>NW_026575139.1:15985000-16500000 GCF_905146905.1 Nyctereutes procyonoides | reverse complement strand
GATGGGGTCTTTGGTTTTGGAATTAAGGTGATGCTGGCCTCATAAAATGAGTTTGGAAGCATTCAGTCCCTTTCTATCTTTCAGAACGGCTTTAGTAGAATAGGTATTGTTTCTTCTTTAAACGTTTGATAGAATTCCCCTGGGAAGCCATCTGGTCCTGGACTTTTGTGTTGTGGGAGGTTTTTGATGACTGCTTCAATTTCCTTCCTGGTTATCAGCCTGTTCAGGTTTTCTATTTCTTCCTGTTCCAGTTTTGATAATTTATGGTATTCCAGAAATGCATCCATTTATTCTAGATTGCCTAATTTATTGGCATACACTGCTCATAATACGTTTTTTTTTATTTTTTAAAATTTTTATTTATTTATGATAGTCACACAGTGAGAGAGAGAGAGGCAGAGACACAGGCAGAGGGAGAAGCAGGCTCCATGCACCGGGAGCCCGACGTGGGACTCAATCCCGGGTCTCCAGGATCGCGCCCTGGGCCAAAGGCAAGCGCCAAACTGCTGCACCACCCAGGGATCCCTCATAATACGTTTTTAAAATCATTTGTGTTTCCTTGTTATTGGTTGTGATCTCTCCTTTTTCATTCATGACTTTATTAATTTGAGTCTTTTCTTTTTTGTTTTTAATAAGGCTGGCTAATGGTTTATCTATCTTATTAATTCTTTCAAAGAACCAACTCCTGGTTTTGTTGATCTGTTCTACAGTTCTTCTGGTCTCTATTTCATTGAGTTCTGCTCGAATCTTTATTAACTCTCTTCTGCTTGGTGTAGGTTTTATTTGCTCTTCTTTCTCCAGTTCCTTTAAGTGTGAGGTTAACTTGTGTGTTTGAGTTATTTTCAATTTTTGAGGGATGCTTATATTGTGATGTATTTCCCTCTTAAGACTGTTTTTGCTGTATCCCAAAGATTTTGAACAATTGTATCTTCATTTTCTTTAGTTTCCATGAATCTTTTTAATTTTCTCTAATTTCCTGGTTGACCTATTCATCTTGCAGGATGTTCTTTAACCTCTATATGCTTGAGTTTCTTCCAAATTTCTTCTTGTGATTGAGTTCTAGTTTCAAAGCATTGTGGTCTGAAAATATGCAGGGGACAATCCCAATCATTTGGTATCAGTTGAGACTTGATTTGTGACCCAGTAAGTGGTCTATTCTGGAGAAAGTTCCATGTACACTTGAGAAGAATGTGTATTCAGTTGCGTTTGGATGCAAAGTTCTGTATATATCTGTGAAATCCATCTGGTCCAGTGAATCATTTAAAGTTCTTGTTTCTTTGGTGATTCTGTGCTTAGAAAATCTGTCATTTGCAGAAAGTGCCATGTTGAAGTCTCCTACTATTAGTGTATTATTATCTAATTATGTCTTTACTTTGGTTATTAATTAATTAATATACTTCGCAGCTCCCACATTAGGGTCATAAATATTCATGATTGTTAGGTCTTCCTGTTGGATAGACCTTTTAAGTAGAGTGTCCCTCTTCATCTCTTACTGCAGTCTTTGGAATAAACTTTATCTTATATGAGGATTGCTACCTCAGGTTTCTTTTGAGAACCATTTGAATGGTAAGTCGTTCTTCAAACTTCCATTTTCAGGCTGTAGGTGTCCTTAGGTCTAAAATGTCTTTTAAAAAATAATAAAATAAAATAATAAAATAAAATAAAGTAAAATAAAATAAAATAAAATAAAATAAAATGTCTCTTGTAGACAGCAAATGGAAGGGTCTTACTTTTTCATCCAGTCTGAAACCCTGAGTCTTCTGATGGGATCGTTTAGCCCATTCACATTCAGAGTAACTATTGAAAGATATTAATTTAGCATCATCATAATGCCTATTCAGTCCCTTTTTTGTGGATTATTTCTTTGGGCTTCCTCTTTCTTTTACAGGATCCCTCTTGATATTTCTTGCCAAGCTGGTTTGGTGGTCACATATTCTTTCATTTTCTGTCTATCTTGGAAGCTCTTTATCTCTCCTTCTATTCTGAATGAGAGCCTTGCTGGATAAAGTATTATTGACTGCATGTTCTTGTCATTTAGTACTCTGAATATATCCTGCCAGTCCTTTCTGTGCTGCCAGGTCTCTGTGGTGAGGTCTGCTTTTAATCAAATATTTCTCCCCATATAAGCTATGGATCTCTTGTCTCTCACTGCTTTAAGGATTTTCTCTTTATCTTTGGAATTTGCAATTCACTATTAAATGTCGAGGTGTTGAACGGTTTTTATTGATTTGGGGGGGACCTCTCTCTCTCCTTGATATGAATGCCTGTTTCTCTCCCCAAATTAGGTAAGTTCTTAGCTATGATTTGTTCAAATATGCTTTCTGGCCCTCTGGCCCTCTTGGCATTCTCTGGAACTCCAATTATATGTAGATTTTTCCTTTTGAGGCTATCACTTATTTTCCTTAATCTTTCTTCATGGTATTTTAATTGTTTTTCTCTTTTTTCCTCAGCTTCCTTCCTTGCCATCAACCTGTATTCTATGTCACTCACTCTTTCTTCCACCTCATTAACCCTTGTCGTTAGGACGTCCAGTTTGGATTGCATCTCATTTAATTGATTTTTAATTTTGACCTGATTAGATCTAAATTCTGCAGTCATGAAGTCTCTTGCATCCTTTATGCTTTTTTTCCAGAGCCACCAGTAGCTTTATAATTGTCCTTCTGAATTGACTTTTTGACATTGAATTGTAATCCAAATTCTGTAACTCTGTGGCAGATTACTGTTCTGATTCTTTATTTTGTGGGGAGTTCTTCCTTCTAGTCATTTTGCTCAGTGCAGAGTGGCTATGCATGAGCTGAGTCCAGAATATAAACCACAACCTAAGTAAATTTCACCCTAGATGACTCTGATGAGGTCAGAGACCAGAAATTGAAAAGAAAGATCAGAACAAAATGAAACAAAAGGAACACTAAAGTGAAAAACAAATTTTAAAGCAAAGTAGTAAAAAATAAAAGGCCAATAATCCCAAAGAAGAAGGAAAAAGAAGAAAAGATACAAAAAGAATATAAAAAAGCAAAAGTAAAGAGGAAAAAAATGAAAAAAGAAAAAAAGGAAGAAAAAAAGGAGTGTGACTGGGAGATGTGGTGGTGATGAAGTTGTAGTGGAGGGAGATTGTAGTCTCTAGTAGAAGTTCTTGGATTACTCTATTCACCATTAGAGTAGTTAGTATATGTGAGTCTATAGAAGGCATGGACATCATTTGGTATTTCTCATTATAATGGTTTTATAAGAGAGCTTCAAGAGGAGAACAGAAGACTTGCATACATGCCATACATTGGAGACTTTTCCAGAGAAGACATGACAAAATATGGCACCCATACCTATTCTAGCCAAGGAGTGACCATTCTCCCTGTTTTAGTGCAGAACCATGTACTAGACAAATATTATATATGATTTTTTATTCTCCCATGATTACTTTGTGCAATATGGAAGTATAGCCACCTTTCAACTGGTCTAATGTTCACAAAAGCTTTTCTGGTGGAAACTTGTCCTGTTCCAACAAAGAAAAACATAGGTAGCTGGAATTAGTTTTAATCACTTTATGAAAGATGAAAGAAAGATACAGGAGAGTCAAGATAAATGGGATTTATTTAAAGCCTGGTGAAGTTGCTGTAAGTCACACACACATTGAAGACCTAATGTTAGGAAGGAGAAGCATTTATACACCCCCCAATCCAATTTATTTTTGCTGATTGTAAAGATAGTTTTCAAACTTAAGAAGGAAAAAAAAAACATATAGTAGTGTGAATTGGAGAAAGGTATATTTCTTCCTGACCCTGTCTATATTGGTAATGGTTTATGTGTGCCAATGAAGCCATTTAGAGAAATACACTCTGCTGATTCTGGAGTAATAAAGCTAAATCTACTTAAAAAGTCTGAGTCACATAATGGAAAACATTACAATACTTAGATGGAGTAACTGCATGACCTTTGACAAGTCACTTCCTATATCTGGTTTATGATCTGTAAGATCCCTTCCAATTCAAGATCTTCAAGGACTCAAAGACCATGCTTGTTGATATGTAATTCCAGAACCAACCACATCAGCATTGGTCGAAATGCAAATTCTTAGACTCCCTTTTTAGAATTAGTGAATCAGAATCTCTGGAGGTGGGAGGTTGGATTTAACAAGATCTCCTGGTGATTCTTATGAAAACTCAAGTTGAAAAGCACTGCTCTAAGACATTTGGTGAAGGTCAGAAATAAGCTGAACACACAAATTTGTAGACTACAGGGAACAAAAGGAAGTTGTGAAGGAAGATGTGGTTTCTCTCTGGGTATAGGAGCAACCATTGGACAAAGTTGAGAATATATTTCTTGAGGTAGAAAACATTTTGGCTCAATCTAAACAGCAGCGAGTGATGGTTATTGTCCATTATGAGGAATTATTTCTCTTTGTCTTGTAAAAATAGCTGTGTCACTAGAGTGCAGTCTCACTCTGACTCTAAAACCAAGGGAGGTGGAAAGCCTTGCTAAAAACAAACAAACAAAACAAAACAAAACAAACAAACAACCCCCCCCCACACACACACACACACACACTTGGCAAACAATACAGGCTTACAAGCTCACAGTACACTTTTCCTGCTGTGGCTCTGGAGGCTGGTGCTTCTGCCCTGAACTTGTGCGGTTTTCTGGTCTCCAAATACACAAAAGTCCATTTTTCTTTATGACACCCGAGATTACACTACAGGCTATAACACTGCTGGTCTTCTAGCCCTGACACAGGCTCCTACAAGGAAAAGACCGTATGGTTTTAACAATAATCACTTTCCTATCACACAAAGAAAACTCATGATTCAAACAAGACTTTCCCTTGGCACTTATAATATCAGCTATATTGTACCTGTGGTCTTAGGAAAAAAAAAAAAACAATGGAGAGAGAAGAGAATCTACCAGTAAAACATACCAGGAGCAAAATGAAAAGATGATGGCTTCCATAAGGCAAAGGAATGGTACGATCCAAGAAGGGGATCTGATGTTGGGCAAAGACATTTATTTAACAAAGCTGAAGCCAAGAAGAAGGACCACAGTCCTGTTATTCAATGCTCCTTAGATATTCTTATAGAAACAGTTTACTCCATCAGCAGTTCAAGATTATAATTCTAGCCAGGGGGGAAAAAAAAAAAGAATAACGCTGAAACCTTAAAGGTGGCTAGAGTAACAAAGCTGTACTGCCACAGGAAGCTCATGATAAATCTTTATGGGGGACAGGAATAAATGAATAAATGAACCAATTTATGACAACTTGTGCAATAAAGCTTTTTCAAATACAAAATGCAATACAGAGGAATGAGATCTGATCCCAGTTATTCAAGCAAGGCAACCACTAGCACTTCCCCAGTTGATTGTTTGGAGAAAAGGGGACTTTGAAAAGAACTATAGCTGTACAAACAGATTAAATGTTCAAATGGGAATATGGCATATCATTGGCATTATACTGGAATGCCAATATCATATGGTGATATTGGCATATCACCAGCTTTGGTGTCATACTGCTTGAGTTCAAATCTTGACTGTACCATTTGATAGATGTTTTAACTTCAGTAAGTCTGTAAAGGGGGAAAAATGTCCCATTCCATGGACTTGATTTGTAGATAAAATCAGCTAATAGATTTCCATAATTTGACATAATACTTTGTAAGAGCTCACCTAATGGGACACCTGGGTGCCTCAGTGGTTAAGTGTCTGCCTTTGGCTCAGGCCATGATCCCAGGGTCCTGGGATCAAGTCCAGCATCGGACTCCCTGCATGGAGCCTGCTTCTCCCTCTGCCTATGTCTCTGCCTCTCTCTTTCTGTGTCTCTCGTGAATAAATAAATAAAATCTTAAAAAAAGGAAAGAGCTCACCTAACTATTGACCCATTCTTATTAACACTAATTCTTTATTTTTTTTTAATTTTTATTTATTTATGATAGTCACAGAGAGAGAGAGAGGCAGAGACACAGGCAGAGGGAGAAGCAGGCTCCATGCACCGGGAGCCCGACGTGGGATTCGATCCCGGGTCTCCAGGATCGTGCCCTGGGCCAAAGGCAGGCACCAAACCGCTGTGCCACCCAGGGATCCCAACACTAATTCTTTTTTTTGTTTGTTTGTTTGTTTTTGTTTTTGTTTTTTTCCCAACACTAATTCTTAAACACTATATGTTACTATGTAATTTTAGAATGATGCACTTGTCTGAGAGAGGTGACAAATACTGCTTATTTCACTTTTAGTGAATGTGTCAATGGTTGATGAGAGAAAAGGGAGAGGTTTTTAAGGGATAGAGATAGCTTGCTGAGACACTGTTGCCCATATGACAATGAGCACTAAATATTTAAGGAGTTAAAGCCCCAGCAGTGCTGAAACTCATGACTTTCAACAAAAATGAAGTTTTTTTTTTTCCAGACACCCAAAATTTTCTCCTCTACAAACACACACACACACACACACACACACACACACACACACACTGAAATTATGTCTTGGCTGAGAAAAGGAGGTCAGAAGATGAAAGTCACAGAGGAAATAGAGTGTTTGTATTAAAGAGATAATGCATATCACAACATGCATCTCCTACAGTGCACCCCAACTCACTGAAAGATAGGGCTTTCAGACTGAGCAATTAGTCACAAAAGGGAAGGGAGGAAGGAAGGGAGGGTGAGAAAGAAGGAAAGAGAAAGAAAGAAAGAAAGAAAGAAAGAAAGAAAGAAAGAAAGAAAGAAAGAAAGAAAGAAAAAAGAAAGAAAGAAGAAAGAAAAAGAAGAAAGAAAGAAAGAAAGAGAAGAAGGAAAGAAAGAGAAGAAAGAAAGAAAGAAAGAAAGAAAGAAAGAAAGAAAGAAAGAAAGAAGAAAGAAAGAAAAGTGGGAGGAAATGTAGGAAGAAAGAAAGTAAGAAAAATTCTGGCCTAAAGAGTAAACAGTGCTGACCATTTCCAGAATTAGCAAGAGAAAAGCAATCTCTTCCTAACAATACCACTGATAAAAACATGGTACTTAGAGGGAACTTTTAATTAAGTATGTAAGCAAGGGTTTATTTATATATTTTTTTCTGAAGAAAAGTAATCAGGGCTCTGACACAAAGATGTGACATTCCAGAACAGTAGGGTGAGAGATAGCGTAGAAGCAAGAAAAAGCAGGGCATCAGGATTAAACAGAAAGGAAAACTAGACTCAAACCAGCAGTTTTAAAATATCTATTATTTTGTGAGAAATAAAATTTGGGATTATTGTCAGAAAAGTTTGACATACCTGGGTTTATGTAGAATTGTGGACTTGACAGTGTGTAATAATTACAAAATAACTCTGTGGTACTCTTTCCTTTATGTGGATTTCTCCTTTTTTTTTTTTAACTGAATTTTAGTTATGTGAGTCAAAGAAACCTTGGAAACAATGCCATAGGTGTATATCTGATAGGGTAATTCTTTCTCAAAAATTAGAGACAAGAGTGAGCTGAAAGTAGAATACACTAGAAACGATTCTTAGATAACAGCTTATAAATTACTTACTACTTATTGTGCTCCACGTGGAGATGTTCAACTGTTGACCACAATTAACATGCCCTTTTGTTTGTAGACCTCCAATGCTGTGGCATAGAAGCATCCTAATATCAGGAATTGAGCTTCCTGATGCTGAGAACTATATTCTACCACTATCTATGGTATACATCAGAAATTAATGTTAATAGTTGAGGTAGCACCTAATATTTTCTGAATGAACTTTTGTCAAACTTTATGCTTTCTATGAATTATTAATATTTATTTTTTAAAGATTTTATTTATTTATTCATGAAAGAGAACGAGAGAGAGAGGCAGAGACACAGAGACAGAAGCAGGCTCCATACAGGGAGCCAGATGTGGGACTCGATCCCAGAACTCTGGAATTGTGCCCTGAGCTGAAGGCAGATGCTTAACAGCTGAGCCACTCAGGTATCCCTGAATTATTAACATTTAATTCTGGAAAACACCTTGTGATTTAGCTATTTTTATTATCCCTTATAAGGGATAAAGAAAGTGAAGTAAGATGTTCCTGGGTAGCTCAGTTGGTTGGCATCCAACTCTTGGTTTCTTCTCAGGTTGTGATCTTAGGCTCCTGGAGTCCAGGCTGGGATGGGCTCTGTGCTCAGAAGGGAGTCGGCCTGAAGATTCTCTCCCTTTGCCCCTCCCCCCACTTGTCTCTCTCCCCCTCTAAAATAAACAAATAAATAAAAAAAAACAAATAAATTAAAAAAAAACAAATAAATAAAAAAAAAGAAAGAAAAGAAAAGAAAAGAAAAGAAAGAAAAAAAGAAAAGAAAAGAAAGAAAAAAAGAAAAGAAAAGAAAAGAAAAGAAAGAAAAAAAGAAAAGAAAGAAAAAAAAAGAAAAGAAAAAAAGAAAAGAAAAGAAAAGAAAAGAAAAGAAAAGAAAAGAAACTGAGGAAATGCAAAGAAACTGAGGAAATGCAGATTAAATAAATTGCCTGAGGTCATAGTGATGCAAGAGCAGAGTCTCTGTAACACATACTCAGCATATGCTTACAGACATATCAAAATTTGTTTCAGTGTATAAGTCACTTTCCTAATTTATTTTTTATCTTAATACTTTTTGCAGCTTGAACACTTATTCATAATATAAAATAATTCTAGAATATCTATGTTGAGTGTCAACCGTAGATATTTTCCCCCAAATATCAAGTGGATTAATCAGAGTGAATTAAAAAACAGAAAGCCTGATTGTACTCAGTAAATAAAACAAAATAAAAAAGCCCAGTATGTACAGTTATCATCTCTAATTCTGGAAATCAAAAGAAATCAAATAAAGCATCATTTAGAATGCCTTAATGTGAACTTTTACCCTTGACTCATTAAAAGGAATATTTTTTAGCACTGAAAATGTGTCTACTTTGTCTCAAATGGGCATACTTTCCAGTCCCCAAAAGTGTTCACTCTGTTTCACATATTTAGGCCAAATGAAAAGCATTATCCATCAACTGTCAAAAGCCCTTGTAATGTTTTTATCAAAATCACAAACTATCGTTTGAGTTGACAGATTAAGAAATAAAAATAAAGGACAACACAAGGCTACATTTGAATTTTAGAAGGACAATGAATTTTGTTTAGTGTTAGGGTATATATTCTGTGATACTTGTGGGGACATACACTAAATATTACTTGCTGTTTATCTAAAATCTAAATTTAACTCAATATCCTATATTTTATTTGGCAGTGCTCCTATAAGAAATCGAAACAAACCAAATAATTTGTGAAATTATTGAATATGGTTATGCCCAATATGAGTCTTCTCAAGTGATAAATTGACTTCTGAAGAAAATAATACAATGTATACACATTTTTGCTGTAAACTAAGGCTTTTCATATTGCAGCTTCATTAGCTGCTCAAACGCTTCGAGATGAGCTCCTTTTTCATGGTTTTTAAAATAATTTTACCCTTTATTTTTTCCTCCTGGATTATCATATTTAGTGTGGTGACACTGAAACATTTTCATTTCATGTTTACAAAAGAGAAGTACTCTGATGAATAATTAAATCTAGAATGAGAGTTTTTAGAATTTCCTTAGATGAAGCACTGTTGTGCTGTTTTACTTTCCTTTTTAAAGGGTATATGTACAGACATCAGCCCTCCTTCCTCAAATCCTATTAAGACGAAATAAACTAAAGGAAGTGATGAGTCTCCACCTTGTCCCTCACACAAATTCTATTTAGGAAACACCAGATCTATTCTTTGCAAGATTACTTACAGAGGGAATCAACCCAAAAAGACAATTTAATTATCAATATCTGGAACAAAAGGTAGCTATGTTTGCAGAGTTGTTGTTACCTGAGAATGAGAAACAAACTTTATATTCTGTTTATCTAATTATAAAATATTCCTAATGCATTTTTCTGACAAGTTAAATTTGAAAATGATGGTAATTCAGAAGCTAGAATCACAGTTGTGTTTGTTTTAACACTCAGAATGCCCCATTTGGGTCATCCTGATAATAATAGTTAATATTAACCGAGTTGTGTTTTTATGCCAGTTTCTCTGTGCTAATTGCTTTATAAGAGTTATCTCCTTAAACCCACCAACACCATGAAACAGGTAGTAATATAATCCTCATTTTGTAGATTAGAATACTTGTCTAAAGCCATAGAGATAATATGTGGCCAAACTTTTCCAAGATATTGTCCTAGGCGGAGAAAACATTCTGACCCCCTATAAAATGGGACAAGAGTGACAAAATCTACAGAGGACCCTGAATTAAACTGACATACATCTTTCCATTTTTTTGATTGATCATCCCCAATCTCAATAAGTGCTTAAAACTAGATACACTTTTTAAATCATGATTGAATAAATTACTCTATAAAAATAAAATAAGTTGTAGAAGATAAACACATCCAACCCGATTTTGTCTTTAATAAAAAATATTGAAGCCTGAGTCCTGGCTGGAGAACATGATGGAATCTACCTGGGTTATGGTCTGGGTATCAGGATATTTTAAATCTCCTTAATTACTGGAAGAAAAAACAAAACAAAAACAAAACAAACAAACCAAAAATACCACTGTCACAATGTGCAGCATTTGTACGTTAAACCTTAAAGCAATGGTTTACAGCAGTCTTTGCAAGTGTCTGAACAACATTCAAATTGATCCTGGCAGCTTTTCTAGCTAGTATATATGAACTATTTCTAAAAATACATTATTCTGAACAGACATCTATCCCAGCTTCTCACTGGAATGCAGAACTAGAGAAGTAGGTTTTATTTGTTCCCAGAAGAGGATGAGAAAGGAAGAGAGAAGTTATAAAGTATATGGAGATGCAAAAAGTTGCTTAAATTTTCAGTAACAACAATAATAATAATAAAGTGGGAAGGCATATCCTCAAAGACCAGCATTTCAGAGGACTGCCTTGCTTCTCATTGTGTGACAATAATACTGCAGTAAATCAAGTCCCCAGCTTCCAGTTCCATAGCTCCAAATTCTCCTAGCAATTGGCATTCTCCTGAGAAAAGCAAACATACCCATGCATTAAGCCTCTAGTCCCTTGAAGTTCCCAGAAAGCAAATTAGTCCACACAGTAGATTAGAAATAGAAAAAGAAAAGTAGGGGGTGGTGACTTTTGGTGGTGGCAGAAATAGTAACCTGATGATTTAAGAATGTGTGAGTGGCTTTTGGCAACAGGGATTGGCTGTGAGCTTTGAGCCCCTCTGGGTTTGTTGGCTGTGGGAGTCCTAATTATGAGTATAATAGATAAACTCATCATGACCACAACCAGCTACTTAATCTAGTTCTGCTAATAACAACCAATTAAGTTTGCATTATGAAATGATTTCCGGAATTGAAGGTAGGTGGACTTTTAATTATGTATTGTTTGAAAACATTAAAGATTTTGAATCAAGGGCTTGAAACATTATCTTTGATATGTGGTAATAATTCTGATCATACCAAAATTGTCTGCTGTACCTAAAATAGCAAATCAATGAGAAGTGGAGTCAAATTGTTGTGTAATTTGGATATAGGAGATTAGTATTATGTGTTTGTATTATTTTTTCCTCCAGACCTTCCATTATTTCTGGCTAATTTTAATCAAGATACCAAATGGCCTTTTATCTCTATTTTTCTCCCAGATCTGATTCTAACTACCTAACATTTGTTTGAATTTGGATTTAGTAAATGCCTTCTTCTCAACCCCTACAGCTAAGCATTTGAACTAGTGGGTTGGTAATGAAGATATATAAAGATAAAGAGGAAAGAGGAACATTGGAATTGCATATAATAGATCTGCAGTTTCTAAGATGTCTGCAGCACTTTGATTTTATTCTAGCTGCCTGTGGAAGTAAAGATGAATAAATATCAAACAACTTAAATCATAGTCTGAGATCACAGAGAAGGAGCCTCAATTTTGCTATGGGTCCCTTAATTGTAAACACAATTTCCAACTAATAGAAGTAAAAAAAACAACTGGTTTCTAAATTCATATGTTGGAATCCTTCTACTTACTTATTTGTGTTTGTTGGCTTTGTTCTGTTTTATTAGGCTCTATGTTTAGATGCCTACGAAGAAGAGTAAAGTATGTTTTTCTGTAGATGTTTAATAAAGGGATTTTGGTTGGACAAGTAGATTTAAGTGTGAATCACGATATCAGTCCACAGCACCGATTCTCAAAGTCTAGCATGATCAGAATCTCCTGGAGAGCCTGTGAAGACAAGGATTACCGCTTTCCATCCCCACCATGTGTGATTCAGTATTCCTAGGGGGAGTACCGAAGAATTCATATTTATTTTTTTATTTCTAGAATTCATATTTCTAATAAGCTCCCAGGTGATGCTGATACTGCTGGGCCAAGGACCATACTTTGAAACACAGATTCATTAGCACTCATAAAACAATAACATTACATAGTATAATATAAAAAGACATGGCCAATTTAGTCATGACCTAAAGTCTCATTTGGTTCACTCTGAAAATATGAATCCTCATGAAAGAGAAGCATTTTCATGGCTTCCTTAATCAAGCACATCAAATTTTGTAACTTCCCCAGGAACCAGTCGAACACAAGAGAATGCATTCTGTGCTAGTACCCAATTTCCATCCTTCTGTGTAAATTTTACTGACATTGATGGTATTTATATACTTAATCCTCCTACTTTTCATTTATTATTATTGTTATTATTATTATTATTATTACTACTACTATTATTATATCTATACCATCATGAGGAACAACCAAAATAACATTTTTTTTTATTAGGGTCTAGAAGGTAAGAGTAAGTGTCGTGTTAGTGACCACATATCTTCTCCTAAATGCCTAAATCTCAGAGTCACTGTGTCAAGTAAGACTTGTCCTCTAACTCCAAAGATGATATTGATAATCCCAATGCCTTTATCACAGTTCTTAAAACTGCATTTTGAAAGAAACCCGAGAGTCCTGAAAAAGGTTTTGCAGAAGAAGAGGTACAAGCGATCTGAAAGGCCAGGGCTTAATAGGAATCCAAAGCAGAAATGCAGAGTCATAAATCCTTATACCCCTGACAGGAACAGAATCATTGAGGAAGTTAGAGATGACACATTAAACACCCAAACAAAACGACAACACTCCCCTTGATCTGGGGCAGATGGATACCAGGGTTTCTATGGATTTTATTACTTTAATCAACCAATCAAGTTTGTTTCAGAGACCTGTGCACTCCTCATACATATGGACATGAAATTCCTGGCCAGTCCGTTCTCACTTTACCTTTAGAAAATGCCTCTAGCAAATGTTTCCTGCCTATGCAAGCCATATGTTACTGGAGGAGGTCTTTGTAGAGCTTCGTCCTTCTGGAGATAGTAACCACAAATGACGGATCACAGAGATTAGGTAAGGTTAAAACAGGAAGAGTCTGTGGAGATGAGCTAATCTAAATTTGTCGTTTTACAGATGAATACATTTAGGGGGAGATGAGAGAAAGTCACACGGCCAGTTAGCGACAGATGATATAGGGTTGCTGAATTGTGATTCTCTGCATGGCACACTTTCCTTTACTCATCCCTTCTTAAGGGATTCAGCTATTCTAGAAGATGCTTGTCAAGAGTAGCATGATTTCAATGTCTGAAAATTGAAAATTGATCTACTTATTTTGTATATTGCATCATGTACTATGATTCTATTTTGTGAACGAACAGAATCAATAGGATATATAGATACAGATATATGGATATAGATATCTGTATGGAGAGGTTTATTTTAAAGAATTGGCCCACATGATTGTAGTGGCTGGCAAGTCTGAAATCTGTAGGGCAGCCTTAAAGGTTGGAAATTGAGATAAGACTTGATATTGTAGTCTTGACTCTGAAATCTGTAGAGCAACCCAGCAGCCTAGAAACTCAGGCTAGGTTTATAATTTGCAGACTTGAAGCAGAATTGCTTCTCTATCTGGAAACTTCAATTTTTGCCCCGGAGACCTTCAATTGACTGGATGAGGTCCACCCACATTATAGAGGGCATTCTGCTTTACTGTAGGTTTCCTGATTATAAGTCTCATCACAACTACAATTACTTCCACAGCAACATCTAGACTATTATTTGACCAAACAACTGGCCATGACAGCCTAGCCAAGTGTGCACATAATATTAACCATCACACATTTCTGTATTTGTGATTCCTAAACACGTGTTTCATTCAATCATGAATGACTTGAGAGTCAGGTCTATAGGAGTCACCCCTTACCCATTCAGGAGTTACCTAAGAATCCTATAGATGCCTAAAACCACAGATAGTGCCAAACTCTATACATACTGTTTTTCCTATACTTATGTAGATATGAAAACTTAAAAAGCTTAATTTATAAGTTAGGTGTACTAAGAGATAAACAACAATAATTAATAATAGAGTAATTATTATTGTACAATAATTATTATAATTATTATTGTACAATAATTATTGTATATTATACAATATACTGTAATAAAAGTTATGTGAATGTGGTCTCTCTCTCTCTCTAAATATCTTAGTGTACTGTACTTATCCTTCTTCTTGTGATGATGTGAGAGCATAAAATGCCTATGTGGTGAGATGAAGAGAGGTGCATGACAGTATACACTGTGGCTACTATTGTGTTAGGCTACAATTGTCCTTCTGAGGCATTGTCAGAAGGAGAAAGATCTGTTTCCAGATGGGGGATGAAGAAAGTGAAACCACAGGTAAGTGGGAGCTGTTGTATTTAAAAGGCACCAAGTTGAAAATTGCCTAGGTTAAGCAATGTTTCCCAATATGGCCTTAGTGGATGTTGCACTTTCCATCCATGTGATCCCTCTGTTTATTAATCTGCATCAATGTTTGAGTGAAGATGAAGGCCTGGTTAATTACCACTCTAAAATCTCCATTCATATAAAGGGTCTTGACAGGGACAGAATGGGGATATCTAAATATCTTGGTATTAAAAATACTTGTAAACTATATAACTCTACTCAATGTTCATTTTTAGGTGATTTTCAGAGATGGGTATTATCTAAGATTTTCTATTTTCTATCAGAAAGGCAACTAAAAGTTGATTCTCCAGATTTTTTTCTTCACATTTCTTATTGTAAAATGTGTATATACACGTCACAAAAATACACAAAATTAGATTGTAAAATGGTTGAAATAAAATAAAAAAAAACTAGAAGCTTAAATGTTTCTTTTCCTGGTCCAATTAGCCTGCTTTTTGCACTACAGGGTTTTATAACTCGGCTTCCGAACCCACATAATATGCCCTCATCATTATGTCTCCCTGCTTAGAATATTCAAACATTGTCATATTTCTTATTTTTTTACATTATCCTATTTTTATCCTCAAGTCCGTCCATGGCACTATAGACAGAGCATTCCAAAACAAAACACAACAAAACAAAACACTTCGGATTTAAGGGGAAATTGACGTTGGTCATCTGAGACCGCAACAACAGAAGCCTTAATTCCTGGGCTTTTTCTATGTAAACTATGAAAAATATTACCTCAGCCTACATTTACATATACTTTAAAAGGAAAGCTATCCTAAAGTATTTTTGATGTTTGCACAGACTCATGCATGTAGAGATTATTGTCACGTGCAGAGTTCTTGCCTTCCCTGAAATCTGTCTCCCCTAGTTTCCTGACACTATCCTAACTTTCCCTCCATCACTGGCTGCTTCCTTCACAATTTACAACCATGCATTCTGTGGGAATGGCAAAAGTGAGTGCAATCTAGAAATTATGGAGAAATAATTCCATCTGTTCAATGGAAGCTTATTAAAAATTTAAAGAACATTGTCTCAAGTAAACTTTCTAGTAATGATTGGTTTACTCATGTCTTTATTTCTTTCTTATTAAAAAAAGAGCTGTTTTCTAAAATCAGAAATCATATATTCACTACTGTTCTTTGGCTTAAAAATGTGTGTAGATAGAGCCATTAAAAAATCAAAGTTTATTTCATTATATTGACATTTTGTGGGGGGGAAAGTGCACATTAGGAAATACACGTTAGGTCTGGAAATTACAGTCATAATTTATTCTAAGTTTAATAAATGCACTTCTAGATTTTAAGTTTCCAGAATTTTAATTTTTTAATCACCCCGTATTTAGAGTGTATGTTTTTTTCTTCTTTTTTTGCTTTGTTTTTAAAGGCTAAATAGATTACCTGAAATGTTGAAGTCTCACACATTTTTCTTGGTGCCTACAATCTCATTGCTTGAAAAATGCCTACTTATTGCTGAAGCAAGTGTCATGACCTGGATGAGGACACCCCTGGTTGTACCTGCTACTAAGTCTCATCCTACTCAGTTCAGGACAGCATTCTGTTTGATGAACTGCAGTATCTCATTGGGAAAAATATGGCATGTGAGGCATCTACTCTGTGCCAGGCACTTGCTCAACACCTCAGAAAAGTCCTAATAAGTTGAGATAAAGAGAATCATTTTACAGCTTAAGAACTGAGTGTTAAATTATGTAAAGAACCCAAGGCCTGGCAGTTTGTAATATGCAAACACAGGATTTAAACCGCTTACTAGCTAGCTGTTTATATTTATTCATCCACTTAGAGCTCTGTCAGCACTAAATAAACTGTTCTATTTATCCGTTTATCCTCAACTCCAAATGCGGCCCATGGCACATAATTATTAATGAATCTTGAGTGATTGAATGAATGAATGAAGTTCATTTTTTTTTCTAAATTCAAGTCTTTCACAGTAAATTTATAGAGATTTACAAAGTTCTAAACCTCAAACAGATAAGAACATTTATTTCCAGCTCTCCTATCCATCCTACTTCAAGGTTCCTTCTAGAGGTTAGTAGTTTTTTTTACCTTTGACACAGTGTTAACACATAATTATCTTCTTATTGTGAAAAAATGGAAAGGTTATCATGATATTTGATGGGAAAAGTCAAATGAAATAATACATTCTGTGAAGTACAACTGTCAGAGAAGAAGTCCAATATAGTTCATTTCTCTGCAAAACATATATACTTTTAGCTACAGATAATTAACATTTATAAAGCCCATAAAATCTCACCTGAAACTTTTGGCAGGTAATTAGTAGGATGAATTGATTAATGTACATCTTAATCACTTATAATAGAGTGGCTTTGTGTGTGTGTCTGTGTGTCTGTTTTGCAACCCCGAACAGGAAAACCGTCACAAGTTTAATGCTATGTCATGTCCAACTTCTCAAAGAAAACCATAAAAGCTTCTATAATTATGATTCATTGCATGAATATCTTTTCAAACATAATAAATATGGGACATAAAATCTGAAGTGATACGTGCTATTAGAATTCCAAGTTAAGAGTGAACATAAAATGATTGTATCCAAGAGCATATATGTTAGATTATGTTACAAAAAATTAAGTGGTATGTCACTTATCCTGTGTCATTTCCAGTGAGAATTTAAGAATCTATTACATTTATCTTCTATGGACCACTGAAGGCAGTTAAGATTTTCTTGAAAGTAGTTTAAGAAAGAAATTCTTTGCAAATTCCTAAACTTGGTTTTGGGCCTTTTCAGATTTTCCTTGAACTTAAAGATACTCAAAGACTCCTTAGAGATGAGTATTTATGAACTATTTTATTGGAAGCCAATTACTGAGCAGATTTTTTAGAAAGCTAACATCAAGATTTTCATAAAAATAGTTTTAAAACCTGGACCAAAGATTTTCTTAGATCATTAATTAATGAGAAAAACACTAAGATATCTTAGCTGCTTCTGAGGGGAACCCAAAGAGCATAATTATATAGGCAGTCAGAAATTGTGACAAGGAATTTATGATTATATCTGCAGTTAGATCAATATCTATAGGACAATAATCAATGGTATTCCATCAGAATTCTTGCATTTCTGTGCACTGGAATTATCTGCATTTTTATCATATTTCCATGGCTTACAGAATTGCAAATAGCTCAAGGACAATAAAAGATAGAATATGCCATATGGTAAGCTTGACAGGATAGCACAGTCTGTGATGGTTTTGCCCATTTCAAAATCTTGTAGTATGACCTGAGACTTGAACAACGCATCTTGGAAAAGTTTTTTTGGGAAATCCCTGGGTGGCTCAGCGGTTTAGTGCCTGCCTTCAGCGTTGGGCATGATCCTGGAGTCCTGGGATCAGGTCCCACATCAGGCTCCCTGCATGGAGCCTGCTCTGCCTCTGCCTGTGTCTCTGCCTCTCTCTCTCTGTGTCTCTCTCATGAATAAATAAATAAAATCTTTTTTAAAAAAAGAAAAGTTTTTTTTTGGCAAACTATTAATTGAGTCGCTGGGGTACATGGGGTGTCAGATGCTATTAAGGATTTAGAGAAGACAATGAGGCTACTTTGCATGAGACAATGGAAGAATGATATCTGGCTTCTGAAACATGGTGCGTGAGGTAGGAAGAAGGGGGAGAGCGTGAATAGGGGAGGTTGTAATGCTCAGGGTGCACCCCTCACCAACTTTCCTGAAGTCTGAGTTTCAATACAAAATAAGATAAATGTTTCCTGTGATTGGATTTGTAGGAAGAACTGGTAAAAGAAGAGTTTATAGTTGTGGAGAGTAGGAGAGAATCAACGTGGGAGAGCTCAGGCCCTGGGTAAATGTCAATGTTCTCCATGGTATTTCCCTTTTCTACCTTGATGCTTTCACTATAACAATTTCAGGGCCCTTGGGATGCCTTACCTTCTCCTCTCTGTTTATCTAGTATCTTTCAACCAAATTCTGGAAGCACCATGGAAGTTATCTTGGTGGACTTTAATTTTTCATTTATCTGAAGATTTGTTGCCCTTAGAACAGTACAGCTAAGGATACCATTGTGTTCAACCCAGTTAGACTCTAAGCTCCTAAAAGGCACAGAAGTGCCACATGAGAATGTTTGTTCTTCAGTAATAATTGTTCATTTACGGAGTATGAGTCCTTATTTAATGGCTCTAAAGGAAATGACAGCCATGGCCAAACAAATATGTTTTCCTTAATCATAAAAATGACCAAATAAAATATTTGCTTCCATGAATTTGCATCATAATCAGGTTATTTAACACTTACTAAAATTACTTGTTATGTGATGTGTATATAGTAGGCATTGTCATATTCATTGTCTCACTGGATTCTGTTTATTTTCCTCAAAGTATACGATTTTCAAGAGGTGAAAATAGATGCAAAGTTAAATAGTCATTAAGGGGTCATGCAATTATTGAGTGCCAGTGTCAAAAGTAGTAATCAACACCTCTTATTTCTGTTCCCTCCCAGCTATGCATGGATTAAGTTTAAATAAATCAGTGGCAATCTCAGGGCACAGTAGAATGTGTATCTAGCTGACAATCACCTACCATAATAGACACCTTTGTATCTTTCTATTTCTTTTCTTTTTATTTAATATGCCTCTTTCTTTTCCCTTCACTCACAAGATAATGTGGATGAGAACAAAAACAGGATTCTAATGATAAACTCTATATTTGACCTTGAACAAATCAATTAGCTTGTGTGGTGTTATCTGGAGAGTTGCAGCAACCTTAGCTGGATCATAATGCTGGTGATAAAACATCTCAGGAGTGTGTTAATAATCAACAGATGCTGTAGAAATCTAATGTGTTATTTTTATTTTCCCATTTTCACTTTCTTTTCTCCTTTGCTGCTGTTTAAGGCTAGGTCTTCCAATGCCACTTCAGTGGGCTACTTAACTCTCTGCTGACACTTAGGACTTAGTTTAGATGATGATCTAAATTAGCCTTTGGACTGTCTTAGTCCCTGGAAAGTGATGAGTGTCTCCTCTAATTGTTGTGTTTCACAGGATGTATTCTTTGAGTTGACTTCTTCCATCGATTGTCATGATAACCTTCTTATTCTTCACAATGAGGAGGTAATTATGTGTTAACCTGGTGTCTGAGGTAAAAAGCTGTCAACTTTTAGACCAAAGCCTTGCTATAGGATATGTAGGAACCTGAAAAATTAATGTTCTTAGCAGTTTGAAGTTTAACACTTTGTACATTTTTAAGAAGTTACTTTGAAAAGGCAGAAGGATTCAAAATACAGAACAAAAGTAACCTCAAATGCAAATATTTCTATTATATTTTTAAAACAGAAACTGGTTTATTTACATAGAAGCATTTTGCCCAGAATGAGTAGTTGTTTTGATATGTCTATCAAATCATGTAAGCCATTATTCTAAAGTTCAAAACAAATCAGGGCAGTAGACCCGTAGCATATGCTATAAACCCAATTTGATTTTGATTGCTGGGCCTACCAACTGTAAGCTCTGTGGTTTTGGAAAAGTTAACTTAAGATTTTGAGCCTCAGTTTCCTCATCTGTAAAAAAGTGAGCAACACCATTAACTATTAGATATCAGCTCTAATTCCCAGGCTGCAACAGAGCAGGTGTTTGATGCCCTCAACTGTGGTTTGACATATGAAGTAATAGCCAGAGCTTTGAGCTATTGGTCTGTATCATTTCACCCTCGCTTGGATTGAGTGCTCCTATTTCTACAAATGTCCTTTGGGATCCCCATCTACTCTCTGCTTGACTAATTTTCTTTTCTTTTTTTTTAAGATTTTATTTATATTTTTCACAAGAGACACAGAGAGAGAAGCAGCCAGCCCCCACACCCCAGGGAGCCTAATGTCCCAGGACCATGGGTCATAACCTGAGCTGAAGGCAGACCCTCAACCACGGAGCCACCCAGATGTCCCTGCTTGACCAATTTTCTTTTTTTCTCTTTTTTAATTCTAATTACCTTTCTGTTCTCCTTGGAATGCTATTGTACCCCCACATTTATGCTTCATCCTTTTAGCTAACACTTTACTCTGTTATTCTCCAAAGGAGTTTAAAATTAAACAACAAATTCTTGTTCCCTGTAAGCATGTTTGCATATATATGTTTGACTATAAAAGGTGACTTTATGCTTAATATGTTTGAAATGCAATTACACAAATTCACTCAAAATATTTCTTTTGAACTCTTAAAGCAGTAATAGATTCATTATAAAGTACGGTGAGTGTGTTAGTTTTCTACGGATGCATGACAAACTACCAAAAATTTAGCATATAAAACAATACAGATGTATTCTCTTACCATCTCTATGAGTCAGAAATCCAGGCATAGTTTGGCTGGGTTCCCTGCAAGGCAGCAGTCAAGGTGTCTGCCAAGAATGGATTCTTATCTAAGGTTTTCCTAGGTCATGTGGGAATAATCCGCCAGCAGAATTCAGTTTTGTGTAGGCCACTGGATAGAGGGCCTAAGTTTGTTTCTGGCTGTGGGCCAGATGCCACCCTCAACCCCTTGCCACCTGGTCTTACCTATAGGGTAGATCACCATGTGGCATCTTGCTTCTTGAAAACCAGGAATGGAGAACATCTCCTAGCAAGACAAATGTTAGTCATAATATGTGACACAATCTTGTCTACCTAATCTCATACATCCAGTCACCTTTACCATAGTTTATTAGTAAGAAGCAAGTCACAAATGTTGCCCACACTCAAGGGGAAAGGATTATATAAGAATAACAGGAAGGTAGAGTTGGTTCACCACAGTGAATAAAGATAGGAAATCTTGACAATTAAAGATGATTCACCATATTTTGGACTCCTGGGTGGCTCAGTGATTGAGCATCTGCCTTTGGCTCAGGGCATGATCCCAGGGTCTTGGGATTGAGACCCCATCGGGATCCCTGCCTGGAGTCTGCTTCTCCCTTTGCCTATGTCTCTGCCTTTCTCTGTGTGTCTCTCATGAATAAATAAATAAATAAATAAACAAATAAATAAATAAATAAATAAATAAATAAAATCTTTAAAAAAGATTATTCACCATATTTCTTTTTCATGGATCAGTGAAGACCAGATTATCAATAATCTTATAAATTGCATGAAAAAGCATGAACTATATTAAAAAGACAATGATTTTCCATTGAAGGTGTGAAGGTGTAAGGTATCAACATGGGCTTGCATTTTAGAAGGATTACTTGTTGCCATCTGATGAAAGCCATTGGAGGAGGAGAAGACTGGCAATAGAAAAATCAGTTATTCTGCCCATCAATCCATGTAAAAGGTAGCATCATATCAGATTAGGGAGTGGTTACATAACTGACAAGCAGTGGATGGAGGTGAGATGCTGTTCTGAAAATAGCATTGACTGAATTTAGTAAAGTAAAAAAAAAAAGAAGAAGAAGAAGAAGAAGATGATGAAAACAACTTACCTGGAATGGAAGTTGATGATGCTCATTTACTGAGATTGATTGAAATCACTAAAAGAGGAGCGGGTTAGTTCATGATAAGGCAAGATATCACCCCATAGAAGGCAACTAAAGGCTTGGGACTCAAAGTGAGAAGAGAAGAAGGTTGAACATCCTCCCAGCCTAGCATTGGGATTAAGATGAGGGAAAGGAACAAAAAGTCAGGAAAAGGGGTGACAAGTGGCAGTCAGAGGGAGGAAGAAATCTACACAATATGGAACCCATGGAGGATAATTTTTGAGGAGTCAATGATGAAATTGTTTAGTACAACTGAGATATGAGCAAGATAAATAATGCAAAAACCACTGTATTATCGATAAAGACATTTTAGGTATACTTCATTAGTACAGATGTTCCTTACGCTACAGCTCTAATGGCCTTCTGAAGTTATTTATAAGTTCAAAAACCTAATATTGCAAATTAGTTCCTACAAATACTGTCTATTTTCTTCTACTTATGGTGACATTTCACTGCAGGACAATTTCACCCAGCACTGAATCCTGACGAAATTCAATCTGCATCAGCACCTTGAAAAGTTGTAAATGCTGTCCAGCATTTTAGCAAACAGAACAGTTGAAACACAAATTATTTGTTCCTCTGGAGATTTATTGGGGATCGAAACTGCCATTTGTCCTGTAGTGACAAGTACAAGTCTAGCATTTCTCTTTGAATTCTCTTGCAAGCTTTTATTTAAGCAATTACAATTGCAGCATAAGGCATTTCTGGAGATTAATGACTGCCTGGGAGGGGTTGCTCTGTGGTCCATTAACTCCAACCAGTCATTAATTTACATGAAAGGTCTTGCATGAAAGTTATTATTACTAATATAAGCTGAAAATAAAAGAAACATACAGTAGGTATATTGACTTCACCTTCTTCCCCAGGATGATGCAAAGTCATTTCATTTGAATGAGGATCTCCAAGAAAAATGAAGTCCCTGCATCTAAGCCAATTATTTGGCTTAGTGCTATTGGTGGTCTAGCTTTGCCTACATTGAATCAATGAACTTAAAAAGGAAATAGGAGAGCGGAAGTCCCCAGACCTAACAAGCATCCCAATCCCACAAATATGTGTTAATATTAACCATAATTTTTGTTAAACAGAGTAGTGTAAAAAAAACACTTTGCCCTAGTTTATACTGAGATCTGTCCTAAATTTGTCAGAAATATTCCCATAAGTGACATATATTGGTTTTATATTTTAAGAGATATAAACTGTTTACTCACCTTCAATTTACTAATTTTTAACCTATGAATACTAAAATTGACCTTTTGTTCCAAATATTTGAGTGCTTTGTAAAATGTTTTCCATAATATTTATTGCTAGGAATCATTATAAGAAAGTGCTTCTAAAAGGCGGACTATAATAATCAAGTTTTATTCTTTAAATAGGTCTTGAATATTTTTTGGAGTACAAGTGTTTAAATGTGGAATAAAATTCATGGGCAAAAAAAATTATGTGATCTCTTGCATGCGTGCGTGGAGGTGAGAGTAAAGAAGGCCGTTGTATCTTATCTTTTCTAAACATACCATGATATATTTCAGTAACAACCTTCATCTTTCATCTCATAAAATATTTTATACGTTCAGCCTTCTCTTTATAAAAATTACATTAAGCTAAATATGTTAGATGCCAGGATACTCATTTTTAGCACTAAATGCTTTTACCTTTTATTAAATACATAGAAGATTTGATTACAAGACCTGATGATATTAATAAAAATATATGTACATATATACATATAATACATACAAGCATGTAAACATATCTGCACCTGTGTAGACGTGCACATGCATGAGTCAATGTGTGTATATATGTACATATGAATATACGTGCATGTATATGAACAATGCACATATGTGTAGGTACTGGTGTGTGCATGTGCCTGCATATACATGCATATGTATGTGTGTCTGTTTGCATATATACATATATCTACCCACACGTTTATGCAAATCTGTATTTAATTAACCCCCAAGTGCCCAACATGCAAAAACTACATATTCATTGAAATCATATTGTTTTGCAACACAGTCTTCATTTTACGGATGATTTATACTTAAAGTCACATTTGCACTGATTTATTACAAGTCAGAAAATAAATAATAAACATATGTTTAGTAATTTGTTATATAACATAAAGATAATTTTAATGCCTATAAACTTGAATTTGATACTTTCAATAATCTTATATGCTCTCTATATTTTTTAAAATGCTTATTAACATGTTCATTTCAATTAAACTGTAAAATAAGTTGTTCTCTAATAGAAAGTGAGTCTGATTCATCTGATCAGTTTAACAGCAAAGATTTCCTTAGACGTATAGTTAATACAACGATTGTTCTCATACATGGAATAACCTAAATCTGTATCTTCAAAGTGTTGATAGAAATGTATTTGGAACCTGTGATAAGATAAAAGTAGTTTGTCAAAATCTATCATGATGATAAAAGTCTTTTGAAATTAATGTTTAGATTTTTTAAACCCTTTCTGATTATATAAGCTTAAATGAGGTGCCCCAGAGTAAAAGTCACAGACGTAGTTAAATAGCCATTTCATACGATCTTATTAAGCATTTTTGATAGAATCTGTGAAAAGAAATGCCATTACTAACTTGGTAACAGATGATTTTGCAAATAATATGGTTTTCAATTTTATTTCCAAATTATTAAAGGAGTATCTCATCAGTTGTCTCTTGAAAGATTATTATAAAAAGTTTTGATCATAAATCATACTCATTTTGGCTTATAACTTGGAAAAATTCAACAACTCGGTTGGCATCACTATAACAAAACTCATTCAATCTGGATCCATTAATTTCCATCAGTAAGTTTTCTTAGTATTTATATCTATGAAAATAAAGAACAATCTCATTCTAAAACTAAATAATAGACAATCACTGGATATATTAACCTATGAACAGAAAACAAAGATGTAGTAAACAAGATTAATGGGAAAACAAAAACTGCACAAGGTCATTTGAAAAGAGTAACAAAATAGATAAACCTCCAAAAAAATTGATCGCAGAAATACAAATAAGTCCAAATAAAAATTATCACGGGCAGAAAATGATGATGAATTGACCCTAGAGGTTTATATTTAACCAACATTTTATAGAGATATGATGATATAATAAAAAAGCCTCATGCATATAATTATAGAGGAGACAAAGATTAAAGAGGGACATGATTACAGGTAACAAAGATTAAAATATAATAGGTATCTCTATATAAGTTTATTTCAACAATTTTGAAAACTTACATGAAAAAAATTAGAGAAATGTAACTGACTAAAAGGGATTAAAAGATAGAATGCATCAATAGTACTATACATAAGAAATAGAAGCTATAATTAAAAATATTCCCACAGGGGATCCCTGGGTGGCGCAGCGGTTTGGCGCCTGCCTTTGGCCCGGGGCGCGATCCTGGAGACCCGGGATCGAGTCCCGCGTCGGGCTCCCGGTGCATGGAGCCTGCTTCTCCCTCTGCCTGTGTCTCTGCCTCTTTCTCTCTCTCTGTGACTATCATAAATAAATGAAAATTTTAAAAAAAAAAAATATTCCCACAAAGAGAGTATCCATCCAAAGGTTTTTACGGGAGAATGCTAACAAGATTCAAAAGGCAAAAAAAATATATATAATGCGTATGTATGGAAAGAGTTAATAGAATTAATTTAGTAAAGGGTACACTGAATAAATACATCAAGTGTCTTCACTGTGATGATACTAAAGTTCAACATGATTTCAATAAAATATTCAAATTCATGAAATTTTTCAAAGTCTATTTAAAATTTATATTGCAGTCCTAAGTATAGCCAGTTACATCTTGGGGGGAGAGAATTATTTAAAACACACACACACACACACACAAAGAGATATTTGTCCTATCTCTAGTGCTCTTTTTTACTAAGCAGTTTCTGACATAGTGATAGACAAAGTGATGAATATAATGATAGAATTAAGAGCCCAGAAACAAACCTACACTTGTATGGAACATTGATTTATGTGGGAAGAGACATCAGATCAGTGGGGAAAAAGAAGTTTATTCTACAATTTGAGCTAACAAAACATCATGTGCATATGAAAATCCAAACATTCAAAAATGATCCGTATCTTAAAATATATACAAGTATCCATGGCAAACCTATTACCATTAAATGTCAAAGCAAAATGTTTTAATATTTAGGAAAATACAGATAAATAGATCTCTAGCTTTGGGGTAAGGAACACAATCTTAACACAAAAGCACTTAAATACAAGAGAAAAGATACACTTGACTATATTAAAGCATAAACCCTGTGTCCATCAAAAGGCACTTAAAATAACCAAAAATATATGCCATAAACTGAGATAAAATGTATAACATATGTAACTAACAAAAGGTTAATACCGAGGAGCAGTATCTAGCAAACTATTGCAGAAAAGTCAAAGCAACATAGAAAAACACAAACATTTCATAGAGGAGAAAACACAAGTAGAACTATGATGAGATGGTCCATCATTTTCAGGAAAAATCAGAATCACAGTAAAATATTATTTTATAATCACTCAACTGGCATTAGCAAATGTTAAATCTGACCATATGAGGGTTGGAGAAAATGTAAATCAACAGACTCTTTTAAGGTAGCAGATACAAGTGTAGATTAGTACAACTGGTTTTAGAAAAATATTTGCTATCATGTAAAGTTCTAGAATCACATGCTTTACCAACTAGCATCTCTACTCCTGAGACTTTTACAAGGCACTTATCAGGAGACTTGTTCAAGAAAGTTACACGAATAATATGAAATATGAAAAAAATACATTCTGTTGATAATATAATGAATAAACAAAGAGTGACACATTAAGTCAATGGTTTTCAACCTCAAGTGACTTTGTGTCCTGGGGACATTTGATAACATCTGGAGACATTTTTTTTTGTCACAACTGAAGGGATGCTACTAGCATCTAGTGAGCAGAGGCCAGGGATGTTGCTCAACATCCTACCTCGCTACCGGACAGCCTCCCATAGCAAAGAATTATCCAGTCCAAAATATCAATTGTTCTGCCAACATTGGGAAATCCTTGGTTAAAACAATGAGATACACAGACAAGACAATAAACCAACTAAAATGAACTCTACCTACATACCACCATATGGATGAACCATGACAACAAAACATGGAATAGCAGATTTATAGGCCCAAATATTATTTATAGTATGGTAATATCATTTAATAAGTTTTATTTTTATTCTTTTTAAAGATTCATTTCTTTATTTTAGAGAGAGAGTGTGAGAGAGAGAGAGCAGAAGCAAGGGGAGGGGCAGAGGAGAAAGGAGAGAGAGAATCCATTAGCAGACGTGTTGAGCAAAGAGCCTGACTCCAGGCCCCGATCCCAGGACCCTGCAATCATGACCTGAGCTGGAACCAAGAGCTGCTCAACAGACTGAGACACCAGGTGACCTATCTTTTCTGATGAATTTTAAAACATAAAAATCAAAATAACACATGTATGAGTACTATATTCATGTAAAAACTATGTTAAACAAAAGCAGGGCAATTATGAGTATAACAAAAAATGTATCAGTTGGAAAGGGCAGAAGGATAAGATGGGAATACACAGGTAGATATAAGCAATTTGCAGATGTTGAAGTTCTCATTCTCAGTGATGGGCTTACAGGTGTTTATAAAAGACACAGAAGGCCACCCTGAACCTGTTAGGAGAGTATGTTATGAACAAGGATCATGACTCATTCTTCTTTTAATTATATTTTATTAATATACTCCCACTTTCAAAATAAATTCATGTATTTATTCACTCTTTGTTTAACCTCAAAACACAGAAACACTGACATCAAGAGATCTTTGTTAGATTGGAAACAAAATAAACATGGAGAGGTCGGCTCTGTCAAGCCTCAGATTGCTTTTCTAACATTTGTCTTCTCTTTAGTTTGTATATAGGTTACTTTTAGAAATATACTACTTAGTAAGCTGATTAGCTAGTATATACAGATAATGTCTATCATGTTTTTATTGATTTATTGAGTCAGTTAAGTTAGGAGGGAAATGTGATTTTCCTTCCATGCAGAATTGGAAAGGAAGTCTGGAAGTTTATTTTTCCTCCCTCAGAATACTCACTTGGTCCAGCACCAGTTGGTGGAAAGACCATTATTTATCCACTCAGTTGCTTTTGCCCATTTGTCAAAAAAACAAATGAGTGTACTGGTGTGGGTTTATGGTTTTCTTTGAATAATACTAATAATCAATTAAAAGATATTAAAATTAGGTTGACATATTGGTTTTGCCCCAAACTAAACTCAAACTGTGTCAGGTTGAGTTAGTTTACTAGAATTTGTAAAGCAAGGTTTCTGCCTAAAGGTTAACCATAGAATTCATTAAATATACACATCGTTATCATGGACATGGAGTCATGTCTTCAGAAAATTTATTTATGCTTGAAATAGGATCGTCACTTAATCCATCTATTCTATTCTTAGATTCCCCCTCACAGTAGACATTGGAAAAGCCACATATCGCCGAGTTTTTAACATTGAGCTCAAATTTGCCTATGATAGAAAAACCAGTGCAAAACTGGGATGAGAAGGCTATTTAGGAGGAGCTCGGCCCTGATACTATCTGTAAAATTTCTATGAATTGGCCTTCTTTGGTTAGAACTCAAACTTCGATTTTGTCGTGGGTCTTAGCTGTAGCTGTTAATCATTGGGGAGTGATGTCTCTGGTGTGTTGAATCAGGTAAAACAGTCTTGACTGGATACACCTCTGGTTGTACAAGTTCTCTACAGAACCTCATCTGGAGCCAGGGAGGTCTATACACAAATCTAAAATGACGGTCCCCATGGGGTATTAGTCTAGGCTTCTGGAAAAATCTTCAATGTCTCCCTATCTACATCCAAATCATCTTTCAGTTTCATAGATACTCAAAGAAATTAATCCCAGGCAGAGGTCTGCAGACCTTAAATTTAGGGGATGAGCTAGTGTGTATTCCCGGGCTGAGCTGTGCTGACTTATAATAAGATGGCTTTCCTCTAAGAAAGAAAATGGGTTATGATCTATACAGAAGAACAAGGCTACCTTGGGTCTCTCAGACTGTGGAAGTCCTTAAGATTCTTTGGTTTCTACACTTTCTAACCCATTTGTAGCACCCTTGGATAAACTGCATTTGTTCCTTATTGCCACTGTAACAAATTACTCCAAGTTTAGTAGCTTAGAGCAACATACATCTATGTTTGTACAGCGTTGGAGGTCAAAAGTCTAAAATGGGTCCAGAGGGTTGAATCCCTTCTAACGGCTCCAGAGAAGAACACTTTTCCTGACTATCTAGAGGATATCTGGAGTCATCTAGAGGATAACTGCCCTCTTTGGCTCATGGCACCCCTTCTCCACCTTCAAAACCAGCAACCTGGCAACTTTTCTCCTCTCTGACCTCTGTCCATCTTCTCAAAGACTCCAACCCATCTGTCTCCTTCTTACAAGGACTCTTGTGATTACACTGGGTCCACCCATGTAATCCAGGATCATTTCCACCCGTCAAGATCTTTAATGTATACATATCTCCAAAATTCTCTTCACCATGGAAAGTAGTGTATTCACAGGTTACCAAGATGAGGGCATGAACATCTTTGGTGGGGAGGTAGAGGTGGAAAGAAAGCATTATTCAGTCTAAATTTTCTTTTCTTTTTTTTTTTTCATTTTTTAAAAGATTTATTTATTTTAGAGAGAATGAGAAAGAGCATGGGGTGGGGGTTGTTGGGGGAAGGAGTAGAGGGAGAGAGAGAGTCTCAGGCAGACTCCATGCTCAGTGCAAGACTCCAACTCACAACTCTGAGATCAGGACCTGAGCTGAAACCAAGAGCTGGATGCTTAACTGACCTTGTCACCCAGGGGCCCCCAGTAAGTTTTCTTTTCAATATTGAGCTGTAGTCCATGCAAACTAAGAGATGCTAACAACATTATTTGATTACACGTGGGTAAGACCTTGTTAAAGTGTAAAACATATGCCTAATGAAACTGAGTTTCTCATAAGAAAATAAAAGTATTAGTGATTCTAAATATAGTGCTGTCCGTACTTCTTAAAACCTGGAAATACTTTAGGGGAGTATATAATACTCTATTTGTGGAGGGAGCACAGCATGGAGGAAAAGAATCCTGGTTCTAAGAAGGAACTCTTGTTAAAGTCACTGAATGCAAAGAACTGCGGAGAGACTTGGAAAACAAGAATTTCATGGCAAGGACACCATATCACAACTGCCTTTAGGTGCTGTGAAGCCACGTATCTGTAAAAGTATGAGAAATGGAGAAAATGTGTCAGAAAAAAATTAAGTTTAAATAAAATTCAGCAAGGAAGCTAATTGTGCATGACAATATGTACCCCTTTAGCATTTTATGGAAACTTTGCTGTCTTTCCTAGTTATAGGATCTTCTGTAGAGAATATTTCTATTAATGTGCTAATTTAAACCGTGACAAACACATAGACATAAGTGGGAGTGGTGCAGCCCCTATAAGAGAATTTGTGTTAATGCTTATGTTACACTTTTAATTTTGTCCCTGAAACAATATTACAAGATGAGTCTGTTGACTCTCTCTGGCTATTGGGCTCTTAGGCTGATACACATATAGTAAACATAAGCAACAAAAGGAACATTTTTTTAACATCTCACATGTATTATTGCGTGTACAATAATAAAGTGTCTTCCCTTAGTAGTGTACAATATCTCATAAAATCAGCTAGTCTGAGTCTATGACATAAAAACAACATTAACTCCTTACTGTTTGCTAGTTGCAAGAACATTAGAAGATGTCCCATATCTTGACAATAGTCTAGAATGAGACTGAGAAGTTTCTTAGTTGTCTGTGCTGTGTAGCAAATTGCCATACACTTAGAAGTTTAAAACAATGCACATCTCTCATCTCTGTGAGTCAGGAGTCCAGGCCAAGGCTAAGTGTGTCCTCTGCTTAGGCTGTCAGAGGCTGCAGTCAATGGGCAGGGTTGCATTTCCAGTAAGGCTCAACTCAGTGGGTTGCTGCTACTAATCTCCTTCAGCTTGTTTGCAGAATTTATTTTCTTGTGGTGCTAGGATTCATAGCAGCTTGTTTCTTTGAAGCCTATGAGGGAAAGAAAAAGAGAATGATGAGAGCAATCTGCTAGCAAGAGATTTGTATCATCAGTGGAGTGATATCCCATCACCTTCACATGTTCTATTGGTTGGAAGTAAGTCACCAGGTCCACCCACCCACAAGGAGAGGGGGCTACACAGGACACCCAGAAGTGGAATCATGGGGCCATACTCAAGTCTAACATTCACAGAGAGGAAAACTAGACATAACAGATAACATAAAACCCCAGCACCATGGCTCATGCTTCGAATTAAAGACTTTGTAAAATTCCTATAACTTGAAAAATGCATTGTTAGCAATGCAAATGGTGGTTACATATTTTGGCTAAATCTGTGCTAAAATCATACTTTCTGTGAGTCTGTCTTCGTGTGTTGAGAAATATAGACATAAACCAGGAAGTGTTTTTTTTCAGAATGATGTCCCATAGGTAGATTCTGAAGATCTAACTTTGATAAATTTATTCACTTCATAGAAGCTCTGATTTTCTCTAACATAATTTTTTTATCATCTTAAGAGGAGTATCCTAAGAAAGAGTACCATCTTAAGATACTAGTTTTTTTTTTTTTTTGTATCTTGATATGACTAGTGAATTTGATGAACAGTTTCCAGCAGAAAGAACCAATAAGACAGCATTAGGCATGAGCAAGAGTGCAAGAGGGAAAAACAGAAGTTTCCAGGTGCCATGATTTTGCGGTTTTCCTTGTCTTTAAATAAAATAGATGATGATATGTAAGGAGAGTTCCTTCTCATTATCTCTAAACAAAATTCTAGGGCATATAAGTATATGACTAGTAGCCAATATATTCATTTATGTATGTAACCAATGAGTCTAATAGAGAGGGGTGAATGTATGTGGAATATTAACAGAAACTGTGATTTAAGTACAAAGAGACAAATTCAATCTCTGCTAGAATTTCTAATGGAGACAATGAGATCTAAAAGGCAATGTACCTGGAAACACTTCAAATGGTGAGGACATGCAGAATGGCTCAGCTGATCATTCAGTGGGCTGCAAACAAAATGAGCAAATGCTAACTTTACACTTGCCCTGTCTATTCTTGTGGACTGGGAAATTCCCCATCATTTTTTCCTAAGTACTCAAAACGTGTTTTTTGTTTTGTTTTGTTTTGTTTTGTTAAGTTTCATAGAGGTGGATTAAATAGGCTCCTAGGGGCAGAATGAAGCTAAACTTTTCAGTAGATCAAACAACACAAACCTTTATTAGAGGCAGGATCTGAAATCAATGGCATTCTGAGACTAGAACTCCACTGTACTGCTCTGCTTACTAGCTTCTTAAATACTTTTAGGCAAGGTCAGAGACTCATGCAAAATATTTTTCAGTTGTCAATGTAACTTGAACGCCATTTCAATAATTAAAAAATTCATTTTTACCTTTTTATGCCGATGATCATACCCTCCAGTATTAATTTATGTCGCAATAATGTAACTTGTAGTACAGCCACCTTTGGAGTTTAATCTCCAAAAGGTATAATAGTCATGAAGATAGCAGAACATTTTTTTCTTCATAGTCTTGCTTTTGCTACCAGAATTAAAAGACCTGGATTTCACAATTGCATAGAAAACATTTATTGTTTAATATAATGACATATATTCTCAATAGAAAGTAAAGTCAAAATGACAATTGGTTCCCATTCTTGTAAGTGGTTGTTTTCCACAATGGCATTCAGCAGAAACAAAGATACTTGAGGATATTGAAACATTTATCTCAACAAATATAAGGTAAATTGGCACAGTTTTTCCAAGGGCTAATTGACTTTTTCAGCATAAGAAAATAAAACATGTACTTTATACATTTAAAATTAATAGGGACTAAAAAATTAAAAAATAAAAATTTTAGGGCCTACACTTAAAAGGCATTAAATTTTGATTTAACCAATTTAATACAGTTGGGTTAACACAAACTTTAAAAGTTCTGAGTAAAGTGTTAGGCCTCTTTGAAGCAGTTGGGCAGGCAGTGAACACCTTCCGACCTTGGTTGATGATTATTTTGTATACTGAATTGAGAAATCTAATTATCCCATGGAATTCCATAAGCTAATGTCATTGAAAGTAGGGATAGTAGTCATTTTTCAACTTCTAAAAGTTTACCAGCAGTATTTCACTGTTCTTGACTTTGTTTACCTTAATTGTATCCATAAAGGTGTTTTAGGGAAACTCCAAAGTCAGAAAGGAGGAATTATTTTATTTCAGTTTTATTTATCTTATCCCACCCCATACTTAACTGCCATTATCGTTACTAACATAGTTCTGCTTGGCATTTAGCCATGTAGGGAGCAATAAATCTGTAATTTGAACAGAGTCTTTGAAAGCAAACATGAGGAGTTTTTGTAAATTTACTGGGACAAGCATAAAGTGAATATCATCTTATAATACTTGGGAAATGACCAAGTTACATTACTAAAGGGAAACGAGAGAACAAGAATGAGCCTTGGGTAAGCAGAGAATATCATAAATCATGTAAGATTGTTCTGTGCTTTTATCCTTGGATCCATATGTTCTCCTCAAAGAAAAACAGTGTATAACAATTTAGCATTATTTTACACAGCTCAAAGAAAGCCTGGAATTCCCTTAAAACAGCTAAGTGACACTACTTATAAACAGTATAAATATATTTTTGGTTTTTTTTCTAAGTTTTGTTCAGTTCCATTTTTAAAAAATTAATTTTTTCAAAACATATTCTGATCTTGTGGATCAGGCAGGGAATATTAAAATGTTTTATCTATTAGAAATTATTTTCATTTTTTAAACATTCTCCTTTAGGACCTGGTGGGCAAGGTCCTAAACTACAAGGACCTTCTGGAAAAAGAAACTAAAATTTGTATTTTGCAGTAATCTCTCAACCTTCTTATCTTGTATATATAAAAATATATCATTGATTATCATTTGTATAATTGATAATTATAATGCATGTATTATTTATGTATATATATGCATATGCATTACACACAAATATGCATTTTTAAGAATACTGATAACATTTCTTCAATAACATCTGTCACACATTTATCAGTGCAAGCCATCAGATCCAATGGGTAGTTATCCATGATCATCACTAAAATCTCTGTTATTCCTCCTTCTGGACACAGGGTACAATTAAGCTTTTCTGCTCTCTTCAAATGGCCATGTGCCTTGTTTTAGCCAGTGAATTGAGAATAGAAGTAAAAGTGTATATTATGTAAAGTGATTGAGCAAATATGTGGTTCTCCATGTGCCTTTCCCCTAACACAGCCCCCAAAGACATTTCAACCAGTGATAGGCTACAGACTTTATTAGCTGGTCTTTGAATAAGACATGGATCAGAGTCCCTCATCAACCCAAGATGAGCATGTGGTAAAATTGAAAATTTTTGAGGATCCCTGGGTGACTCAGCAGTTTAGTGCCTGCCTTCCGCCCAGGGTCACCCTGGAGGCCCCGGGACTGAATCCCACATTGGGCTCCTTGCGTGGAGCCTGCTTCTCCCTCTGCTTCTCTCTCTCTCTCATGAATAAATAAATAAAATCTTAAAAAAAGAGAGAAAATTTTGAATATTTTATTTTCCTTAAGAATTTTCAACATTTTTACATTAAGCTTCTGAAAGTTTGGCTTTGTTACTGTAGCACACCCTAAACCATCCAATGACCAACGATCAATACATTCAGAAACTAACCAACCTGGTTTAAAATACATTAACTTAATTCCAGTGACTATTACAAATATCACTTCATGGTCCACTTTGAGCCTTGCATTCATCTCTAAAGTCTATAAGAGCAACAAGCTAATCTCTCATTTCATTTTCTCATGTCTACCATTTAACATTAATATAGTTTGACACTCACATAGTTCAGTTAGTTGGGACCCAAGTCATAGCATTTAGAAAAAAAACCTCACCAGATTTTGTGGTGAACTTGAGGTAAACATGACATTTTCCTCATATTTCCAGCAAAAATTACTAGATTAATCACTCCAGGCAGATTTTATAGTATTTCATACCTTTTTCTAGTCCCTACTTCTGGTATATTTTCTTCTTTTGAACACTGACAAGGACTCATTCAAACTGCTAAGCCATATATACAATGGATGTTTAGAAATGTTAGCTGCAGAAAGTTCCCATGTTACCAACAATGAATCTCACATTTATTCTGTGGAGCTGAAGTATTTGTAAAATGATAGAGGCTTTAGAATTCTCCCCTGGATTATTGTTGTTATAATTTCCCTTGACTGCTACCTTTTCAATGTGGTTAACTTCTTTATTTTGTCATTTTGACTCTTTGCATATTATTCCTTTAATATGCATTTCATTTATTAACATTTCCTTACAACTGTTATAATTCACTGCACCTGCCCCTTTATTCTGCTTTTAATTATAATGAAATACAAAGGATTTTCTAATTTTATAAAATTCCCTGAAAGGTTTATAATAACAGACAATTGTAACATATACTGATTTTAAGAAGGATTAAACCTGGGGCACCTGGCTGATTCTATAATCAGAGCATGTGACTGTTGATCTCAGGGTTTTGAATTTGAGCCCCAATCTGGGCATAGAATATTTAGAAATTTTTTAAATGAAAAAAAAAAATTAAGGGGTAGCTGGATGGCTCAGTCAGTTAAGCATATGACTCTGGGTTTCTACTCAGGTCATGATCCCAGGGTCTTGAGATGGAGCCCAGAGTTCTTGGGCTCTGTGCTCAGCAGGGAGTTTGTTGAGATTCTTTCCCTCTCCTATCTCCCCACCCAGCTCTCATGCGCTCTCTCTTCTCTCTCTTTCTTTCTCTCTCTGTCATAAATCAATCAACCAATCAATCAATAAAATCTTTTTAAAAAATTTTTAAAAAGGAGTAAAGTCTTAGGACAGCATGAAGTTTACTGTAGTTAGACAAAAAATGAGGGGGAAAGAAAAGAGCACAACCAAGAACTTCATCCAGAAATCAGTTCAATTTCATTAAATTTCTGGAATGTTTTCTTTGACTGAATGTGAGTTGATAACTTTTGTCTCTCATGTCACCAACCATGTGATATAAGGCTTCTACAATGGTGAGGCCAAGTTAAAGGGCCAAAAGACCTTCCAAGTTACCAGAATTAAACTTCAAAAAATAAATAAATAAATAAAGTAAGGGACCTACTATAACAATTGCAAGTATATCAAGCTAGAAAATGCAGGTTCTTGATTCAAGACATCAAAGAACTGGTCAGGAGTGTGGTGATAAGATGCTAGTCTTCCATGAATGTTGAGCTTGTAGCAACTATGGAAGCAGACACAAATGTTTCTGGCATTTCCACACACATACATAATCAAATTCAAACTTAGAATGTCCATGCCAAAAAAAGGTCCAAGATGCTCTGAGAAAGAATAGCCATGAGGTGGGTGTAAGTTTATTTATAATTTTCCTAAACAAAAATTACACAACACTGATTATTTTACCCAAATTTTTAGGACCAGGAATTTGATGTTTCAGGTTCCTTGAACTATCTCTGCTATTATCATTGAAAAACAAGCAAAAAAAAAAAAACAATTAGATGAGTTCTATCTTGGAAAAAGTTTTCTGAACTTTCTCCCTTATAAACTGATGAAAAAATTATCTTCTATTTGTTCAGTGCTCACCCTCACTAATAACAATCATTTGATCTGAGATAATGGCTCTCACCAAGGATATCAAAACTTTATATATATGAGTCAGTTCATCACAGGACATTATAAATAGCCATTAAAAATGAAATGCCCTTAAAAAAAATGAAATGCCCTACGGAAGTTAAAGCAATATCATTCAGCCAATACTTTTTGATTTGTGAGTGTACGTGTGTGTGCGTGTATGTGTGATTTATATGAGAAAATTTTGGCCTCCAGTTACAACTCTGACCCTTAGGTGATCAACTTTAAGATAAATATATGATTTCTCCCAAAGACCATCAATTTAAAAGAACAACTTATAATGTGTCTTTTTTAACTTCTCCATTTCCTAAACCAGAATGAGCCCCATTATGCCTTCATAATTCTCTCAGACCAATCCTATCCTTCACTAAACATTCCACGAGAAGACCTCAATGTACTTGCTTTACCAACAAACGCCTGCCATTCTAGATGACAGCACTTAAAATCTGGGTCTATCATACATTAACAGCTTTAAAAAACCAATATAAATAACCACATCCACACACCCTACCAATTCCTTTTTTTAAAAGATTTTATTTGTTTATTCATGAGAGACATAGAGAGAGAAAAAGAGAGGCAGAGACATAGGCAGAGGGAGAAGCAGGCTCCATGCAGGGAGCCTGATGTGGGACTTGATCCCAGATCCCAGGATCACGCCCTGAGCCAAAAGCAGATGCTCAACTACTGAGCTACCCAGGAATCCCAGAACCTACCAATTCTTAACCTTGCATAACTATAGAGTATTAGCAGAGTAGGGGCAACATCTGGACATCAGAACATAGCATCTTCAATTTATTACAATGTGCTCTCATGTTTGTGTCTTGTGCGTGATGAATGGTAAGTATAGCTTATTTTCATTTCCGTGGTTAAAAGTAGTTGTTAAACAATCACAAATAAAGGGTTTCCAGGTGATTTCTAACTCAAAATGAATTAAAATGAGCCTTAGTTAAAAGAAATAGAAACCTAATTCCAATTAGAAAACTAGTGAACAAGATACTTTAGTGCTGTAGTTTAAAAAAAATCTGATTAAAAATATATCATTGTTTAGGTGAGTATAAAGAGAAAAAATACATTTGTTTCATGAACTAGTTAAATTAAAGCTTTGAGAACTGATCAGTCTACCATGAAAGCAGAACTTGAAGCAATATAATTCCATTTGGAAAGTTCAAGCTAACTAAATTTCCTAACCCCATGGTCACATAGACCTCTTGAAATAGCTCACTTAGGTAAAAGGTTAATGAAAGTTAGAATCTGTACAACTATTTGGGATGCAATGTCATTTGTTTTTCTTTCCGGTGCTATTAATCCAATGGTATGAAATTTATATGTAGTTAAAATAAATAATAATGGAAATACATATTTCTAATTAAAGTGATGCACCTAGTAAACCTACGTATGCCCCAAATGGTGTTTTTTTTTTTGTAACTGAATTACATTTCCATTAATTAATTTTAATTAATGTAAGGTTAAAGAAATGCTATATTTTATTTGCCCTTTCAACACAAACAGAGACCCATGGTCTACTTCTCTTAAACTGGCATACTAAGTAATTACATGTTGATTAATCACATATTTGAATCTTTCAAATGGCCTTTTATAATAGTTTACTAAAACTTATAATGACTTGTCTTCAAGAGCTCCATAAAAATACTTATTTATTCTCTTTTTCAAAAAAATAAAATAACTCACAGAAAATGTGGCACACAAGAAGTTAGAGGAACTTGTTCTAGTTCTATGCCTGCAATTGCTTTTGCAGTGTCAATATCATCCAGTGTATTGAAACTCTCTTTAAACCTCCATTTTCTCATTTGGAAAGTAGAAGAGTCAGAACGTGTGGTAGAGCCTGGCTTGCTGGTTACTATATCCATTTATACTTCCTACAGGGTACAGTTAGACTGCATTCCCCAGTCTCCCTATAGGCATTATGACACTAGTTTATGGCCAAAGACATGGTGGCAGAAATTTTGTAAGCCAATTTCCAACACTGCTCATAAAATCTTATGAGCAATATTCTATCCATTTTCCCCTTCTGTGGAAAGCTCAGGAATGAATTGGAAATGGCGGAGCCTTAAGAATGAAAAACCCAGGATTTCTAGTGTACACTGATAAGAGGGATTCATACAGATCAGAAATGTGCGTTTTGAACTTTATGTGAATGAGATGAATGGCTATTTTGTATGCTGTGATTTTAGTTTTATTAATTACAGTCATTATTATTATTACCTCAACTAATACAGATTTTGTCAACAACTAGGTCCAAAATGTTATTATTTTATCATCCTATGCTATAGTTAAAGATCCAAAGGTGAATGTCCATAGTAAGGAAGAAAAAACTCATTTTCTTTTCACTTATATTTCAGAATGCCAAAAATAACTGTATATTTGTATCAAGTATCTTACCTTCAGTAACTCATTTATATCACAAAACAAAGGTGCCTTGGGGTTTTATCAATTGAGGTCCACAACTTTTCATCTTTGTGTCCTCAGCATGTATCAGTTGATGAAGAAGATAATTTTCTTCAGAAAGGACCTACACTAAGAGTCCTATTAGTTACCAATTGCTGGGTAGCAGATTACTACATCGGTAGCTTGAAACAGCACAGGTTTATTATCTAATGGTCTCTGTCGAATCCAGAAGTTGTGCATGGCTTAGCTGGTCCTCTACCACACTCTCTCAGAAGCCAACAATCAAAAGTGTCTGCTGAGACTGGGGTCTTTTCCAAATACTCAATTATAGAAGGACCCACTTCCAAGGTAATTCATGTGGCTATTGGCAGTTCCTCAGATTCTCCAGGGTTATCCGAGGAAAGGTTTTAGTTCTTTGTTGGCTAATGACTGGAGTCTGCCCCCAAGTCCTTGGCAAATGGATCTCTCCCACGTGGCAGCTTGTTTTATCAAAACCAGCAATGGAGAGAGAGACACAGAATCTATCAGCAAGACAGAAGTCACCACTGGTTGTAACCTAATTACAGAAGTGTTAGTTCCTCAATATTACCATATTGTATTGATTAGTATCAAATTATTCAAGAGGAGAAAATTATACAAAGCTATAGCTACCAAGAGGCAAGATCACTAGAAGCTATCTTAGAGGATTCCTGCCAGAGATTATTATTTTTTTATTTTTATTTTATTTTTATTTATTTATGATAGTCACAGAGAGAGAGAGAGAGAGGCAGAGACACAGGCAGAGGGAGAAGCAGGCTCCATGCACCGGGAGCCCGATGTGGGATTCGATCCCGGGTCTCTAGGATCGCGCCCTGGGCCAAAGGCAGGCACCAAACCGCTGCGCCACCCAGGGATCCCTAGAGATTATTTTTAAAATCATTTATGATTATACCTCACAAGTAACACAATCAGATGCCACAGTTAGAGCTTGATAAGTTTTCTTTCTTATTGACTTTTCCTACTGCCATTAGCCAGGTTCTGGAGAAAAGACAGGGAAAAGAGCAAGCAAGAAAAGGAAGATGAAGAGTAGGAAGAGAAATGAGAACTTGGAGAAAATTTTTTTTTTTTTAAAAAAAAGCATGTTGATTTCTATATACTTCCCTTTCTATCATGCAATTGTGTCTATCTGAATCGGCAACATGATGTGTACTACTATAGATGTTAAAGCAGTATGAACCCCTGAGAAAAGGTGCTGGGACAGAGCTGGCTTAGCAGACTGACAGATGTGTGATGTGAATGCATAATAAGAGTCAGAAATATAAATAGCTGTGAAGAGAACAAGAAATGGCACTTTTATAGAAATCAAAAAAGCATATGACTGAGCTTATTAGGGGTACAGTAACAATGTGTTAGATCACGGGAGTACTGGAAAATGAGCTTGTCAAATTGGCATGTGATTTTTTTTATTGCTTTAATAAATCTCACTTGAAATCCACCTATTTTAATGAGGCCTGACTTATATGAAATAAGAATGCTTAAAATTTATAATGAATTTTATTAACTGCTTTTATATGCATTGTTTTATTTTGCTCTCATACAGCATCCCCTCCTCTCATGATATACAGATTTGTTAAGTCATCCCACTATTAAAATTCTCCCTTTGCTCCTCATTCTCTAGAGGTAAAGTCCAGAGTCCTTCACCTAATATACAAAACCATTCATAAGGGACGCCCAGGTGGTTCAGTGGTTGAGCATCTGCCCTCGGCTCAAGGCATGATCCCAGAGTCCAGGAATTGAGTCCCACATCAGGTTCCCTGCAGGGAGTCTGCTTCTCCCTCTGCAGATGTCTCTGCCTCCCTCTGTGTCGTTCATGAATAAATAAAATATTTTTAAAAAATTCACGAGTAGCACATGGCTGTCTTCACCACTCTCTTCTTTCCATCTATACACTTCATTACTTTGTGGTAGGCATTGGAACTACTTATATCCTGCACTTGCCACTTTTCAGACATCTGCGTATGCTCTAGGTTAGAGTTTCTCAATTTTGGCTCTACTGACATTTAGGATCAGATAACTTTTCTTCTGGATTTGCTGTGCATTGCAAGATGGAAATTAGCATTTCTGGCCTCTACCCACTAGAGGCCACCAGCAATCCCATAGGGTGTGACAGGTAACAATGTCTCCAGACATTACAAAATGCCTCTTGGGGGGGCAAAATCATGCCCCCTTGGGAAACACTGCTCTAGATATTTTTTTCATTCTGTTTTCTCAGTCTGGAAAATGCTAATCTGATTTCTACAATTGACTGACCCCAACGTGTTCACTAGAAGTTGCGTCCACTGGGGGCTGTTACTTTGGAAAACAGTATGGAGGTACCTCAGAAAATTTCAAACAGAACTACCATAAAATCCAGCAATCTCACTTTTGGGTTTATGTCCAAAGGAAATGAAAAGAAGTTTTCGAATTATTTACAATAGCCAAAATAATGTAAATATCCATCAACAGATGAATGGATAAAGAAAATGTGGTATATATTCACAAAAGAATATTATTCAGCTGTGAGAAAGAAGTAAATCTTGCCTTCTGTGACAACACAGATAAACTTGAAGGTATTATGCTAAGTGAAATAAGCCAGACAGAGAAAAACTGCATAGTGTCACTTATATGAGAAATAAAATAAACAAGAAGGAAGGAAGGAAGGAAGGAAGGAAGGAAGGAAGGAAGGAAGGAAGGAAGGAAGGAGTCAAACTCAGAAATGGAGACTAAAAAAAGTAGTTTCCAGGTGCTGGGGGAGGGGGTGGTAGGAATAGAGAGAGTTAGGTATTAAAAAATAAAGTTACAAATTTTTAACTGGAACATGATTAAACCTGAAGATCTAATGTAAAACATGGTGACTATAGTTGATGACAATGGATTATATAATTAAAAACAAACAAGAGAATACATTATCTCTCTTGGAAAGCTTCTCTTTATTCCCTCCACACTGACTAAGATGCCTTCCTTGGTTCCTGCCTCTGTCTGAGCCCTAAGCACAATACTCAGAAGGATTACTTCCATCTTAATTTCATACACATTAGCTATTTGAAGATTTTACTCAATCTGTCTATACTTTTTCTCCCTTAACTCTAAAATGGGAGTGATAATATGAAATAATTCACAGTATCTGGCACATATTCAATACTCAATATATGTCAATTAATATTACTACCATTGTGACTTTATTACTTGTTTGATTGAGATGATGGTGAATTTTAGTTCAGTAGATGTTGTAATATGAACTGACAAATTCAAAGTTGATATATTATAGAGATAAATCTAAATAATAACATAATTATTTACCATTTCATATTTCTAGAGCAACATGCTCACCTTGGAGAAAATCTTTGCTTAATTAAAGGATGATACATATAATTTTGGATACAAATATATAGTCCGTGATCCACACTGCTGCTAAACTCAGCCAAAAAGAGAAAACACTCTACTGGAACATGCATTTTCTTTCTCTATTCATCAACCAATATTGTGAGAAGGGCTCAATATGAACTTCTTGAGAGCAAAATATTTACAGAAAGCAGCAAAAAGAAAATATATGTCAAAACAAACATTTAAAATATCCATAAATTGGTGCCCTGTGTTAACACACTAACTAGATCAGTAAAAATACATGCGTGGAACAGCAAAACTGGGTAAACATTCACATAGATGAATTGCTAAAAAAATATGAAGACTTCATAAAATATATGCTGCTTTAAATATAGGAGAAAGACACAGAATAACTTGTCTTTGATGAGAATTTAATACCCAGTGACCCTTAAGATAAGTATCCTGTGATTTACTTTGAAATGCACACACACACACACAAAGTTGGTTCAATGGAGAGAAGGAGGGGTTACTGGTTATTGGGTAGTGGTTGGATGGTGCAGTTGACAGAATAATGTCAAGCAGTGAATGTTACATTACATGGCAATGAGGTTTTTGCAGATGTCGTTAATTTAAGGATCTTAAAATAGGAAGATGATCCTGGGTTATCCTGGGTTCAATATTATTACAAGGGTCCTTAAAAGATGGAAGAGTGAAGCAGAAGGTCAGAGAAAGAGATGTGGCAAGGGAAACAGGGATCAGAGACAGAAAGATATTCAAAGATGCCTTGCTTCTGAACTTGCAGGTGGCAGAGAGGGGCCAGGGGCCAAAGAATACAGTGGCCCCTAGCAACTAGAAAAGTCAAGGGAACGGGTTTTTCCTTGGTGTCTCCAAAAATCATATAGTGAGAATCCAGTTCTGCAAACATCCTCATTCCTAGCTGCAGGAAATGCAGGAAAACTGTTTTTTTTTTTTTTTTTTTTTTTTAGCTTTCTGACCTCCAGGTTTGTCAGATAACAAATTTGTGTTGTCTAAACACAACCTGTAGTGTTTTATTATATACCCAAATGTTAAGTGTAGAATACAGGTTATGGGTATAAAGGTCTGGACTCTATATTTCCATTTTAGCTGCGTATTTGAAAATGTTTATTAAAATGTCTGGAAAAAAATAAATAAACAAGGGGTTGCACTACAAAAGAAAGAAAAACTGATAGTACATGGTGGAAAACCACTCTTAAATACTGGATTGATCAACAACAATTGACGAAAAATTGTTTTGGATATAAATTTCTATATCGGTTACTCATTTTATTATAGTAATCACCATTTCCTTCTTGAGTTCATTTCCCTTATTGATATAGAAAAAGTAACAATCACATTTCAGATTGCTAGCATTCAATAAGTACTAACAGAATATAGTGCAATCAAATATAGACTTCAATTGGAATTAAATTGTATGTTTGCTGAGTTGAGATGCCCAAATCTGCAAAGTTAATGAAGTTACCATAAGTAGCATAATGTGGATGTGATTCTTTCAGCTGCCAAACATGAGTAAATGCTCCGCATCACTTGCCATCAGGGAAATACAAATCAAAACCACAATGAGGTACCACCTCACATCATTGAGAATGGGGAAAATTAACAAGGCAGGAAACAACAAATGCTAGAGAGGATGTGAAGAAAGGGAAACCCTCTTGCACTGTTGGAATGTGAACTGTACAGCCACTCTGGAAAACTGTATGGAGGTTCCTCAAAGAGTTAAAAATAGATCTGCCCTATGACCCAGCAATTGCACTGCTGGGGATTTACCCCAAAATACAGATGCAGTGAAAAACCAAGACACCTGCACCCCAATGTTTATATCAGCAATGTCCACAATAGCCAAACTGAAAGGAGCCTCGGTATCCGTCAACAGATGAATGGATAAAGAAGATGTTGTCTATGTATACAATGGAATATTACTCAGCCATTAGAAACGACGAACACCCACTATTTGCTTCAAAGTGGATGGAACTGGAGGGTATTATGCTGAGTGAAGCAAGTCAGAGAAGGGCAATCATTATATGGTTTCACTCATATGCACAATATAAGAAATAGTGAAAGGGAAGATAGGAGAAAGGAGGAAAAATGAGTGGGAAAAAATAGAGGGTGACAGAACCTGAGAGACCCCTAACTCTGGGAAACGAACAAGGGGTAGTAGAAGGGGAGGTGGGCGGGGGGGATGGGGTGACTAGGTGATGGTCACTGAGAGGGGCACTTGATGGGATGAGCACTGGGTGTTGTGCTATATGTTGGCAAATCGAACTCCAATAAAAAAAATTAAAAAATAAAAAGAAATTATGAATTGTTACTTATTTATTGCCTTCTGAAAGGTTCTCATTACTGGTACAATATATGACTCATCACTGTTGAAAATGGAGCAGAGTAGACATTGCTACCTTTTGTCATCTTGGGGATTAGGGACACGCACCAAAATAGATTAGTTTAATTCATTTTTTAAAAATATGCATTAGCATATTTTCCAGGCCAATTAGCCCAGTAAATTTTTTTGTATTCTTGAAATAAAAGCTGCATAAAATCTTTGCCCTAGTTTCTACTTGTATAAAAAGAAAGAAAGAAGAAAGAAAGAAAGAAAGAAAGAAAGAAAGAAAGAAAGAAAGAAAGAAACGTTGATATGCCTCTGTAGCAGATACTTACAATATCCTGCTTCTATTCCCCTGACATAGTGATCTGACTTCCAACTGCCCAAATCTATGCTTTTCCTGCCCTAGGGCTTCCTTTGGCCACCAGAGCCAGCTCTGCTCAGGGCAGCGTTGACTGGAAAGGGCTGGGAATTACAGACCCCAGAATAAGTCATTACCCAGTGGCAGAGAGTTGGTGGAAAATAGTCTAGCTTCCTATTTCTCAGGTGGAATAGTGCTGCAGCACAGTTGACTCTGATTCTCCATTGGGATTAAGCTCCAGTTGTCTGTAGTGGTAATGCCCTTGATAACACTTCATTAATTGGCTCCGTCCCATCATTTCCCCTACCCTCTACTGGTAATTTCTTGGACTTACTTCTCAAAAAAAAAAAAAAAAAAAAATCCTGCTTTGAAAGCATTCAAACGAAAAATGTTCCCAGCCTCAGAAAGGAAATAAAAATAGGGCATATTTAAAAAATAAATTCTAGAAAGCTTTGTAATATACTGATACACTCTGAAAGGTTTTCTAATTGCCTAAGAATTTACTTCTGTCAAAACCAAGTACTACACAATACCTAGATCTCTGTCCAATGAAACTGAGTTTTAACGTCATCGTTTTCTTGTTACTACTTAAAATCTGTTATCAGCAAACAAAATCCTTTCAACATCCATCTTGATTTGGCCACTTAACCACATGGCTTGAGCTAACAAAATCCAGTGGAAGAGTTATCTCTGATGGTCTCTCCATCTGACCTTAGTGATTTCAGATGGCAGTGATAGAAAATTGCAGACACATCTTAGACCATGGCAGTGGTCTCCCCCTGTGCATTGTATCCTGGCACCCACGACAAGAATCACTGAGACTGATTCCACAAAGTAATTTTTGCTGCCACACAATTGGGAATATAATGATGTATCTATGTTTTAGCTGTGTGGCCTGTTTCATATAGATGGGCTGTGAAAATCAGAGTAATTGAGTTTCACGGTTCTTTTCAGCTTCTGCATATAGAAAATGAAGAAAAAAGAAAAGTCACACTTTCAAATATGCTTGCTAAAGAGGTTTCAACAGTAGAAGTTAAACCTGAAAAAAATATTGAAGTTTAACAGTGGTGAAAATGAACCCAGAGGTGACTGCTAGACCTGATATCAGTTACTGGGTAACTAAGGGTGGCCAATGGCTGAAGAATGGTCGTATGCTTTATTGGGAGTTAATGTGGACCCTGACATGCTCCATCAGAAAATGCTACAGTGGATAGATACAACAGTTACATAGCTAATTCATAATATCCCAAGAGTAATCACCATTATGATGCTTAGTAGTCACCAAATGATGTCTCCTCATTTACCCACCATATTTCTTTAGGTAGATCTTTGACTTACTTTCTGGCTTTAAATTCATGACCATTATGACAATAACTGGAACCGTAGTGGACATTGATCATTTCTGTCTTACTGGACACTCATCCCTTCATCTAGGAAGAGGAACTCAGCTTTCCTTTGGGAGATCTTCCTAAATGCCCTTTGTGTGTAGACCCATTGGTGGTGGCAACAACAACAAAATCCATCTATTCCCCTTCCCTGGTCAAGTTTGTGACTCCAACAAGATAGATGAGATTTTACTGGGAAGACACTGGAACATGGAGACCAGAACTGTGATGAGGATAATTTAAGAATAAAAGTAAAAGTAGGAGATGCTATTCATTCTGGAAGGGCCTGGATAGTATCCTGACTTGATATTCCTCACCAGTCTTCACTATATAAGGGGCCAGACCAGGCTGGCCCTGCTTTCTATTCATCCCGGTTTTCTTTAATTTCGCAAGGTCACCCACACATTCAATAGGTCATCAGGGCCATTTCTGTTGCATGAAAATATTTACTCCTAATCATTTATTTTTCCAATACATCACTCTTTTCCTTTTATTGAGTCAGTTACTCAGTTTGAAAAAAATCATTTCTCATTTTATTTTTATTATTCTTCTGTTAGGTACCAATATCCTAATTTCTCTTTAAAGTAAGTGAGTATTTACTCTGCCAGGCACTGTGATTAGCCATTTTCATACATTATTTCCCTTGGTTTTCACAAAACCTATAAGGATGTATAGTTTGGTTTTAAAATCTTTTGCTTAATTTATCTATATTCATTTTCTAGGGAAAGAGAATAATAAAAATGTAGAACATCAACTAATGAAAGAGCTAAAGGTGCATAAGGTGCAAATCATATATATGATATATAAATAGGCGCATATATATTCATGCATTTGTTTCAGGGCTTCTGTTATGTTCTAGATACTGCATAAAAAGTATATTTTCAAACATTACTTAAATTGATTGTACTTTACCTTACTCTCCAGATAAGTAAACTGAGACTTAAAAATGGTATATACTTTTTCTAAGCTCCTATATATTACATAAGCAGGAAGTGGCAAAATGGGGATTTGAACCCAGGTCTGGGTGACTACAAAGCCTACCACTGTTCTTTCCAGTTTTTGTGAAAGGGCCTTCTGTAGAAGACCTTATTCTCTAGATATTTATTTTCTTTGGATATGACCATGAGACTTATGTTACATTATTTTACTATAGAACTATTTAAACTTAAGGAAAACAGGAAAGAAGAAACTGTTTATAAATTCTCTATGACCTTTAAAGTAGAAACATCTGTTGGGTTACACTGATCTTGAGTGAACACAGACAGATATTTCAGGTGGATGGACTGTAGATTTTATGTGCATTGTCATTTCACTCTTCGGAAAACTCTTGGAGAAAGCTGTGGGGAATAATTTACTGTATTTTTAATAAAAATAAATGCTATAATGTAATAATATAAAATGACAGTCCTTGATTACATTGTCGGGTGAACCTGGTTCCTGAATTTCTGTTAATAGTGATAAATAATCCCAAGGGAAGCCAGTCCAGGTCCTCACCTTTGAGCAGCTTCCAAAAGCTGAGTAATATATGGATTCATTCTGGGGAATCTACTCAGAAACCTTTAGAGTTGGCTTAAAATATTTTAATATACTGTTATGTAAACAAATACAGACATGGATTCAATTTTTTATTTTTTAAGATTGTATTTATTTCTTTATGAGAGAGAGAGAGAGAGAGAGAGAGAGAGAGAGAGAGAGAGAGAAAGGCAGAGGCACAGGCAGAGGGAGAAGCAAGCTCTATGCAGGGAGCCCAACATGGGACTCGATCCTGGAGATCCAGGATCACACCCTGGGCTGAAGGCAGTGCTAAACTGCTGAGCCACCCAGGCTGCCCCTGGATTCAGTTTTAAATTCCTTATACTTATAGTTTTTATGTAACCAAAAAACAAAGATACATGCAAAAATTAACTACAAACTACTGCACTTCAAATTAATAACATTGATTTAATCCAGGGGAGGATCCTATTTCGCAGAATTCAAATTGCTGTCCATATGAGTATAGTACTAACTGCTGTAATTAGAGGGATTCTTTTTTAAAGATTTGTCTATTTATTTGGGGGTGAAGGGCAGAGGCAGAGAAACTCAAGCAGACTGTGTTGAGCAGCGAGACTGACTCAGGGCTCCATCTCATGACCATGGGATCATGACCTGAGCTGAAGTCAAGCGTCAGATGCTTAGCCAACTGAGCCACACAGGTACCCCATAGAGGGACTCTTGAATTTGTTTTGTATTTACTACGCAGCCCTGGGCATAATGCAATTTCCCACCACTTTTTTCTATTCAAATTCTTGGGCAATTTTAATTCAAATATGCTGTGAAGTTATATTTTCAATGAATTTGCAGGATTTTATCATTCTTATAATAACCCTATTATTGAAATTATTTTATTGTTACTGCTTTTAGGCCTCTGCAATTTGACAGAACTATTTGGCAACCAAGAATATCTTAAATAATAAGGGGATTCAGGGTCTTAGTCTGGGTTTTTCCAAAGCCAACCCTGAGACAAAAGTTAATCTATGAATGATTTACTCAGAGATGTGATTTTAGGAAGATAGACTAAGAGTAAATACTTATCCAAAAATATGTTATTGAATTGGCTCCCTCAAGGGAATATTGTTTGCTTGATCCAAAGGAGTTCTAAGAAGCCTTCTGGTATGTTTGAGACCATCCAGCACAGGGGTTAAAAAGGGAAGTCATTTATCTGTTCATTCGCCTTCCCAAACCTAGGCATTGTGCATGTGTGATTACCAAACCCTTCATGGGACACATGTACTCAGTGTCAGAGGATCTTTGCCAGAAAGTCAGAGGACCTGCTGTGTATTGTGACCTCTCTGTCAGATTACATATGTGCCAAGCTGCTCAAAGCCTGTGTGAGACTGTCCATGGCAGGAGTAGCTGGAATAAGATAGGAGGCCAACAGGTCTTGAACCCATGCACAAGATGGTTTCCCGTTCATTCAGTAACATCATAGCTAAGTTATACATCTTTACATAATTAAAACAATCAGCAGACATTTAAAATTTGTCACTAGACAACACATGGACACCTTATTGAGAAACATTCTTAGCATACCTCATTCATCTATATTTTAGACAATCATTCTAGAAGTTTAACTATAGTTCTAAAGATGCCTATGCACCAGTTGCTTGACCGATGTTTTGTCAATGCAGGCTCTCAAAAAAGACATAGAGTTTTTCTAAGTAGCTGATTCTTTTAATTCAATTCAATGTATTTTATCAAATCCCTCTTTTGTGTATTCTCCTACCCTCTGGGAATTCAAACATGATCAAGCCGCAAACACTAGAGGGTCCCTCAGTCTTTTGGGAAACTGAGAACCTAATTCCCAAATCTTACAGAGTTCTACAGTTAACGCATGTTCAAATGTTTTCTACATATAAAGACCATATTTCAGATACACAATTGGCATTCAAAAAATGGATGGCTTAATTTCAAATGTGCAGCAATAACAACAACCCAACTATGTTACTGGAGGGAAAAATAATAGGATTTTCCATGGGATTTCTAGTTGTGGCCCTTGAAATAGTGACAGAATGGAATCATTTCCTTAATCTAATGGCATAGTAAGTCCAGGCATGTCATATAAGGCTAGAGATTGAATACGGCTCCTGTGCTTAATTCAAGTTAAATTAGATTAGGAGAAATGACACTGTGAGCTTTTACATTCATTCTTAATCCATATTTTCCACATAAAATAACTGAACTTGCAAAAAAAAAAACATTTATTTTTTGCCTTGAAAAAATTTTCTGATATTTGTATTCAAACAAATGTGTCATTCTTTTTAATATTATAAATTCATTCACTGTAAATGAGTCAATCACATTGCTTCTTTATTAAAAAAAAAGAATATTTTCTGTCATACTCATGTTGTTTTTGCCAAGGTACAAACAAAGGCATACACATATATAAACATACACATATGCACGTGCATATATGTGCTTGTATACATACACATATAACTATATATGTGTGTAAGACCATTTTTGCAAGTAGTAATAGCTATTAAGGGCAAAATGCTCTTTTAGGTATAATCATCTTTTATACATAATTTCAAAATAATTCGATGGAACTATCCTGCCGTCTGGCAACATTAAAGACTAAGTCAAAAGCCTAATGAAGTGTAAGAATATTGAATAAATTAACTCTGTTTATGTTTTCTTTAATATGGATTTGACAGCCAAGTGCTTTCAAATACAGCCATTTGTTCTCACTATGTTACTTTGTACAAATAATATGGTGTTATTGCTATCACTCCATGTTTTTTGATGGCATTTTTTAATGCATAAAATGATCTTGATCAGAACAAACTTCTATGACATTCCAGTCTTAATACTGGAAGTATGACACACACCAAAATGGAACAATTTCATGATGTCTGAGCTGAGAATGGTCACCCATTGAAATGCAGCTTCTACCACAGATACCAATTCTGGTCACCTCTCTTTCAAGAATCTAAAGGTATTTTTCTTACTATTTTGGGGTACTTTGATTTGTGTGTAGTTTTGTTTCTTTCTGTATTTGCTTAAGTTAAAACAAATAAACAAACAAACAAGCAATTAGCCCTTAATGCTGCATGTCTTAGTCCACTTGAGCTGTCAAACAAAACACTATAGACTGGGTTATTTAAACAATAAAAAATTATTTCCTCAGAGTTCTAAGGGCTTACAGGTCCAAGATTCAGATGTCAGCCAATTTGATCCCTAGTGAAGTCTCTTTCCTGGCCATGTTCCAGCTGTGTCCTCATATGGCAAAGAAAATGGGCTCTGTTGTCTCTTCCTTCTTTGAAGGGCACCATGCCATAAGGTTAGGGCCTTACCTTCATGATCTCATCTAATCTCTATCACCTGCTCACAGGCCGGGTCTGCAATGCCAATCAACTTGGGGGTTAGGGCTTCTGCATATGAATTTGACAGGGAGAGAGGCACAGTTAGGTCCATAAAACTTTCTTTTATTTCTTTTTCTTTTTTTTCTTTTTGAGACAGACTGCATGTGTGAGGGGTTGGGGAGAGACAGACGGAGAGGGAGTTAATCTTAAACAGACTCCATGCCCAGCACAGAGCGTGACTCGGGGCTCGATCTCACAATGGTGAGATCATGACCTGAGTCAAAATCAAAAGTCAGACGCTTAACTCAATGAGCCACCCAGGTGCCTCATAGCACTTTATTGAATTTAAACTCAATTTTCTGGGACTCCTGGGTAGCTCAGTGGTTGAGTGTCTGCCTTTGTCTCAGGTTGTAATACCAGGGTTCTGGGATTAAGTCCCGCACAAGGCTCCCTGCAGAGAGCCTGCTTCTCCCTCTGCCTCTGTCTCTGCCTCTCTCTCTGTGTCTCTCATGAATTAATAAACACAATCTTTTAAAAAATAAAAAGAAATTTATTTTCTAATAACTGTAATACTTGCCTCCTATATTATTCAATCTATAGTCACACAAGTCTATTTTCCAGAGATCCTTATTTTAGTAACCACTGATAATATTGAGGATGAAGATTTTGGAAACTATCAGGAAGATGCCCTTGAGTAACTACGGTTTATTTGGCACCTCTGGTATGCCAATACTCTGTATCGAATGCCTCATTCAAGCCACAGCACCTCCCCATGACACTTAGGTTATTCTGTACATTTTCCAAATAGAGAAAAGTCTTAAGGAGGTTAATGGACTTTTGCATAGTCTGAATCATGATATAATAAATAACTCCTCTCTTAGTGCTCTTTCTTTAATATTTCTGCCGACTCCAGCATGTTTAAAACAAGAAGAGCTCTGGGAACAGTGTTTAGAACTCCCTTTGGGGGAAGGGTGATCTGCTATATTGTTACATTTTTCATCTTCAAACACATTTTACAAATCATTAGTGCATTTTAAAGATGTAGAAGTATATTATGAAATATAATGGATATTTAATATGAGGGTTTTCGACATCCCTGTTTTGTATCCTTTTAATGAGTTAGTATGGAAAAAGAAAGGGTGTTGGGGGGATTAGAATTGACTGAGTCTGCTATGTCTAAGATTTGAACTTTCTCCCAAGAGGCTTTGGTTCTCCCAAGTCTATGCTTCAGATGGCTCTCCCTGTGATGTGATGAAGTTAAATCATTTTCAACATCAATATGTGCCTTGAGATAAACTGCTTCCCTTTGTTTTGAGGCAGTAGGATATGGCTTGTGGATTATTATTTCCTTGGTGAGATTTTTTTTTCTTTCACTGGAATGTCTCCAATACTTCATCCTTCAGGAAAAGGAAACTTGACAGCTCATTTTCCATCCCTGTATTACCTACTTCCACCCCTAAAAAGAACAGTTGACAACTCACATTTTACAGAGATAGGATATGGAAACATGGAGCCACATCTGAGTAGGGAGACCAAGCAAAAACTTTCCAGTGTGGGTGGTATTAATCACAAATGATAATTCAAGGTGTGAAATGGGTTAAGACATTTAGGCCCATTTTGATATAAAATGAGATTAAAATGATAATGGAATCACGTTAGTACCCAAAACAGAAAATAGATGCTAAGTACTCATTTGTAAAAAGCAACTACTTTTCTCATTTTCCAAAACATAAAGTGCTTCCATGCCCCTCCCCCAATGCAATACCGTGATATGCTATGAAATTCCAGTACCGAGTTAAAATAAGATTTTCTAAAAACCTGGATGCATGAGATTCTGTACTTTCTAATGCAAAAGTTAGCTTTGGGTCCTCGAAATGAAGTGACCCTGCCTCTTGGCTCTGGACCACATACCCAGGACAAAATAACAAACAAGCAAACAAACAAAACCAGGAAACCTCTGTTTCTCAACAGCTGTATGAGTCCGCTTCAGCTGTCATAACAAAATAATCATAGACTAGGTGGCTTACACAACAGAAATTTATTTTCTCACAGTTAAGAAGATTGGAAGTCTAAGATCAATGCTCACACAGTTGAGGCCTGGTGAAGTTTCTCTCCTTGGTCTGTGGATGGCTGCCTTCCTGTTGTGTTCTCACATGACCTCTTTGTGCACACATGGAAAGAGCACAGCCTTGCAAGATCTTTGGTGCTGGCTGCTTCTCCTGCTTCTTCTTCTTCTTTTAAGATTTCATTTATTCATGACAGACACAGAGAGAGCGAGGCAGAGACATAGGCCGAGGGAGAACCAGGCTCCATGCTGGGAGCCTGATGTAGGACTTCACCCGGGACCCCAGGATCACACCCTAGGCCAAAGGCAGATGCTTAACCGCTGAGCCACCCAGGCATCCCAGATCTTCAGTGTGTTCTTATAATCCTCTTGGTTTAGAGCCTGTCCACACACACACACACACACACACACACACACACACCATTTATGATCTCATTTAACCTTTATTACTTCTTTAGAAGCCTCATCTCCAAAATAGTTGCCCTGGAGGATGGGGCTTCAATGTACAAATTGAGGGTGGAGGGGATACAAGCATTCAGTCCATAAGAACAACCATAGGTAAAATGCACATCTAGTTAACTTAGGAACCATCTCCTGTATCTGTTCTATCCTTTGTTAGCATTCTGTACTAGATATGTGCACACACACACACACACACACACACACACAGTTAATTCATTTTCCCAAAGGTGCTGAGCACAGTTATAAATAATTTCATGACGCGTCTGTAGCCACATGGTGATCTATAGACAAAACTACCTCTGTAATCTTAGCCTCTGTGTGGACACTTTGCAATCCTAAACAGCTGTCTCTGTTTCTGTAACCCCGTGGAGGTGTAGACAGCTACATTTGTCCTTTTAAGAAGGAAAGAAAATCATCCTTTTTTCTCCCCCTCAAAAGTGTTTACAGCACAGATGCTTCTAATGAAGAGGTTTGTGTTTACACTCTGTCTAATGGCAGGCAAATATTTGGTTTGTTCAGGAAACCAAAATATGGCTCAAACCCTGAAGTGTGGGAAGGAATTTAGAATAATGATATCAGGCATCTTTCTACACGAGTGTAGTTGGGTTCTAATCCTGGCTCTGGTTTTCATTAATTGGGGAACATTGTTTTAGGTTTCCTGATTCCTCTTTTGTCCCAGTAGGAGCTGTCCTCCACATAGCAGCTGGAGCCTGGCTCTTAAAATGTAACCCTCCCTGAGCATAGCTCTTACCTGTTCAGAGGCCTCATGTATCTTCCCACCATACTATGACCAAAGTCCTTAGCACCGTCCTGGGATCCCAGTAGGATCTGGCTTCTGCTTATCTCAACAGCATCCCTAAGACTCTCAATCTGATTAATTGTGCCACAGCCACGCTGGCTGTCCTGCTATCTCTTGAATGCATTTCTTTTCACCTCTGTTTTTTCCACCTCTCCTCTCTCTCTCTCTCTCTCTCCTCTCTCTCTCTATAAATTGATATTTCCCCAGTGCCTACAATAGTGCCTGGAACCTACAGATATTCAGCTGACTCTGGATAAATGTGGAAATAACACTGTTGCTAATGAAAAGTATCAAAACTGAAGATGCTAGCCTAATTGGGAGTTATTGTCATTATACGTATCCTTTAATTTAAAAGCTTCCTGACTAGCATAGTGGTTACCTTGTCATTTCCAGCTGAAAAAAATTAAATCATGTTTTTAAATGTGCCTATTATTATTAAGACTCATTAAGTAGAATATAAATGGGAAAATACATAAGGTGAATCTATACTTTTATATACTGTATTTTGGTTATATAAAATTAGATAATATCTCAAGAAAGATTAGATTTTGTTTCAGTGAGGTTCTATATTTATTCCAAAGAGTTCTGCTGAGAACTGGCAGCTGCCATGTAATAAGGGAGAAGTTCAGGTAAGAATTCATCATGGGCAAATCTTTTCGTGTGTTGCTCCCAGAGGAATGGATCAGGATTAGGGGTCAGGACATTTGCACCCCATCATATAGAAGCCATACGCAAAACACTTAGCATTGACATTCAGCTTGGCTGCCATGAGGATTCAGCTAATTGAATTTATCTACAGCCAAGCCTTCCTTTCCCTGGGTAAGAGTGCGGTTCCCTAATCCCCTGGCATTTATAGTTATATTTCTAAGGGCTCTTTAATTCCATAGAATTTCTTCTCCATCTCACTGATACCAGGCTAGCTTTGGATGGAAGAGTTACCTTCATTTTCTGAGCACCCTCTGTACCCTTTCTTGATTCCCTCTCTGCCTTTGTCCCACCTGCTCTGAGTCTCAGGAAACTGATCCATGTGGACTGCACCAATGGGCTCCTCCGCCTTCTGCTTTCCTTTTGAGTTCAGATCATGCCAAGTGGCACCAATGGAATATTAAAGGGAGAGAAAGAGGGAAGAGCTTAATATGTTCCTTCATCTCCTCCCTGCAGGTCACTATTCCTGGTGCTCTCCAGACTCCTGGGAAATATATATATTATTATAAATCTCTTTATAAACCCTCCCACACAAATGTATATATAGACATCCTACTGGTTTTGTTTCTTTGCCAAACTCTGACTGATACACTGACCTAACTTCACATCAGAATCATCCAAAAAACTAAAAAAAAAATTTCCTCAAAATTTACCTCCAAATTTTCATTTGTGAAAGAAGGGTCCAGGGAGCTACATTATTAAAAAGATTTTTTTTTAAACATTTTTTATTTATGATAGTCAGAGAGAGAGAGAGAGAGAGAGAGAGAGAGAGAGAGAGAGGCAGAGACATAGGCAGATGGAGAAGCAGGCTCCATGCACCGGGAGCCCGACGTGGGATTCGATCCCGGGTCTCCAGGATCGCGCCCTGGGCCAAAGGCAGGCGCCAAACCGCTGCGCCACCCAGGGATCCCTATTAAAAAGATCTTCATGTGATTTTCTGCAGGTGATCGTCATAGACCAGATTAGACCCTGACCAGTTTCTGCGCAGTATCTTCCCATTTGGGAGATACTGAGTAGAAAAACAATTACAACTCCCCAGTCCACACAAGCTGAAGTTCTACTCAGCATTCTAGAGGTGTGATCTTATGACAGTTATTTAAATTTTGTACATCAGCATCCTCCTCTAGAAATGATATCAATTATGCTAAAAGCTTTTATATATTGTCTTGTTTAATTCATGAAATATGTACCATTTGTTCTAGGGAAAAAAGCATTTCTTGATTCATAGCAAAACATCATGTGATCTAACAAACTTGTCGCTTTTTTGCTAGTAATTTTATCATCATTATTATTGAATATAAAGTATTTCTTTTCCATATGTTAATTCATTTAATACTTACTAGTACTCTTTATATACCCAGCATCATTCTTGTACTGGGAGCACAATGGTGAGCAAGACAGTCACTGTGCCCAGCCCTCATATAACTTATATTCTCATGGGGGAGAAAAAAAATATACCTAACAAGAAATTCATCTCATCATTTAATGTTAAAGTGTGATAAATGCTGAATAGAAAAAAAGTAACAAAGTGAAAAGGGTAGAGGTAACAGCAAAATAAGAATTCAGCAGAGACCCCATTGAATCAGGGAATGAGCTATAGAACCTAGTGGGGTGGAAGTCTAGGCTCCCCACTGGTGCTTGTTAGGTCTGGGGTGGGGGCTAGGGCTGCAGAGGCTGCAGGAGGATCCCCCCCCACACATGGTTTTTGGCTTGAGTAGAGAAGTTTTTGTCTAAAATTGCCCGCCTTGCTAAGACGCCCCTTTCCTAGTCTTTTGGCTAGAAAGAGTAGACATTGCTCAAAAGAAGTGACATGATGGGCATTTCTTTGTTTGCACCTGCTGTGCTTTGGGATGTTGGCTCTTTCAGAACCAAGCCTGGGATATATGGAGGCCAAAAGAAAACCTTAAACCACAAAATTGACTTACTCTGCATGCTGGCCAGTTATATTTCCAACTGAAAGCATTTTTGTCTTTCTTAATAATAAAAGGCTAGCTGGTGTTCAATAAGGTGTCTAGATTGGCCAAAGAACTGGGCTGACTGGAAGCTCTGTCTTCTAGAAGTGACTTTAGAGAATCTTTCCCTGATAACAACCCATGATGGGCCACCTTTTTTTTTTTTCCTTTCCAGTTTTTCATCCTACATTTCTTATGACCCACAAAATTTTTGTCTTCAGCTAATTTGAAAGTCATGATTCTAAACTACCAAGCCATCTTACAGTGGGAGTACGTGATTAAGCTGTCTATGGCAGGAGTATCACTGTGTTTCATCCCAGACAGTGTATGAGAGGAAAGTCAAGTATTTCTAAATTCTCATGAAGTATGTCATTATGGATTTGCAAGTCATAGGCTGTGTTGTGTCTCCACTAAATTTGTGTGAGGCCCCTATTAATGCTAGATTTTGAAACCAGCATGTGTCCCAGAGCCCATAGTTTACTGGGACACTGTAAAATCTGCATATTGGGGCTGAGATCATCCAGTTTGATGCTTCCCTGTCACCATAATGACAAAAACACACATCAATTAGAAAACTATGGTCTTTAGCAATCTACATCTCGACATCTTCAATGTTACTTCCCATTTTCTGGAGTCTGTTAAATGCAATTTTTTTCACGCTCACCACATTGGCAACTTTGGAGGGTGATTATGTCTCGCTGCTTTGCTTAACACTGTCGGCCAAATTCTTAATAAGAAAATCTGTCACGTCTTGATAAATCATCTTCTTCTACCACACTGGGTTTCACAGAGCAGCTGGACAACACTTTCACAGCTGCTGCTTCCCATTGCAGAATTCAGTGTTGAACGAAATGATTCCTATGGGTAGTATCCTTTGGGTCTCTTTCAGGAGGAAAATACCTTCATTATCTTTACCATTAAAGCAATTCCATGTGGAAACTGAGTGAAATCCACAGAAAACACAGCTGGCTTGAGAGCATCAGTAATACTATTTTTATTAGTAGATATTTTTTTCTGATTATGCACATATTGCAGGGAATTGTTTCCAAATTTGGCAAACCTCACAAAAATCTGGCTTGTTGTAAACCTATCTGTTTTGAAGTAAATGAAAGATGTTGTTGCCTTCAGTGTTAAACTTTATTTCTTTTTCTTTTTCTCTATCCAGGTCAACTTAATCAAGACCAATAAGGTGAATACGGTAAAGGGAAAGCACTGAGCAAATCCTGGAGCTGCTCGTTTTCATCCCCATTGTCTCTCTGGGTCCCACTTCTCTTTCTGAGTTGTTTGGTTTTTGATGAAATTTTTTACACATGCAAGGCTTCCCTTGGGGAACTGATGCCCTCAATCCAACCAAATAATAGAATTTTTAAGTGTGGTTTTATATGACTTTTTACCTTAATTGATAACAGGAAAATAAGTGATTTGAAAAAATGAAAATCTCATACAATTTTAAAGTTATTGCCTTTCTAAGGCCATGCCAGTATGTTTCTACAACATTGCTTACAGCGTGTCCATTTCATCATGTGTCGGAGCACAATTATACTAACTAGCTACATGGCTACTCCATTCGGGTGTAAAATTTGGAACTGTCTTTGCTGAGAGAATATTTTTGGACACCTACTCTCTTTCCTTTTCAGTTATTAACACTTTGTTTGATAACATGACAATAATATCATGTCACTATCATTTTACACAAACACACTAAGCAGCACACACATAATTATGATCGAGTGTACTGATGAACAGAGAAGAGTGCTGTAGAGATAGAATCATGACGTCACCACTGATTCAAATTAAATACCAGCATCCTGTTGCTCAGAAGTTTTCATTTACCTTACTTGAAGAAAAAAAAAAACAATTATAAGAAGTCCTGAAACCCTGTATATAATGTTTCAGGTCATACAAAAAATCTGTAACCCCCATTATTGTTCTGAGAAAATAGAAAGTTCATGTATAGAGTTGGTAGGCATGTAGCTGAGGCTCTAATTCAAAGTCATGTGCCAGGTACACTCTGGGTAGCTGTTGGCAAGTTACTTCACTGGGGGCATTCATGAAATTTCAGTAAGATGAAGTGTACATACACAGAGGACAGTTTCTAGCAAAAAGTGCATCCTCAAAATGGTTCTTTTTCCCCTGTCTTCCTTCTAGGTTAGGACCAAAATGAGCAGAACTAACCCTACCAAATATTCTCAGAAAGCTGTCACGTTATCAGTTATGAGAGATATGAGAAACCTCTCTCGTTGCTCTGGGTCATTGTAAGACAGACAAAGCCTTCTCAATATTAATATGTGGGGCGTTAGCCTGGGTGGCTCAGCGGTTTAGCACCACCTTTCACCCAGGTTGTGATCCTGGAGACCCCGGATGGAGTCCCATATAGGGCTCCCTGCGTGGAGCCTGCTTCTCCCTCTGCCTGTATCTCTGCCTTTCTCTTTTTGTCTCTCATGAATAGGTAAATAAAATCTTTAAAAAAAAAATGTGGGACAGCAAGTCCTTCAGCATAGTGGGTAGTCCAGACATGCAGAAATCACAATAGAAATTGCCAACATGTGAACCTGTTCAGAAATGCTAGATTAACTTTGTACCTCAGTGAAATTTCATCATTTTAGCCGAAAGATACTAAGAAAAGTTTTTGGAAGAAGGAAGCTGAAGGGAGGTAGGTGTTTGTTTTTAGGTAGAAAGAAATGAGTCAAAGAATATTCTAAATGCAGGACTAAAGGAATGAAATTTTATGTGTGTATCTGCAGTTCCTTGGTGGTCCCCAATCTTGGGGAAAAAAGTTATTTTTGTAAGCCAAGATAATCTGAAACAGATTATAAGGAAATCCATCAGAAAAATAAATACAGAATGTCTAGTATGACGTGAGGATGTCCATTAGTGTAGCTGCACTGCAAATATGGTGAAAGAATTGTTTGTTTTTTTGTAATTTTGCACAGTTGTGTTTTTGTCTAGCTTGATCAATGCTACTCTTGTATCCCAAATCTCCCTTTCTTTGCCTTCCTTGTGAGTCACTGACCATATGGCTCCAGCTCCCAGTCTAGCTGCTGAGGGGGAAGGAAAAAAAATAGTCTCGATAAACATGCAGACCATTCTGAGTATGAGGTTGACATGGCTGATTCCGCCGCACAGCCTCAAGAGAACTGGCACATTGACTCTCTTTCATTAAAGGCCAAGTGTACCCTATCCTTATCTAGGCCCTGAGTTCATCTGCGGGGGCCTTCAAAACCAAATTCAGATTTCTTACTATTTTATTTACATTGCATGCATAAAAGCCACTATGATTTTTATGTTAGGAGAAGACATTTGTGTGTCTGGGGAATCTATGACTCTATGTTTAACTCTGTTAAATAAATTTAGGGGGCATTAAACAATTTTGTAAATATTTCTGTAACTCTTTTTCTGACGATTTTGCAAGGCAAATTGCATATATTGCGGTACTTATTCCCTCTACCAAGAATGTTGACTTGCTATCTCAGTGGTTATACTTTATATCTCAATGTTGGAAAGAGCATTAAAAATTAAAAGGACATTTTAAATAATGAGTAGAATATAGCGTCGGTATTATGTAGACTACTGTAGGCCTACCCAAAGTTTCTCCTCAAACCTTTGCTGCTGTTTGTAATTTAGTAAATTTAAGTAAGAATATTTACATTATAACTATTTTAAAACTCCAGTTATAAAATTTGGCCAAATGGAGGGCAATATTTGTTCTGGAAAACTAGTTTTTAAAGTGTCCAATGAGAAACATTTTAAAAATGGTGCTTTCAATCTCTTCCTGAACTTTGTTGAACTTCAAACAACCAAAGAAGAGGAGTTACATTTTATTTATTTATTTATTTATTTATTTATTGTTACTTTTTTTTAAAATTTTTATTTATTTATGATAGTCACACACACACACACAGAGAGAGAGAGAGAGAGAGAGAGGCAGAGACACAGGCAGAGGGAGAAGCAGGCTCCATGCACCGGGAGCCCGATGTGGGACTCGATCCTGGGTCTCCAGGATCGCGCCCTGGGCCAAAGGCAGGCGCCAAACCGCTGCGCCACCCAGGGATCCCTATTGTTACATTTTAAAGACAAAAGAAGCAATAGCCCTCTGAATTCAAATTTTCCTCTGTATGTTTTTGCTATCAGATAATATGTTGTATAGTATTTTTTTTTTTTTTTGAGAAAGAGAGAAAGAGAGCTTGAGCCTGGTGGAAGAGGCAGAGGGAGAAGAGAATTTTTTAAATAAATTTACTTTTTTTGAGAGAGAGAGATAGAGAGGGAGCGCACACCTAAGTAGAAGGTGTAGAAGCAGACTCCACACTCAGCATGGAGCCAGAAGTGGGAATCCACCTCAAGATCCTGAGATCATGACCTGAGTCTAAATCGAAAGTCAGATGCTCGACCACTTGAGACATCCAAGCACACCTATATAGTGAAATTTTTTTAGTGTTTAGATTTTTTTTCAGTTTGCTCTTGGTAAATTTCTTGGAGCAAAAGTAACATTTTGATTCTTTGTATAGTAAAATGTATCAAGATTTTCACCTGTCTCTTTGCTTTGAATCACAATTAGGGAGTTCCACACTCCTAGGTTATAGAAGAATGCATTCATGTTTTCTTCCAGCATTTTGTTTGTTTGGTTGGTTATTTGTTTTGTTTTGGTTCAGCTTTATTTATTGTTTTATTTTTTAAAAAGATTCATTTATTTATCTGAGAGAGAAAGAGAGCACACGCATGGGGTGAGGAGTGTGGAGGGAGAGAGAGAATCCTTAAGCAGACTCCCTGCTGAGTGCAGAGCCCAACTGGGGCCTGGACCCAGGACCCTGAGATCATGACCTGAGTTGAAATCCTGAGCCAGCCACTTAATCAACTGAGCTACTCAGGTGCCTCTGGTGTGGTTTAACTTTAGATATTCAATACAACTGGAATTTATTCTGATAATACTGTGTGAAATTTGAAACCAGTTTTATTAACTTCCAAGCCAATCACATTATTACAATATCCTTTATTTAAAAAAATCCTTTTACCTAGTGGCTCCGTCAGTTGAGTTTCTACTTTAGGATCAGGTCATGATCTTGGGGTCCTGGGATCAGCCCTACATGGGGGAAGTCCCTGCTCATTGGGGAGTCTGCTTCTCCCTCTGCATCTCCCTCCTGCTTATGCATGTGCTCTCTCTCTCTGTCAAATATAAGTAAAATCTTAAAAAAAAAAAAATCCCTATACCCCAGCAGTTTGAGATTGTATCTTTAGTAAATATGAAGTTGTCATCTCTCCGTGAATCTATTTCAGGTCTTTCTGTTTTGTATTGCAGGGAAGGTAAAGTGTTCCTTCACCCTCCTAGTGTCTAGCTGGGACTGACAGGACAAATTAACCAGGAGAAAAACATACGAATATTATTTACAGGTACATGGGACCCCCTCACAAGAAAAATGAAGACCCAAAAAAGTGACTAAGCCTAAGTGATTACATTCTAGCTTGAACAAAGAGAAGAAAATATGGAAAAGTAACTTAAACATAGGGTGAGATAAAGGGAAGCGAAGAGTCATTTTATCAAATTTCTGTTGGCAAATATTTTCTCAGCCTCCATGGGTCATCTCAAGTGCCAAGAATGTTTCTTCCTCTTGATAGAAGAAACATGCTTTTCACATGGAAATTTTATCTCCTTTGTAGTATTTGCAGTGTTTCAAGTGTCTTTGACTCAAAATAATCAATATGACAAAGTGGCATATTTTGGGATGCATATCCTGAATTCCTTCAATAGCATTCATCTGTTTACGCCCCAGGAAAACTAGTGAGCCAAGCAGTCCTGCCAAATCTCACTGCTACCCTCACGAAACTTATAGTCAAGATAGGCATATAAATAAATCATATATTAGAGCTTTCCTGAATGCTAGAATTATATAGAGATATTTTGTAATATCCTATGTCCTTGCAATTACACAGGTGACTACCTGAGTCATAAAGTAGAAATGTGAATATTTATCACCTGAAGGATATCCTATTTGGCTTAAGTTATTAAAAAATAAATAAATAAACTACTCAATCTACAAGTTTGTTGGCTCTCATCGAATTGTATTCCAAAATTTGGGAATTGGGGAAATACACATGGCCGGTCTACATTCTATTGTACTCTTATGTTCCTAATTAATAAATACATCTTGTAATGTGTTTCTTTTAGAGATAATGTAATATATTTTTAAATTGCTACCATTCATATATTTAAAGAATATTGCATGCATGCAATACATTTGATGGGATAATTTCTAAAATGTCTATTTTTTTGCATATGTGGCTTCCAGACTTCCTGTTATTGCCTATTCCTTCTTTGTTGACTCAGTATTACCATAATTCCCCATCAACCTTTCCCTGCATTTTCATTTCATTTGATAAAACATAAATATGCATGTGCATGTACATATGTATAAGTACACACACTTGCATTTGTATATAAAATATATATAATGCACATGTGCATGACATATTTTTATTATAGTAATTTCATAATGACAATAGAGAGGATCCATATGAGTCACCATTTCAGCTCTTATTTGTTTGTCCTGACTTCTCTTGCTTGACTCAGTTGTAAGTGGTAAGAATCCATGAATTTCAGGTTTACCTCCTTGCTTACTCATAAATACACACACACACACACACGCACACGTTATCCTGGGCACCATGCTCTGAGTCATTAAAAATAAAACCTACTTACACTTTGGGAATACTTCATGTACTGGAAGTTATCTATTGCCTCTAGTCTGTGTCCTCTGGGATCTAATGTTGTGTGAGTTTCTGGGTTTTTTTTTAGGATTTATTTTTTTGAGAGATAGAGAATGAGTTGGGAGGGGCAGAGGCTTCTTTTAAAAATTATTATTATTATTATTTTTAGAGAAAGAGAGAGAGAAAGCATGAGTTGAAATGGCAGAGGGAGAGAAGAAGAGAAAATCCCAAGGAAACTCCATGCTGAACACAGAAGGTTGATCTCATGACCCTGCAGTCACGACCTGAGCCAAAACCAAGAGTCAGCTGCTTCACCAGCTGCACCTCCCAGACATCCCTACTGTGTGAGTTTCCTGCCACACCTTTCAATCTAGAACTTTATGGTGATCCCAGGGTTAATGCCCTGCAAGCCAGCTGGCAGAAATCAGCATGCTGTTATATTTAGTTTTTAATGTCTCTGTACTGTATGTAGGCTTTTGTCTCCTTAATTTTAAAATCTGAGTGAGTTTAGGTGGGGCATAATCTTTCCTCTCATCTTATGCCAGGTTTCTTCACATATTTATTTAACTGCTCTGTCCTAAGTCATCTGCATATTTTTAAACTTCTGCTGAAGCTTCCTGTCCAAATTCCTGCTTTTCACATATTTCCTTCCAAGACTGTGGCCAACCACGACATCTATCTTCATGCACCAAGAGCCCAAACATACATGCACTGCATTTTCCTTTCAAGATAGAGTCTGTTCCAGCATTTTTTTGCATTAACTCAGAACTGTGATTCTGAGTTAATGCAAGATCTTTAAAAGCCTTTCTGTAGCGGCTCAGAAATCCTGTGAACCGGGATCCCTGGGTGGCGCAGCGATTTGGCGCCTGCCTTTGGCCCAGGGCGATCCTGGAGACCCGGGATCGAATCCCATATCGGGCTCCCGGTGTATGGAGCCTGCTTCTCCCTCTGCCTGTGTCTCTGCCTCTCTCTCTCTCTCTCACTGTGTGCCTATCATAAATAAATAAAACAAAAAAATTAAAAAAAAATCCTGTGAACCAAGCCCCTAAGTTTTGCCGTCAGCAGCTCCCTAGGTCTTGTTGATTAAAACACCAGTCTGTATACCATCAGTCAGTCACTGGTACTGTTTCGAGGGGGGGGGCATAGTCTTCTCTGCTGTACTTGCTAAGCCCCAGCTATCTTGTATTGACTGAATTACCCAGGCAAGCAACTTCTAGCACTCATTACTTTTAGACCAGCTTGTAGCAGACACAATTGGGTTCAAGTGACAATGATGTAAATTGAGAACCCATTTCTCCTTATTACGTGGATAAATTGGGAAGATTATTTAAATCAATTCTGCATTAGTTTCCTTGTTTGTTAATATGGATAATACCGATATTTTAGGATTTTTTCCTTTTCACTGAGAATTAAATGATAATGAGCATATGTATAATGATATGAAAATAGCAGACATTTATATTATATATCATACTCCAGTTGCTTTACATATATTATCTCTAGTCTTTACAACAAGGAAAGCCATTTTTCACCACCACCATTTTTGTTTTGTGTTTACAAATGAAGCTCTAGAAGGCTGACTCAATTTAGGCTACCATGGTATTGAATGACCGAATTATTTAAAGTAAAATACTTGGTCCCATCACCCATGCACTCTGCATCATACCATCCTGTCTTCAGATGTCAGTAGTTGGCACATGTGAAACACTCAATATATGTGATTTTTACCATTTCCTTTAAGATAACATAGATAGTATCATCACAGAAATAGTTAAATTAAATCACTGCAACACTATCCAGCATATAGATATTTTGAGGGCAGGAATCTTAACTTACTCATAATTACTTCTCCTGAATATTCAATATGATGTTTCCATATAGTTGATGTTCAACAAATATTTGTTGTCTTACTGACAGATTATTAAATTCAATTTTGATTCGAAAATGACAGCTGTAATGTTACTGTGTGAATTTTATGTGCGCGAATCTAGAAAAATGCTTGAGTGAAAAAAATCTTAAATAGTATAAAATCATGATAACTTGGATGCATTTAATCTGCGGACTGCTGTAAAATGATTTATAAGAGATCATTAGCAATATTGCCAAAATGTAATTGAATTCAGGATCAGCAACATCAGTAAGTTAAAATTCAAAATAAATATAAAATTCATCTAAAATTCATATCAGTCACGGTTAGAGTAATTGCTTTTTATTAACTTTTACTTTTCTTCAAAGCGATTTAGTCTTTCTCTTGATTGGATGTTAAGGATGTTGAGGGTGCAGAGAATGAGCGAGAGCTAATTTTCACATTGATTTTAATAACATCCCCATCCATTTGGGAAGATAACCTCACACATGGTTTTGCTTCTATGATAAATGACTATCACAATAATGGCAGCCAATGAGCCAGAATTCCAACCACAGTCAAAGTCTGTGTACACGTTGGGTTGCAGAGCCAGTGCGTGTTGGAAGCAATCAGAAAATGACTTCAGGGACAGACCAGTCCTACAGCAGGACTATTTCTTTACCAAATGTTATTCATTCACAGTGGGCTAAAGAGGATGACTATCAATCACCTCAATGAGCTGCTATCATAGAGGAGAATCTGCACCCAAATAGTGACATGTAGATATTTTCCTTTTGATTAATGCAATTGTGACCCTTTGCTCAGTTACTATGGAGGTAAAATTCCTTGGTGATATGAAACACATTTAAATACATGCCTTTGAGGGGTGCCTGGGTGGCTCAGTGGGTTAAGAATCTGCCTTTAGCTCAGGTCATGATTTTGGGGTCCTGGGATATAAAGCCCTGCATCAGGCTATCTGCTCAGTGGGAAATCTGCTTTTTCTGTCCCTTCCCTGTTAATTCTGTCTCTCTCAAGTAAATAAATAAAATCCTTAAAAATAAATAAATACATACCTTTTGAAAATGGCACCAATTCTCAAAGTAATGATGTCCCTAGTGTGATTTTATGCAATTTTGACAGGCTATACTATGATGGTGGCTTTACTTAAAGCCAATACTCTGTTTCTACTTCTTTAAGAAATGCATGTGGCATTATTTATGTGCATGCTTTGTAAAGATATTTGCATTGAATAGAACAGCAGCATCAACCATGTCCTTTGTTTCATTAGCCTGATTAAACAGAAGAATCTACCAGCCAGTCAAATAGAATATGTTGATTAATAGAATTTTAATTAGTATAAGCTTTGCGAGAAAAAATAACACTCAGAAAAGGAAAAAGACAAACAAAATGTTTTTGATTTACTTAGCTCTCATTGACCATCAAAGGAATGTTGTGGTCAGTAAATCCATCCACAAATATTTAGACAGTACCTATGATGCTCGAGGCAGTGTTCTAGATGCTGCAAGGAATACACATAATTACGCTCTGTTACACATAATTGTTACTCTACATGATGTGGTTACTGAATTTAGGAGAATATAATATAGTTTGTACTATATTATATGTACACGTGGTTACTGAATTGTTACTCTGCATGATGTGATTACTGAACTTAGGAGAATATAATATATTTTGTACATAGTTAGGCAGTAGGTGATATTGGGGAAACTGACATTTTGAACATTTTCTGCATACTAGTCACTTTAGGAATGCTATTTCTTCCTTAATCTTTCTCAATGGACATTATCTTTGGATTTTTTTTATTTTTTTTATTTATTTATGATAGTCACAGAGAGAGAGAGAGAGAGAGGCAGAGACACAGGCAGAGGGAGAAGCAGGCTCCATGCACCGGGAGCCCGATGTGGGACTCGATCCCGGGTCTCCAGGATCGCGCCCTGGGCCAAAGGCAGGCGCCAAACCGCTGTGCCACCCAGGGATCCCATCTTTGGATTTTAAGATGGAGGAACTTAGACATAGCAAATGTAAATTCTTTGTCAGAGTCTGCATCGCTAGTCATTGATGGAACCAATACTCCAACTCAGACTTTTCTTACCTTAAACCCCATATTCTTTACAGTGGTATACATTGTACACCATTGCTTTGTATACCATTGAGGGATTGGAAAACACATGGGATATGAGTGCTAGAATACGAAAAAGCAAATGTACCATGATATTTTATGTTAAAGGGGACGAAAAATAAGGACATGCATTTTTCATAGCAAAATAGGAGTCCTGGTGAATCATAATATTCATTGAAATAGTCACTGCTGTCAATTCTTTGCCTCTTTGCTTAGAGTAAACTCTACCTATAATGTCAGACATAGATCTGCTTAATATTTCACATCTATACCTAGAAACATCAGCTTCTGTTTTGTAAATTCTTAGAGTTAATTGGACCCTCCAATCAAGTGTATATATTGAAGCTATAATGGTTACACCAAGATCACACAACTATTTGTGCTAAGGTTAAACACACACACACACACACACACACACACACACACCCTTTTTTTCCTTCTTTTCAGGGAATAATACTGTCCTGGATAAAATTTCCTACCAACTAAAGATCCAACTAAATTTTTAGTGCCTATGTAATAATTTTCTTAATGAATCTAATCTGTTAAACTGTTAACTCTTAGATTCTACAAATTGCAGAAAGATGGCACTTACAAAAACTTTAAAAAGCAACTAATACTTTATTATAAATACAGATTTCAAGTTAGAAGAGTACTCACTGAGTTAAATGAATTAGAAAAGAGATAAAGGGATTATAATTACCCATAATCCTTTCACTCTTCTTCATACAATTGCTTTTATCATTATGCTATAAAATTTAATAATGTGTTTTAATTTTTATGGAACTAGAACAGACCAATATTCTCTCATACTTATAAACCATAAGGTGCTCAGCCTCCAGTATATTTTTTTCCATTTTTTCTGTTATCAATAATGCTCTTAGAAATATAGCCACACATAAGCCTCTCACTCCATCATAGCCCTCATATATTTGATCTTTTTTTAAGGAAGTTTCAGAGAAATGTTTACTTAAGTAATGTTTTTATGAATTCCTAAAGATCTGGAAAATTATCAGCTGCATGCTCATTCAAAAGAATTATATGATTTTATCAACAACTTAGGAAGGGATTGGCTTTATCATACCATCACGAGGAAATAATAAATCCTTTGTATTATAAGCACTGTGGTTCTAATGAAGAACACCTGGATAATTAGAAGAGATATTAAGAGGCCTTTGGTTTGTTTTAATTCTTTCACTTTAAAATTTTATGAGTGTAGCAAGTCTATTTTCGAATTTTATGCTTTTCATTCCTTATTAAATAAATTTTGACTTACATAATTCGTGACTTCCATCTAAGGCACTGGCAGTGCCTCTTATTCTTTACTTATATTGGTATGTGTGAAAGCTGAGTGCATAATTCACACAAGCACCACACCAAATGTGGCCTAAGTACTCACTAAGAGAAGGACCTTTTTGAATTAGGTGCCTGGTACTCCTGACTGACAAGCAATTCTTAATAGTCTGTGAAACCACAGGGCGGTCTGAGCTCTACCATCTACCCATGGCCCCACACACATTTTTCCACATTCATTGAAAAAAAAAAAAAGTTTATTAAACACCTACTGTATCCCAGGCTCTATTCTAAGCAATGGAGGTATAAGACTCAGGATCATTTCTGAAAAAGGTCTGACATTTCTGTTGGGGGTATGTCCTGTGTGGGTGAGACGAAAGACAAACATGAAAATGGTGAGAACTATAATGTCAATTTAAGAGTGGAGAAATATCAGAAGACAATAGTAGTAGTGAGCCAGAGAAAGAGGGAGGGGCATCATCTGAGCTTATGTGGTTAAGAAATCCCTTACAACGCTGGGGACATTTGAGATACCATCCCAGTGACAGAAATAAGCCAGCCATCTGAAGAGTCTTTCATATTAGCATAAACAGTGACTCATCATCTCAAAGCTGGAAGTATCTGCGGACATTTGAAGAAGAGAGAAAGCCAGTGAGACTGACAGGATGTGCGGTAGAAAACGCTCCCAGAGAGGTAAGCAGGTGCCAGATCAGTTTGAGAACTTTGTAGGTAATTACATTAGATTGTAAATGAGGAGCCCCTATAGTAAGCAGAGGAGTTGCATGTTCTGATAGATGTTTAAACAATATCCTTGGATGTTGTCTGGAGAATCGAATGTAGGAAGCAAGAGAAAAAGAGAGCAGAACATACAGGAAGCTCTCACTAGAGTCTAGGCGAGAGGTATACACATCTTCAATGGAAGTGGGAGTAGTGAAAACAGTAGTAGCCTTGGCAGGTTTGGGTTCTTACTTGGACACAGACCTTTGTGGCTGTGGTGTGCTGGTGATCTGGCTCCATAACCAACCAAACAAACTTTGATGTGTGATAGTGCCAATTTTTATGCTGTAAATGTGTCAACTATGAGCATGTTTGAACTATCAATGCAATATCACTGAAGATGTAGCTAAGGAAGGATAACCAGGAGCAGCTCTTCAGAGTCATTATGAACCAGCTCCAACATATCACTACTTGCCTGCCTTCTGTATTTCACTCAACTGCCATCTTTTCTCTTGGTTGTTATCCCACTCATATCACACCACTGTTCTACCTCAACTGGGATGAAATGTCACTCCATGCAGCAAGAGATCTGTGCTTTTGCATAGTGTCAGTGGTCAAAGGATAATTTCCACACAAAACCTTAAAAGAGGGAAATGTGAGGCAAGATAAAACTAGTAAATTGAATTTTCCACTCTTTCACTTTTTAAGATTTATTTATCTATTTAAGAGAGAGAGAGAGAGAATGACTGAGCCTCCCAGGGTCCCCTTTTCTCCCTTTCCGTATGAAGCTAGATATAGTTTTACTGATGCAAACAATTGCTCTGACTTTTAGTGGCCGATATTGTAACACGACATAATGCATCATTTACATGATCTGTTTCCTGGCATTTACGTGATTCGTTATCCTCACCTTCGCATCCTTGGACTGGATGGCATGTCACACATAGAGTGTCAGACCTTCAGTGCTTCCTTGAAGCTCTTGTTTCTAGTGGATATAGACAGAGATTTGTATGTGTGCAAGTAGGTATGAGTGCGTGATAGACAGACATGACTATGCTTGCTAATAGAACGGACGTGTGGGATGACAGAGAAAAAGAAGTGGCCAATTGTTTTTAAATAACATTTTTAAAATTTTTATTTTAGAACAGTTTAGATTTACAGAAAGATTGTGAAGATAGTACAGAAAGTTCTCATGTACTCCCCACCTAGCTGCCTTTTTTTATTATCAACTAACATGGTGCGTATGTCACGATTAATGAACCAATTTTGTAACATTGTTATTAACTAAAGTCCAAGTTTTATTCAGATCCCCTTAGTTTTTACTGAATGTGCTTTTTGTCTTCCAGGATCTCATCCAGATACCTCACTGCATTTTATTGTCTTGTTCCCTTAAGCATCATCTTGACTGTGACAATTACTCAGACTGCCCTTGTTTTTGATGCTCTTGAGAGTTTTGAAGAAATCTGCCCAGTTATTTTGTAGAACATTCCTTATTGAGATTTGTCCAGTGGTTTCTAGGATTAGACCAGGATTATGTGTTTTGGCAAAAAAGATCACAGAAGTAAAGTCCATTTTCATCTTACATCAAGGGGACATACAATCAACATGACTTATATTGACCTTAACTTCTGAGGTCACATAGTCTTTGTCAGATTTTTGTGCTGTCAAGTTATTCCTTCCCCATCTCCCTTTTCCACATTGTGCTCTGGAAGGCAGTCACTATGTGTTCATTCTTTTCCTTAAAAAGATATTATTTATTTATTTATTTATTTATTTATTTATTTATTTATTTGAGGGAGAGAGCGCACAAGCAGGGGGAACAGCAGGAAACCTGATGCGGGGCTTCATCCCAACGACCCTAGGATCATGACCTGAGCCGAAGACAGATACTCAATGGACTGAGCCACCTAGGAACCCCTGAAACTCATACTTAATAGTGGAAAATTATGCTATTCCTGAGAGTAGATTACATACATTATTTGGGATTCTACTGTACAGGAGATTTGCCTCTAATTATTTATTTAAATATTTAATCATTTACTAGTATCAATATAAACTCATGGTTATATATATATATATATATATACATATATATATATCATGATATATATATATATCATGGGTTATAATCTGATACTATTTTGTCTATTTTCTTGCTCAGATAACTCCAGTTTTGCCATGGAGAGCTCTTTTAATTGGCTCCTATCCCATAGCATGGGTTTTTGTTTGAGCACTTCCTTACTTTCAGAGACTGCAAAATGCCAAGTTCATCTTGTGTTTCCTGTCCCTATCCTTGAAAAAATCAGCCCGTTTTGAAGAGTAGCATTACAAATCAAGATCTAGGACCTTGACATGCTAATTGTTACTGAAATGCCTTTGGTTCTATGCTTTCCCAGCTGACAAAGCAAGGAAAAATGTGTGTACATTAACATATATAGATCTATGTATTTTTATATATATCTCTATGTGTATTAAGTTAAATATCAGTAGAAATGTCAATAGTGAGTCTTTACTGATATTTCCAACTCTAATCCATCAGCACATGAAACACTTTAGCCTTCTCCCCTTTCTTGCCTGTAAACTTCCACTCCAGCAGTGAGAAATCGGCTTCTTACCATCTGCCATCCATTTACCAATTTTTTCAGTTTTAGTGTACACGTGCCCATGTATATCAGCATCTGAACTGTTAACCCATACCCCTATGGGGAAAATTATCGACTAGAGTACAGTCCTCATATACAATTTCTTTAGCCTTTAGTTTACTGACACATTTCATTTCTGAAATTACTTAGGTCAACACCTTTCCCCCCCACCTCCTTTGGTGAAGTTGTTTTATATATCTGTAAAAAATTAGATTATTTTGTAACATTTTGCAATGCATCCTGGGGTTCTTTGATCTCCTGATTTTTTTCAAAATTTTGCATACATTTTCAAATTTGTAAGAATTCTTTGTAAAGTTCTATGTTTTTTTATTATTATTTTTTATTTTTTTTTCATTTATGATAGTCACACACAGAGAGAGAGGCAGAGACACAGGCAAAGAGAGAAGCAGGCTCCATGCACCAGGAGCCCAACGTGGGATTCGATCCCGGGTCTCCAGGATCACGCCCTGGGCCAAAGGCAGGCGCCATACTGCTGTGCCATCCAGGGATCCCTTCTATGGGTTTTCAAACATGTGCACCTTTATAGTATGACACAGAATATTCACTCTGTGTTGTCTTTTCAATTAGACTTACATCGATACAAATGCCTGGCAACCACTGCTTTTTACCTTCTTTATAGTTTCTATAACTTTGCCTTTTCTAGAAGACCATATAATTAAAATCATATAGTATATAACCTTTCAGAATAGTTTATTTCAATCAGCAATATGGATTTAGTAGCTTTTCTTGGTGTAATAGCTCATTTCTTTTTATCACTGGATACTATTATATTTATGGATATACCACAATTACAGTTCACCTATTTAAAGACATATTGGTTGCTTTCAGTTTGGGGTGATTATGAATGAAGCTACCATAAACACTCACTTACAGGTTATCATGTAAACACAGCATTCATATATATTGGTAATTATCAAGTAGAGCCATTACTACATTGTATAGTAAAAATATTCTAGCTTTTTGGGGAGCTATCAAACTGTCTTCCAAAATAACAATGTATATTCCTACCAGCAACGAAAGAGAGAACCTGCTGTTCCACATCCTTGCCAGCTATGGATGAGTATTGTCAGATTTTGGGATTTTTAGCCTAATAGGAGTGTAGCACTATCTTCTTTTAATTTGCATTTTGTGAACAAAATATTAGTTGAGCATCTGTAATAATGATTAAATGTGCCATGCATATATCTTCTTTGTTGAGTTATCTGTCAGATATTTTGGCCATTTTTTGATTGGTTGTTTTCTTTATTGCTGATTTTTTTTACATTATTTTAATGGAGTTCAGTTTGCCAACATATAGCATAACACCCAGTGCTCATCCCACCAAGTGCCCCCCTCATTGCCCATCACCCAGTAACACCAACCCCCCGCCCACTTCCCCTTCCCCTTTAATTTCCCAGATTTAAGTGTCTCTCATGTTTTGTCACCCTTACTGATATTTTCACTCATTTTCTCTCCTTTTCCTTTATTCCTTTTTTCCCACTCCTTTTCCTTTATTCCCACTAATTTTTATATTCCCCAAATGAATGAGACCATATAATGTTTGTCCTTTTCCGATTGAAAGTTCTTTTCATATTTTGGAAATAAATCTTTAATTGGGTGTTTTACAAATGTTTTCTCCCAATCTCTAACTTGTCTTTTCATTTTTTTAACTTGAATAAGTTCCAACTTATCAATTATTTTTGATAGATTATAATTTTGCTGTTTTATCTAAAAACTTATTGCCAAATACAAGGTCACATAGATTTACTTACATGTTTTCTTACTAGAAGTTTTAAAATTTTGTGATTTATATTCAGCTTTATAATCAACTGTTGAGTTTTTCTTTTTAATTGTACATCTGTGTCACACTGATTTTTATTTATTTATTTTTTCCCAGTCTGGACATCAAATTGTTTCACAATAACTTGCTGAAAGACTATCATTTCTCCATTGAATACCTTTGCTTCTTTATACAGAATCAGTTGACTATATTTATATCCCAGTCTGGACATCAAATTGTTTCACAATAACTTGCTGAAAGACTATCATTTCTCCATTGAATATCTTTGCTTCTTTATACAGAATCAGTTGACTATATTTATATGAGTCTATTTTTGGCCTCTCTATCCTGTGCATTGATCTGTGTGTCTATTCTTTTGTGTGTGTGTGTGTGTGTGTGTAGAAGGCATCTCTTTTGGGATCCCTGGGTGGCTCAGTGATTGAGTGTCTGCCTTTGGCTCAGGGCATGATCCTAGGGTCCTGCATCAAGTCCTGCATTGGGCTCCCCACAGGGAGCCAGCTTCTCCTTCTACCTATATCGCTGCCTCTCTTTCTATGTCTCTCATGAATGAATAAATAAGATATTTTTAAAAAGGGGGGAAAAAGCATCTATTTTTATTTAAATTCAATTTGACAACATATAGTAGTACATCACTAATTTCAAATGTAGTTTTCAATAATACATAAGTTGTGTATAACACCCAGGGATCATCAAATCACATGCCTTTCTTATGCTCATCACCAAGTTACCCTATCCACCCATTCACTGCCCCTTCAGCAACCATCGGTTTGTTTCCCAGAGTTAATAGTCTCATGGCTTGTCTTCCTCTCTTATTTTCCCCTTTCCATTTCCCCTCCTTCTCTTATGCTCCTTGCCCTATTGCTTATATTCTGCATATACATGAAACCATATGATAATTGTCTTTCAGATTTTTTAAAGATTTTATTTACTTATTCATGAGAGACACACAGAGAGAGGCCATAGGCAGAGGGAGAAGCAGGTTCCATGCGGGAAGCCCGATGTGGGATTCAATCCCAGGACCCCAGGATCACGCCCTGGGTCAAAAGCAGATGCTCAACCACTGAGCCACCCAGGCATCCCATCTTTCTCAGATTAACTTATTTCGCTTAGCATAATACCCTTCAGTTCCAACCACATAGATGAAAATGGTTGATATTTATCCTTTCTGATGGCTATTCTTTTTCTTCTTTAGTCTGGTGGTGTGGTGAGTTATATTGATTGAACTTTGAGTGTTGAACCAACCTTACATCTTTGTAGTATCTCACTTATTTATAGAGTATAACACTTTGTATACATTGTCAAATTCATTTTCTGATATTTCAATAAGAAGTTTTGAATTTAGATTTAGAAGAGACATCGATGTGTAATTTTGCTTTCTTATAATGTCTTTGTATGCTTTGAGTATTAGGGTAATCCTGCTCTCATAGAATGAGTTAGTAAGTTTTAACTCTTGTTCCATTGCTACAATTACTAGTAAAAACATCTGGGACTCGTGCTTTCTTTGGGGGCTATTAACTGACACAATTTCCTTAACAGAAACAAAGTTATTTCAATTATATATTTCTTTGTGTGGGAATTTTGGTAGTTTTTGTGTTTCTTGGAATTAGCATATCTTATCTAAGTCATCGTTTGTATGGGCATAGAGTTGTTCATAATGTTCCTTTACTATCCTTTTATGTTCGGGAATCAGTAGAGATGGTTCTTCTTTTGTTTCTGATATTGTTAGTATTACCTTTTCTCTTTTTCTCTTGGTTAGTGGTTTATAAATTTTATTGATCTTTTCAGAGGACCACTTGTTTTTCAAAGAACTAACTTTAAAGCTGACACTTGTTTCTTATTCTAGGTTTACTTTGTCTAAAATTAATATTAGCTACTCCAGTATTCTTTCAACTAGGGTCAGCATGTCATATCTTCCTTCATCCCTTTACTTTTTCTCACAACAGAGTCTTTATATTTAAAATAGGCTTTTCTTTAACAATGCATAATTGTTTTTCTTTTAATCACCTTAGATATTTTCTGTGTTTGAATCGGTACATTTAGACAATTCATACTTAAAGTAATTATAGATATATTGGTTTAATACTATTTTTAACAGTTTCTATTCATTACATTTGTTTTTATTTTATTTTTCTCTTTTTTTCTGATGTTAATTATACATTTATTTAACATATCTATTATATTCTTTTAAAATACTATTGGTTATCTTGAGAGTTTGCAGTATACATTTTTAACTAATTTAACTGCATCTTCATATAACACTATACTGTTTCATGTATAGTGCAAGTAACTTAGAGTAGTTCCAATTTTTCCCTCCTATCCCTTATGACATTTCTGCCATTCATATCTTTATCCACCTATTATAATATCCAGTATATGTTTACTATCATTACTTTAAATATGTAACTATCTTTAAATTGATTGTAAGAATTTTAAAAGATTTTATTTTGTCATCATATATTCCTTTTCTAACACTCTCTTTATGTAGATCTGAGTTTCTAACCTAAATAATTTTCTTCTTCCCTGAATCACTTCTAGTCAACATTTTTTTAGACATTATTTATTTATTCATGAGACACACACACACACACACACACACAGGCAGAGACACAGGCAGAGAAAGAAGCAGGCTCCACACGGAAGGAGATGCTCAACCACTGAGCCACCCAGGCATCCCTAGTCAACATTTTCTTAGTGCAAATATGCTAGCTGTGACTTCCCATTAGTTTATAGTTGTCTGATAAAGCTGTTATTTCTCCTTCACGTCTGAAGTATAATTTCATTGCATAAAGCATACTAAATTATTGGATTATTTTTTCCTTTCAATAATTTGAATATTTCATTCTGTTCTCTTTTTGCTTGAACAATTTCTGACAAAACATTTGCTTTAATTTTTAACATTGTTCCTATATAAGTAAAGCATACTGTCTTCCCTCTAGATTCCTTCAAATCTTTCTCTTTGTCTTTGGTTTTCTGCAGTTTGTATATGATATGCCTAGGTATTATTTTTGGTATGTGGCTCATAAGATGTTATCTGAGCTTCCTTGATCCATGGTTTGGTATGTGTTATTAATTTTGGATATTTCACAAATATCATTATTTCAAACATTTCTTTGATGTTTCTTCTAACTTCTGTTTCTGATAGTTCAATAATGTATATGTTCCGCCTTTTGAAATTGTCCCACACACTCACAGTTCTTTTATGTTCTACTCTTTTTTCTTTTTCCTTCTCTTTTTTACCCTCTTTACATATAAGTCTGGTACATTTCTATTGATCTTTCTTCTAGCTTACTAGTTCTTTCCTTGGCTATATTGAATCTATCATTTGTGTGAGTCAAAGGCCTTCTTAATTTTTGTTATAGTATTTAACACACTAATCAGAATTATTTTACATTCCCTGTCTCATAACTCTGACAACCTTTATCATATTTGAGTCAGATTCTCGTAATTGCTTGGCCTCTTTCAGCTGTATTTTTGCCTTTGGCATGCCTTGTTGTTTATTTTTGGAAAGTTCAGCATGTTTATCAAGTAATAGGAACTTGGAAAAATAAGCTTTTAGTGGGAGGATTTATGTTAATCTGGTGAGAAGTTGGGTTGTCTTTGATATTTGCCATAGCTTTAGTGCCAGGGGTTTCAAATTCTTCCAAATATCTCCATTTTCTCTCCTCTCTTGACTTTGGGCTTTTCTAAATACTCTCCCTCAGAATCTTGCAGGTATTTCAGCTGAAAACAACTATTACTACATTAGAGCTCTTTAGATGTGAAGGAAGGGAAAACATTCTTTAATTTTATGATAAGTCTCAGTCTTTTAGTAGGCCTGGGTCTCTTGGCAGGAGCCTTACAACTCTATCTCATGTCCTCTTAGACAGGATGGCTAGAGGACCAACTGAATGAATTAACATATGGAAAGGAAAAAATAGCTGTAAGAAGATTAATATAGAGGTAAACAAAAATATCCTTGACCTCAAGGATCTTCTGTAATGAATTAGTATATTTACAAATACCCAATATATTGTTTCACACTAGGGTGATTTTGTATTTGATGATAAGAAACAATCATCAAGTAGATGACTTTATTGACATTTGTTTTAGAGTTAAGTGCTGTCTTTTTGGTGGGTTAAGAAGCAGTTCATTCATCCTTTTCTATGCTTTTTCTCCAAGTATACACCTTCAAAACTTTAGCATAAATCAGAGCCATATGATAAAAGGAGATTGAGTCCTGAATTGCTATGTGGGAGATACACTCACCAAGGAGAATCATCAAGGAGAATGACCCAGTGGAAGTTATATGAGAAACAGTTAACACTTCTATGAAATCAATTTAGAGGCTGTTTGAAGGACATATAGCTTTGTTCTATAGGTTAACCTTACATAGCTTCATCTTCTTGTTAGCCAGCCTTTCTCACACTTTACATTTGTCAGATTTAGTGCTTCAGTTACTATGATGCTAATCTGTGGAGGATAAGATAGAGCGTGTGGTTTTGTTTCCAAACCCCCTTTTCCAAATAAAAACTAATGTAAAATTGATTCAAATGGAGTTGCTTGGGTCCCATACTGGCTGGGGTGCTTGGGGTACATCCAGTGGGGCCATTCTATCTAGTCTCTGTGTTGACATTTGAGTTTTCTGCTCAATACCTTCAGGAGTCTGAAGGCCATGGTTTGAAACACATGGGGACGCTTGTATTGAAAAGCATGCTGGAGTCAACAGATACGGTTTTTAGTCTAGGCTTTGCTAGTTACATGTTATGTGACATAGAAGAGTCATTTTTGTCACTGAATCCAGTATTCTTAATTATGAAACTTGAGGATGTTTAAATTTAAATTAAGTTAAATTTAAAGCAATAACATAAACTAAAACTGCCCGTCAACTTATTATCAGAATCTGTAAAGAATTTCCACAAGCTACAAAATCCTAAGACTAATTTATTTAAAAAATAAATTTAGGGCAGCCCGGGTAGCTCAGCAGTTTAAGTGCCACCTTTAGCCCAGGGTGTGATCCTGGAGTCCAGGGATCGAGTCCCACATCAAGCTCCCTGCATAGAGCCTGCTTCTCCCCCTGCCTGTGTCTCAGCCTCTCTCTTTGTGTGTCTCTCAAGAATAAATAAATAAAATCTTAAAAAAAAAAGCTTTTGTTACCTTTGAAAAAAAAATAAATAAATTTAATTATTTATTTTTTAAAAAAAAATAAATCAGAGGACAAGTAATGTTGGCCATTTAGAAAAGTTTTTGCTGTTTTTGGAAAGAGAAAAAGCACCTGAAAATGTGCAAAAATGTGTCTTTCCTCTCCTCTCATCGTCTGCTGCGTCAATTCATTCAGAGATGTTTATTAAGTACCATCAAGATTGCAAGATATGCAATTTGGAATTTCAAAATTTACATTAACCAGAACACTGAAAAACTATTCGTCTAATAAGCAAATGCTGAATTTTAAAGCCTCACTAGTGCCATCACTTACCCTTTATAAATACTTGCCTTGATCTGTGCAATCAAAGGCGGAATTTTTTATAAAATACATAAACAGAGATACAGAAGGCTGTTAAAAATGATCACCTATGTTTATACAATTATGGATGATGTTAGTGATTTTATCAGTAAAAAAGTGATACATACTCTGCATAGATCTGGAAGTTATAAATGTGTAATCAGAACAATATCATCTTATAAAATTTAGCTTATTTAGCTAAATATAAAAATCATCACCAAGAGATTGTGTGGAAAGGTAAGATTTAAGGTAAGGTAGGATTCTTGCTGCTCTATCAAAACTGCCAACAGAAAGTGTAATCTGGTTACTAGGAAGAAGTCCAGTGAGATTATCTGACACATATGTCACTGCCTTGAATCTTGAGGTCAGCGTAGTACACTACCAGATATGGTGATGATATAGCTTAGCAAGATGATAGTCCTTGCCCCCTGGCAATGAGAGGCCTTCTATAGGGCTGTCTGCATTTTCTTGTGCTGAAGAACCCAAGTTGTATAATATTGAGACGAAGACTGTCTCTACTGCCGTGTGCTACTGAAAATCATTTTCAAAATATTCCCCAGGAGTCATGCCATCAAAGTTCCTTTTGCTCATAAATTCTTCAGACCGCAAGTTCATGTTTTGTAGAGGAAGATCATAAATTCGACGTTACGCACATGGATTCCTAGATGCCTTTGAGCCTTGAAGTGTCTAGTAGTCCATTGTATATATGTCTGAAGGTCAGAAGAAGGATTTGAACTAGAGATAAAATTTTGTTCATCTTCTGAGTATAGAAGAGTTTGTGCATGGAGGGTAGAGAATGAGAGGAGAAGAGCTTTGAGACTTTTCCTGAAAGATTCAATATTTTAAAAAGTGTTAGCGGAGATGGAGCCCACCAAGAACACTGAGAAAGGAAATCAGAGGGGAAAGATGAACATCTGGAAGGAATGTGTACTGTCCTGGTAATGAAAGGAAGAGAAACTTTCCGAAGGGCAGGTGTGGAGAACTGTTTATAGTTGCTAAGATTTCTGGTAAAATAAATATGGAAAAAATGTATTTCATTTGGAGATATGGAGGTCTCTCAACAAGTAGGCAAATTCACATTATCCACTGGATCCCATACTTGGGAATTCACCTATTCACTACAGTTTATTTGCAATCCCCCACATCAATATTTGCAGTATTTTCACCGTCATTTGTAGATATGCACAGAGCTGCAAAAAATTTCTTAGCCTATGGTGCATGTACCCAGCTGAGGCTGAACCGGGCATCATTCTGCCTTCTTTCTTTCAGTTCTCATACCACAAACGTGTCTTTTTTCATAGTCTATTTAGTGGCATGTATTTCTCATTTGTGTGTTGGTGATGGTGGTTGCGGTGACTTCAGTGTTTCAAATATCCTCCAAGCATAGCGCCGAAGTATTGTCTGATGTTACTTACCAAGTGTGAGAAGGATGGGATGTGCCTTATGAAGAAAATACACGTGTTAATTAAATTCATTCATGAATAGTTTATAGTGCTATTGGTCATGAGATCAATGTTAAAGACTCAACAATGATATGGAATAAGGTGTCTTTAAGTGGAAACATGATAAAACAGGTTACTTACTGACCTACTGATGAAAATACTTTAACTAGAGGCTTATAGGAACCTCAACCGGTATTTCTCCTAGGAGCAAATGGTTCATAATAAGCTCATTGCTCATGGTGATGTTGTAGAATGCAACTACTAAGAATAATGAGAAGCACATATATATTTAAATGAATCAATACGATTTTTATCAGACATTTGTACCATAGAGACAGAAAATTCATTATCACCCTAAGCAGGCTTGTGTCACTTTGGATTTTATGTTAAAATATTCTTTTTTATATTAAAATATTCTTAATATTTACTGAAATCTCTCCCACTATTTCTCCTGTTGATTAGGAGATTCATTTGCTTTATTTTAGTAAAGCTTCATTTATTTCCTTTATTTTAGTGCAAACTTAGAACCTTTTATAGCAATTTTAATTTCAGCTGAGAGTTGGAAATCATTTATCTTTCAATATCATTTTTTTTTAATTTGGACTAGTAGAGAATAACAGGTCAGTATAATTGCCTGATCCTTTCTATATTGTGTAGCTTTTTAGTCTAAATAAAATAATTTGTATATCTATGTTTTAAAATGCTGGAAAAAGAGTATTAAATTTACCATTTGTTATTTGTCTTTACCTCCTTGTCTCTGATTGCTCTCTTATTAATAAAATGCAAACAAAAATGTATTATTTGACACTTCAAACTCTTTTTCACTGTGTTATTCTATGAAATCAACTTGGAGATTGGGTTGAAGGACATATAACTTAGTTCTATAGGTTAATCTTATATAGTTTCATCTTCCATCAGCTAGTCTTTCTCACAAGGTACATTTGTCAAAGTTAGATTTGGTGCCTCAGTAACTATAGTACTAGTCTGTGGGGAGTAAAGGTAGAGTGTATGGTTTTATTTTCAAACCCCCTTTTCCAAATAAAAATCTATGAGGAAAGCTTAATATGTAAAATCAATTCAAACAGAGTTGCTTGGGTCCCATAGTGACTGGGGTGCTTGGGGTGCATACCAGTGGGGCCATTCTATCTAGTCTCTGGGTTGACATTTGAGCTTTCAGCTCAATACCCTTGGGAGTCTGGAGGCTGTGATTTGAAACACATGGGGACGCTTATATTGAAAAGCATGCTGGAGTCAACAGATATGGTTTTTAGTCTAGACTTTGCTAGTTACATGTTATGTGACACAGAGGAGTCATTTTTTGTCACTGAATCCCATATTATTAATTATGAAGTAAAAATTCTGATATCTAAGGCCATAATATCTATGAAAGAGTTTTTAGATACTATAGACATTGGAAAGTATTCTTGAAACATTGCTAGATGTATGGGTTTAGGGATAATCTAGAATTATTTGTTTCCAAAATTATCAGTCTAATAAAAATATGACCTAATTACATATTCCAGAAGACAGAGGTATATGTCTACCTGAATATTTAGGTTATTCTGACAGCCAAATCAGTCAAGGAATATTTGGATTTCATTTATCTTGCAGGTGTTGGTCAGGTTTGAAGATGGAGCTCTTTGAAAGAAATTTTGTGTGGTAGAGAAGGCATAAAACTTTGATTAAAAAAAAAAAAACAAGGAAGGTTATATTCTAGGGAATACACATTAAGCCATGATAATTTATTAATATCTCAGCTGCAAGAATGGTAAATAATTAGATAAGTATTTCTAGCCAAGCTGAGCATTGAGGGAATGGAATGGTTTTATAGATTGTGGCCGAAAGAGTAGTCTCAGGCCACCAACACTTAACGGACTTTTTGTCTTTTTACTTGTCATGTTTCTCCTCCAAATGTAGTATAAGAAAACATTGTGTATCTTTCCATTTCTTTTAAAATCCCCGATGAAGAGTTGTTTCTGCCATTCTTCCTGTGAATCTTCTTTCTCATTTGATCACCTACTCTGATCACCTATTACATCTCCATGAAAGAAGTAAAACAACTACTTCTTGGAAGTAGCATTGTTTAGTGTTTCTGAGTTTAACATTCTGTGCAACTATCTTCTCCTCCTACCCTTTTAATTCACACTTAAATATGTCTAATTTGTTTCAATTTTTAGAAATATGCATAACAACCAAGTGAAAAAAGACAGGGACTGCATTTTTAATTTCATTTCATAGATGAAGGCTCATCTGATGTATGAATATATTCGTTGTCTATTCTTAGGACACATTTCCAATTTAATTTACTACAGAGAGACAGCAAGTAAGTGTGAAATGTATATATATTTTTTAATTTTTCAAACAGCAAAGGTTAATTTTTCCCCTATTAAATCACTGTTTTTGTATCCATTTCCTGCAAGCATGAGCTCAGGAAGTGATAAAGTTGACACAGTTGCTGATGGATTTTTCAGCAGCTCATGCCAGGTTGTTTCCTGGTGCCAAACACAATGGAGCAGGAAATATGGCACGTGACCAGAAAAATCTTATTGTTTTAAATAAGTTTTCTCTCTCACTATGGCTCTGAGCAGAATTTCCCAGAATATTTAAATATTTCTTCACTATGATAGATGAGCCTACAAATGTTCTGATAGTTATCTTCATGCATAGTTTTCTTGTTAGCTTAACACTTAGAAGCCCCAAATTATGAAATAGTCCAAGAAATTCATGATAACTCTTTTCAGAACAGATTAAATAAGACATATTTTTGGAAGAAAGGATTTGATCAAATAGAAAAACAAAAATGTCTCAATATAATTCTTATGACTTTGATTTCATTTAAAGTAATAATCAATCCACTTATTAATGTTGTATTTCAAATAAAGGGTTTTGCTTCTAAGAAATATTTTTCAGAATGCTATATTATCTGTCCTTTTTATAGGACCGATTGTTGCCAAACATTGAATTTTCTTCCCATCTTTATCCCCAAATGTTTATTAATTTATAAAAAGTGTTTCTTCCTTTCCAAAGATCCAAAACTTATGGCTTTCTGGCTGTTCTCTTGTACTTAGTATGAATTTGGCTTGGATAGTCATTTATGTATTTTTTTTTCCTCAGAGTGGAATTAAAGTTTTTATAAGGACACTGCAATCAAAAAGTCAGCAGCCAAATGTAGACTTTAAAAAGACTATTCATGTTGCATAAGGGTCTTTTCAAGTACAAAGACCACATCATCATTTAATGTGTGAATTGTTTAAATGAGCATTTTAAAAATCAAGCCTGCAGAATTAAATTACTCTATTCCCAACTGCCAGGACATAAATAGATCATACTAAGAGTTAGGAAGCCTCTACTTTCTCCTGAAAAAACACACTACGAGGTTTATTTCTTTTTTTTTTTTAAGATTTTATTTATTTATTCATGAGACAGAGAGAGAGAGAGAGAGAGAGGCAGAGACACAGGCAGAGGGAGAAGCAGGTTCCATTCAGGCCACCCAATGTGGGACTCGATCCCAGGTCTCCAGAATCAGGCCCTGGACTGAAGGTGGTGCTAAACCACTGAGCCACCCCGGCTGCCCTACCAGGATTATTTCTAGAAGCAAACACTGTCACTGAAAAACTGCGATTCATTTGGTGGACTAATAGTAACTCCTAGGTGTAGGCAGCTGTAAGAAAGTAACTAAACAGATAATCAGACAAACAGACCTGTTATGGGTCGGCCATAGTTCTGTTGGTAAAGCTGAGCTGTGGTTCAGATTACCAAATTCATTAGCATCAGAATATTGTTATTTCTTAAGAAATGGGATGAAAAAAAAATAAGTAGGCAAGGAAACAAAATGAAAACCTTCTTTAAAAATGAAAATTGGGGAAAAGATGATAAACTGCAATGGTGAATATATCACATAATGGAGTTGACTTACTGTAAAATTTTAACTTTCTGTGCATCTATTGTCCTTTCTAAATTTATCACAAAATATCAGGAAAATCAGAAAAGAGACACAAAAAAAAAATGAGAGGGAGAAAAAAAGGGAGAGGGAGACAGATGGAGAGAGGAAAAAAAGAGAGGGGTGCGTTTATAGCCTTTCCTGTTTTCCTGAAAGTAGTGAACACAGCAAATACAAGAGAAGAGGGCAGCTCAATTCTTACTAAAGAGAAAGTTGCCATTGCCTTAAACAAAGCAGAGATATCACCCATTACTGTAGAATGACCCACCAACAAAGAGATCAGACTGTGGAGGTTGCATCTGTTTGCCCCATATTTTAACTTTATTTTGGTGTGCTGACATTTGAAGTGGCTCTGATTGGTCTGGAATTAGCCTTCTTATCATGTGAAACATCTGTACTGTATTGTTCCAAAGGATTAGCTGCCCACTGGGGATTTTGTGAAGTCAGGACAATAGAGGTCATTAAAGGTGCAAACATTTATTTTCCGGTCTCTAGTTCAGCAGGGGAAAGCCATGCAGCTGATAGATTTTTTTTTTTTTCCTTTTTAATCCAAAGCTCAGCATTCTTGCAAATATAATGAAACAAGAGTGATCCGAGCTGGGGTTGTTAGACTGGAATTGATGACTTTAGGAATTCAGAATTTTTTTGCTGGCCAGAAAGAGGAGAGAGGAAAACATGAGTTCTATGTTGAAGTTATGAGTTGAAAGCAAAAGAGCATGCTTTTGGAGAGTGGTGCCTGATGGTTCTGAGTGGGATACCCAGAACAGTGTTGTGTGATATTGCAAAATAAAATATAAGCTTTCTCCTGCAGTTTCAAGACTTGCAATCAACATTTTCTTGTTTTCCCTTTCATCTGGTATCCCTAATTCCATCAATTGTCCTCTCCCCAAGCCTCCTGACAGTGCAGTTATAACTTACAACATAGTGATATTGGATAGATAAAATCTGAGAATGTGGAAAAATGAGTTTTCTAGTGTTACAGGTTGAAATCTGCCAGTCCCACAAAATAGATTATGAAGTCCTAACCTCCAGTACTTTAGAATGTGAACTTATTTAAAAATAGAGTCTTTACAGATACAGTTGATTTAGATGGATCATACTGGAGGAGGAAGGGCTGCCAATCCAATGACTGCTCTCCTTATAGGAAGACAACTACGTGAAGATAGAGGCAACGGGAAGAATTCCATGTGGCAATGAAAGCAGAGAGCGGAGTCATTCAGCGGCAAGCCAAGAAAAGCCAAAGATTGCCAGCAAATCACTAGAAGCTAAGAAGAGGCAAGGGAGGATTCCAGAAGGTATCAGAAGAATCATGGCCCTTGATTTTGGACTTTTAGTCTCCAGAAGTGTAAGACAATACATTTCTATTGTTTTAAGCCACGCAGTGTGTGGTATTTTGTTATGGCAGCCCTAGAAAAACAATATACCTAATATCATAAGTTTAATGAATGAAGGCCCTGCTTCAACCTTAGCTTTCTCTAAGTGACAAAACGATCTGCCTATACCATCCTTTTATCTTCTAAGCTGTATTAAGGACAATGTGCAGGTTGAGTAGGGAGGCACATGGAGGTGGTGTTGACACATAAAATTTTGCAAGCAGGTATGTCATCTCCCAACTCTCTTTGCACATTGAAGGGCTAAGGGCCCCTCCACTGGTCTGCTCTGAGTAGCTTTTAGCTAATACTTTGCATATCACCTCTAAAAAGTTGACTTACCTTTGAGTTCTATAAGGTACATGATTTAAATGCCCATTATATATATTGGACCAATATTTTTCAAGTTGTGGGTTGCGACCCACTAGTGGATGATAAAATCAATTTAATGGATAACCCCCCTCCCACACAAATGAAACCAAATAGGATGAAACAGAATAGTTATGAAGTACACTTATGCATTCTTCAGATATTGTTTTGGAGACATTTATACACCTATGGCTGTATGGAAGGTAGAGGCTTGTGTGTGTGTATACCCGCACCTGTGTGAACACACACATTCTACGTTGTGTTATAAAATGCATTTCTTATTATGGGTCACTTAGAACAATATTTGAAAGCCTCAGGATTAGGTTCTGTCTCATAAGTGACAACTATCTAATTATACAAAATTGAGAATAAATCACTTTAAATAAACTTAATGTTTTATTTTACAGAATACACTGGTCATGATCCCATTATTTTTTATAAATAATAGAAATTTGTAGATTTTCAGTGAGAAAAAAGACATTTTAGGATTGCCAAACTGCTTTTTCTCCAATCACAGACTTGTCAGATATCTTAAATATTATGAAATTTTATGTTTGCTTTCAAATCAGAGTTTCCTTAGTTTTCCAGGCCTCTTGCCCTAGGAACAATAGGGCAAGGAAACACATTATAATAAATATTTTCAAAGCTCCATTACACAGCATCAACAAACAGAAGAAAAAAAAAAAAAACATCTGTGAAAAATAGCACAGATAAACTACATAAGAACTTTCAAAGTAAAACATCCAGAAGGAACAACTAAATGTGTTATTGTTTAATGGGACATTCTTTTGTTCATAATGTGAAAGGATCACTTTATTTTTGGTCCCTCAAAGGTTATCTAGCCATTTCCTTCAAAGTCAAATGAGAGGTTTAGCTGGCCAGAATTATGAAATGTTTTATCAATGATATCCAAGGAAAAGGAAGACTAACCCTGGTGTCCTAATTTCCAGACTTGTACTTTAGAAACCATATAATTCTGATACAATGGAGTCAAACCAATAATTTCTTGAAAGATACAAATTACCAAAAATTATAAGATACAGAATATCTGACTGAGTTTTAACAAGTGATATGATTGAATTAGTAATTAAAGTTCTTCCAATGAAGAATAGGCTAATTTGAGTTGGCTTAATTGGATATATCTATCAAATGTTTAAAGAAGAAATAATATTAGTCCTCATGGAATCTTATGGAAAATAAAGAAGGAGGAAATATTTCACAACTTCCTCTAGGAGGCCAGTATTAGTCTGATAACATCAAAACTAGGCCAAAACATCACAAGGAAAACAACTACAGGCCAATAAGTCTCATGAACATAACACATTTAAACAATATAAGAACTTTCAATAGTTTCCATATAAACAACAATATTTATATAATTATTTTAATATCATTTATAATAGCATCAAAAATAAAATACTTAAGAATAAAGTTAACAAAAATGCAAGACCTTAACAGTAAATATTATAAAATATTGCTGAGAGAAATTAAATGTATAAATCGAGAGACATTCCATGTTTGTAAATTGAAAAACTAAATTGTTAGGATCACTGTTCTATCCAAATTTTTCTACAGAATTTTTAATAGAAATTTACAAGCTGACCCTAAAATTCACATGGAAATAAGAACCCTGAATAGGCAAAATTAGTTTTAAAAGAAAAAAGTGAAGGACTTCTACTATCTTACTATAAAGATTTCAAACTTTATTATAAAGCTACTGCAACAAGACAATGAGAGAACTACTATGGAGATAAACATACAGACCGATGGAACAGAATTAATACCCAGAAATAAACTCTTATACTGATGGTCAACTAATTTTCAACAAAGATGCCAAAAGTATTCAATGGGAAATTTTTCAACAAGTGAATCAGAAACAGAAGAAATTACCAAATTAATTATATAAAATGATTAATTTAGTTTCCTAACCTCATTCCATATATAAAAATTGGTCACATGCCTTATTTTACAAGTGACAGCTATTCAACCTATAGAAGAAAATATTGGAGAAATATTGATGATCTTGGGTTGTATAGAGTTTTTAAATATGGCATCAAAAGCAGGAGACATTTTGTCAAAAATCTGTATATTAAATTGGGGTTCACCAAATAAAAATTGTGTGTACTTCAAAAGACTTCATTATAAAAGGAAAGGATGGAAGTGGAGATAGTGATGAATAGAGAGTACAGAGAACATTTAGGACAGTGAAAGCATGATGTACGATACTATCACAATGACTACATGTCATATACATTCATCCAACCTGTAGAGTGTACAACACCAAGAATGAATGCCAAGGCAAATGATGGACTTTGGGTGTTATAGATGTGTTAATACAGGTTCATCAATTGTAGCCAATGAATCAATCTGGTGGGGAATATTAATAATGGAAGGGGTTGATGCATGTTTGGGGACAGGGGCTATAAGAGTAATCTCTATATCTTCCTTTTAATTTTGACGTAAACCTAAAATAGTTCAGGGACTCCTAGGTGGATCAGTGGGTGAGCTTCTGCCTTTTTTTTTTTTCTTTAGAGACAGACTGCATGTGTGAGGGGTGGGGGAGAAACAGAGGGAGAGGGAGATAATTTTAAGCAGTTTCCATGCCCAGTGCAGAGCCTGACATGGTGCTTGATCTCACAATGGTGAGATCACGACCTGAGTCAAAATCAAAAGTAAAATAAATAAATAAATAAATAAAAAAAGTCAGATGCTTAACTCACTGAGCCACCCAGGTGCCTCACAGCAAGTTCCTAATTTAAGATTTATTTTCTGGAATGCGTGGGTAGCTCAGTGGTGGAGCATTTGCCTTTGGCTCAGGGTGTGATCCTGGGGTTCTGGGATAGAGTCCTACATCAGGCTCCCTGCAGGAATCCTGCTTCTCCCTCTGCCTATGTGTCTCTGCCTCTCTCTTGTCTCTCATGAATAAATAAATAAAATCTTAAAAAAAAAAAATGAAACAGTTCAATAAAAATACAGAAAAAGAAAAGACACAGACTGGAAGAAAACATTTGCAGATTATGTATCTGATAAAGCACTCATATCCAGACCATATAAAGAACTACAACTCATAGTAAGAACATAAACAACCCAATTAAAAATTGGCAAAAATGCTGTATCAGTTTCCAAGGGCTGCTGTAACAAAGTACCAGAAACCAGTGGCTTTAAAACAACAGAACTTTATTGTTTCACTATTTTAGAGGTTATAAGACTAAAATCAAATGGAGTCATGTTCTTTTTGAAGCTCTGGGTAGAATCTGTTCTTGCCTCTTCCTAGCCTCAGGCTTGTTATAATCTCTGCCTCTGTCATCACACAGTGTTTTTTCCTTCTGTGTCTGTGTCTTCATATGGTGTTCTCTTCCCTCTGTCTCTCTCTTTCTTATAAAAGTATTGGTCATGTTGAATTAAGGTCCTACCCTACTCCAATATGACTCCATGTTAATGTGACTGCATCAGGGAAATTCCTATTTCCAAATAAGGTCAAATTCACAGGTACCAGGGGTTGGGACTTCACAATAACTTTGGGAAAATACAATTAAACTCATAGTGGGTGTATATAGACATTTCACCAAAAAGATATACAAATTGTCAATAAACACACGTTCAATATCAATAGTCATGGGATAATACAAATTAAAAATATAGTAAGATATCACTTCATACATTTCTGATTGGCTATAATAAAACTGATAGGCTCTGACAAGTATTGGGTAGAGCTCGAGGAAACTGGAAACTACATTCTCTCCTCTAGGGGGCATAAAAAGGGAGAAGTTCAGCACGTTCATGAAAAATTAAACATAATTTTGCTATGCAATTTAGTAAATCCTCTCCTAGATATTGACAAAAGAAAAACCAAAACACGTCCTCACAAAGGCTTATATGTGAATATTTATAGCAGCATTACATGAAATAGCCAAGAGCCTTAAACAATTTAAATGTCCATCAGTTGGCGACCGGATAAACAATATGTTTATACACAGAATATTATTTAGCTGGGGGTTCCCTGGGTGGCTCAGTGGTTTAGCGCTGCCTTCAGCCCAGGGCATGATCCTAGAGACCCGGGATCGAGTCCCATGTCGGATTCCCTGCATGGAGCCTGCTTCTCCCTCTGCCTGTGTCTCTGCCTCTCTCTCTCTCTCTCTCTCTCTCTCTCTCTCTCGTCTCCCATGAATGAATGAATGAATGAATAAATAAATAAATAAATAAATAAATAAATAAATAAATAAATCTTTAAAAAAAGAATATTATTTAGTGATACAATGGAACTTGCTGCAACATGGATACATCTTACTAACGGGAGTTAGATTCAAAATACTACATATTGGGGGTACCTGGGTGGCTCAGTTGATTGAGCATCTGCCTTTGGCTCAGGTCATGATCCCAGGGTCCTGGAACCGAGCCCCATATCAGGATCCCTGCTCCGAGGGGAGCCTGCTTCTCCCTCTCCTCTGCCTGCTGCTCCTCTTGCTTGTGCTCTCTCTCTCTGTCAAATAAATAAATAAATCTTTAAAAAATAAATAAAAATACAATGATTCTACCTAAATAAGTTTTAAAAACACACACACAAAATACTACATATTGTGTGATTTGATTTACATGAAATTTCCTGAAAGGCTAAATGAAAGAGACAGATAATCAGTGATTGCCTGGGGTTGAGCATGGGAGTGGGAATTGACTGCTGAGGGGATTATAAATTGGGATGATGGAATGTTCTTTTTTTTTTTAAGAATTTATTTATATATTTTAGAGAGAGAGAGAAAACACAAGTTGAGGGAGGGGCAGAGGGAAGGAAGAAGCAGAGGGACCCCCATGCTGGGCTAGATCTCAGGACTCTGGGATCATAATTTGAGCTAAAGGGAGACACTTAACCGACTGAGCCACCCAGGCACCCCTGATGGGAATGTTCTAAAACTAGATTGTGGTGATGGTTTCACATCTCTACACATTTACTAAAATCACTTTTCTGCATTTCTAATCTGTGATCAATCTGTAAATTATACATTGCTGGAACTATAAACAATTTACTGGCAAGGATGGTGGTTAGGCAGTATAGATGGATGAAGCCAGCTTACAGTGATGATTATCAAAGGTGGATAATAATTAATGGAGATTCATTATAGTATTCTTTTTACTTTAGTGCAGATTTGGCATTATTCATAAAAATTTTTAATTAAATAAATCAAGGAGGTAAGGTACTATCTCAGAAGCTTGAAAAAGGACAAATTAAAAATAAGTAAACATAAAGAAGCAAGTATTAAAGATAAAACCATAAATCAATAAAATTGAAACTAGAGAACAATCTACAAATCCCAAAGTGGGTCCGCTGGAAAGGTCAATAAAATTGATAAACACTTATAGCACTGAAGAAAAAAGGGAAAAAATATATCTGTGGTAGGTATTATTACAAATCTTATAGACATCAATAAGATAATAAGAAGATATGGACACATTATATAAATCTTAGGCAAGATGAACAGATTCCTTGAAAAATACATGTTATAAAACTGACACAAAAAGAAATCAGAAATCTGAACAGTGGCATAGCTGTTGAAGAAATTGAATTTGTAATTAGATAGAGAAAATTTTACTTAATTGGCTTCACTTGTAAATTCTGCCAAACATCCGGGGAAGAGAAACTATCATTGTTATACCAGCCCTTTCAGTACAGAATGAGAAACACACACACACACACACACACACATTATTTTAGCTATAAAATCAGTCTAAAACTATTGTAGAAAATTAGAATATAAAGATAAGAGTAAGATGAAAATAAAAACCATTTACCTTTCCCCTTCCTATGCATTGCCTAGGTTAACATGGTTGATTTTATTTTATTATTATTGTGTCATTTAATTGACTATCATTTAATTAGTAACAAACAAAAGAACGTGGCATGCTTTAACACAGCAAAAGCAGCCATCATGCTGCTAATAATTGACAGTATTATCTGGAATGAAATAATGAATTTGCAAAAAAATATATTTATTATTTTTTTTAAGATTTATTTATTTAACCATGAAAGACATAGGCTGAGAGAGAGAGAGAGGCAGAGACATAGGCAGAGGGAGATGCAAACTCCTCGCAGGGAGCCAGATACGGAATTCGATCCCGGATCCCGGAATCACGACCTGAGCCGAAGGCAGGTGCCCAACTACTGAGCCACTCAGGTGTCCCTTTATTACTTTTTTAAGTGATTGAAGTATAGTTTATATGCAATATGTAATTAGGTTCAGGTGTACAACATAGTCAATAATTCTACATATTACTCAATGTTCACCAAGATAAGTATGCTACCATCTGTCACCATCCAACATTAGTTTTTTTAAACATTTTGTTTAAATTCAATTTGCCAACATATAGTGTAAACACCGGGTACTCATCCCATTATGTGCCCTCCATAGTGCCGTCACTCAGTTACTCCACCCCACCCCTATCACTTCCCCTTCTGGAATCCTGTTTGTTTCCCAGAGTTAGGATTCTCTCATGGTTTGTCCTCCTCTCTAATTTTTCCCCATTCTGTTTCCCTCCCTTCCCTATGGTCTCTTTCATTGTTTCTCATATTCTACATATAAGTGAGGTCATATGATAACCATCCAATATTATTACGATATTATTGTCTGATATTCCCCACACCACACTTTTCAATCCTGTGACTCATGTATTTTATAACTGGAAGTCTGTACTCCTTAATCTCCTTCAACTGTTTCACCCATCACTCCATGTTCCTCTTCTCTGGCAACCACCAGTTTGTTCTGTGTATTAATGAGTCTGTTTCTGTGTTTTTGTTTGCTTGTTTTGTTTTTCAGATTTCACATATAAGTGAAATCATAGGGTATTTGTCTTTGTCTGACTAATTTTACTTAGCATAATATCTTCTTAAGTCCATCCATGTTGTAACAAATGACAAAATCTCATTTTTTATGGCTTTGTACACACACACACACACACACATACACACATACCCCACATTTCCTTTATCCATCCATCTACTCATGTACACACTTGGGCTGCTCTCATATTTTGGCTATTGTAAATAACGCTACAATAAACATAGTGTTGCACATATCTTTTTGAATTAGTGTTTTCATTTTCTTCAGGTAAATACCCAGGAGTGGAATAAATGGATCATATGGTAGTATATTTTTAGGTTTTGGAGGAATCTCCATTTGTTTTCTACTGCAGCTGTATCAATTTAGTCATTGTTTTTATTTTTATTTTTTTGCAATTTTCCTTTATGCATGATAATCATATGGCTAAATTCATAAACCTTATACACTATTCTTTTTATATCACTCAATAATATAATAACCTTTTTTTGTGATAGTAAAAATGAAATATTCTCATAATATTCAATGTTATTAGACATAATGCTCATAATAGGTATCACTTGCACAACACTTATTAATAGGATGATATATATATGTCATATATATATATATATATATATATATATATATATATATATAATTTCAAGCATAGAACTAAATCATTGCATTTGAATCCCCAAAAATACATGCAGGGACACCTGAGTGGCTCAGTTGGGTTAGCATCTGACTTCCGCTCAGGTCATGATCTTGGGTCTTGGTATCAAGCCCAAAGTAGGGCTCTCCACTCAGCGAGGAGTCTGCTTCTCCCTCTCCCTTTCCCTTTGCCTCTCCCCCAACTCCTGCTCTCTCCCTCTCTCTCTCAAATAAATACACAAACTATTTTTAAAAATTACCTACAGGTGCCCATTTTAGTGGTATGGAAAATGTGCCAAAGAGGTTAGATAATATGCCCAAGTCTACACATCCAGGAGTTAGCAAATCATACTCTTAACCACTATGGTCCACTGTTTCCATGCCAAATTATAGCTTACTCACTCTTTCTCTCCTACTGTAGACTTTTAGTCTTGATTATCTCTTTGTATAAGACTGTCTAGAGTTTGGATTGAGTGAATTTCCTAGTAATTAATTTTTCTTCTAAATTTAGGCATTGCCCCTGTGGGAAAAATTTTGATTTTGAGAAATTTAGTGAGTATATTTATATCTCTCCATTGGATTACTTTTCTCCACTACCTGTGCTTTATTCTCTGTTCTTTTAGTAGCCAACGGCCCCTGGAATTATATAGTATGAGAATAAGGAAACCACCTCTGCTAAATGTCAGTTTAGTTCATTTGAAAGAGAGTATTGCCATCAGAAACCAATTTTTGTTTTACTGCTTGCCATCTTATTTCAAATTAAATCACCTAATCTATTCTTTGCACTTTACAGTATTTGTTATAAAAATAGTACTATACTGGCATGATAAATGTTTAATATATGTCCATTTAAATTTGGAAAATTTTCTAGACTACTTTGAGTATTTATATTGTTTTTATTTTTCCCATCTGGATATAGAATACATGTGCATATATATATTAAAATATGTGTATATAAAATGGTATATATATACATGTATTTGAGAATATATATCGGAAGTCATATTATTATAGTCAAACATTTATCTGAGTTTTTCCTCTTTTTGGTAATCTAAAAAAATAATTATCACTCATTGAAAGTCTCTTGTATGCCAAGTATTTTATATGTTTCGTGTACATTATTTCATTTAATCCTTTTGATAATTCTGTGAGGTCAGTATTACATATGAGAAAACTGAGATACCCTTAAGGAGCTTGATAGTAGAGATAAAATCTATTTTATTGTTTTATTCTTTTTTAAAAAGATTTTATTTATTTATTCATGAGGGACACAGAGAGAGAGAGAGGCAGAGACATAGAAAGAGGAAGAAGCAGGCTCCTCGCAGGGAGACCGATATAGGACTGGATCCCCGGACCCAGGATCACGCCCTGAGCTGAAGGCAGATGCTCAACTGCTGAGCCACCCAGGCATCCTGTGAAGGTAAATTTTAAGTTGCAGATCCAGCACATCCAGAATTGTAAAAGCATACCGTCTGACTTTCAAAGTCCATAACCTGAACCACAAGGCAATAGTATCTCCGTGGGTTAAATTCTCCATTGACAGTATAGTCTTAAACTATTTCTAGGTTAATTTGCACACATACTTAAATAAGTATTATAATAGAGCAGTTTTCTTAACCCTTCCTGCAGTTTTGAATTACTGAGGATGCTTTTAAAATACTGAAGCCTGGGCCCCAACTCACCTAAATTAAAAGCAGAAAATTAAGACATTGTATCCAAATGTCAGCATTTTTCTAAAGCATTTTAGTGATGGAAAGTAAGTGAGGGCTCTAAACTACTATAATAAAACAGTGCATGAGCAAGCATTTCCTTGAAGTTTGAAGAGCAATGAGGTTGTTGTTTTTTTTTTTTTAATTTCCAATAATAAGATATCAAAGTGTCAATTTACTGGTTTGAAATCATTTATTTAATTAATATCTGTGAGTAAATATATTTACAAACTCTAAGTCTACCTCTATGAAAATACCCTCTTGAAGTTTCTACATCTCTTCATGAATGATAGGCAATAGCACTGCCATTATTAGGGAATGGATTAACAGCAAGGTTGGGTTATAAACCGTTATCAAAGGATATCAAGTTACAAACTCTGAAAGCAGTTATAGGTAATGAATTAATTATTGAAACATGCAATTAAATAAAAATGTTCTGAATCTCTTAGATACAAATTTCAGAAATAAGCAGAGGTAAAGCAGATATACAAACGAAACTAAATTAACCAGATGTCATTTATTATGGAGAATGTCAGTGTTTCAAAAAAAATAAGATTTTAGCCAGTATATGAAATTAGAAAATAAAATAGAGGAAAAATATAATGTTATAGGATATAAATAGTGAAAGATAGCAAAGCAATGTTTTTGTAGCAGGAGAGGATGATGTGATAGCAATTGTTCAGTGTGCTCCATAGGTAAGATAATTGGTAAGGAAGGGCATCACATATTGGACCAGTTCCCTCTATTTTTGTGAGTTACTCATATGCAGTGCACATATGCTGTTAAGTTTTCATGCCTAGAGGATAAAAGGAACTGAGTGCCTAGAGTTTCAAGCAGAAAAAGACTAAGAGAGTAAAGAAAATAGATCATGGGCAAACATATGTACATAAGTAGAATAATTGGGAAAGTACAAGAATCTTGGAAGATTGAAATTATAGAAATGTGAAGTCTGATAAGGAATAATAGTATAAGACTGAGAAAGAGTAGGTTTGGAAAGTTCCAGACATGGGAATCCTCACAACCTAATCACCCACGTGAACAGGTTAAAACTCTATCACTTATTAGAGTTAGTGAGGACTAGAAAACACTCCAGCTATTATAGGGGAGATCTGCATAGACTAGGACAGAGAGCCGGTGGGATTTAATTATAATCGCATAATTTAGAATGAGTTTATTGTCAAAATTAAGAAAATACACTCTATGTTATTTTTTATTTTTATTATTTTGTAAGATTTTATTTATTTATTTGAAAGGGAGAGACAGAGCATGAGCAGGGGTAGAGGGAAAGAGAGAAGCAGACTCCCCACTGAGTGGGGAGCCTGATGTGGGCTCCATCCTAGGACGCTGAGATCACAACCTGAGCCAAAGGATGCTTACCCAACTGAGCCACCCAGGTGCCCCAAGAAAATACACTCTAATTAGTTATTTCATTACAGTTTTGCTGCTGTCTTGATGCATTTACCCTTTTTATTATTAGATTCCACACATGCTCTGCAGAAACATCTCTGTAAGGGCTTAGCCAGAATTTCTATATTGTAAGGCTTTTCCTTCCTGGGTAATTAGATGTAGTGGAGTAGGGCTAAGCTAATTTTCCAGAAACTGCTTTTGGATAGCAAGCTTGTGTTCTTTGGATAGACTGTAGGTTAATTTGAGATGAATTGGCAATAAAGGTCATTTAATAATGCATTTTATTCATTTTATATATAAATGTACATATATGTGTGTATATATGCACATATACATATTACCGAATGAAATGAAAATTGAGGCGGGATGTTAATGGAGAATTATAATAATATTGAGTCAACAAATAAGGAATAGTCAATAAGATGGGTTCTGGAAGATGTACATGCAAAACTTTAGACTGTCATTTTAATTTTTAATTTTTTTTTTTCTTGAGAGGGAGTGAGGGGAAGGGCAGAAGGAGAAGGAGAGAATTTTAAGCAGACTCCATGCCCAGCACAGAGCCCAGTTTGGGGCTTGATCTCATGAGTCTGAGATCACTGAGTGAAACCAAGAGTCTGATGCTTAACCAACTGTGCCACCCAGGCACCCTTATTTAATCCATTTCAAAATGCCAAATCTGGAGAGTGGATTAGGGCCACAAATGGAAAATGGGGCTAGAATTCAAATCTAAAAGGACAAAATTAATCCAAAATAAAAGGATCTTAGAAAAAATTCAAGAATAATTTAGGCTGGCTTCAGAGATTACCTGAAACCCTCTCTTGCCAATTCATTGAATGAAATTTGAAAAGCATATTAGAGAAACACTATATTCAAGGTAATGGTTACCTGTCAGGGAAGGAAAAGGAATGGGACAAAAAAGAAGCACCTATTTAAATGCAATGACATTGGTGATGTTCTATTTGTTAAATGGATGGTGGGTTCATAGTTGTTCATTTTATTATTATATTTCATCACTTACACACATGTAGTACACATTCCAAATGTATCAAATAGCTAATAATTAAATTTTTAAATGTTAAAAAATATCGGTTTAAAACTTAGAACCTATTATAATTCTTATTGGTACGATGTCAACAAATATAATAGGTAACAGTGTGCTGAGCATTTTTCCTAAATGTGGAACTGTTGCCACGTGCACTGTATGTTCATTTGCTCGTGATTTTTCTTGCAGGAGTTGGGAAAGAGAGAAAAGTAAAGGAGAACAATCTCTTTAATGACAGATTGAATTTTCAAATCTATGGGCAATAAATTGTAAGATATTGAAGAGATTTATTCAAAAACTAAAAGTTTAAAATAATCTGTTACAGCCCTTCATGCATAGTTGTCTGGAAAATCATGTTCCTGTTATTCATTTTTATTTATTTGGCATCTGTCACAATCCCATTGCACATAATCATTCAAACAAAACTTTGTTTTCTTCTGGTACCAGGTTCTATGTTTCTCAGGTTTAAACAACTATCTATCCCTGTTTAAGAGGAGTACAAGGAAATCTTAGTGTTTGGAAGGCCCATCTCATGCCTGTGTGCCAGCAGATTTAATTTATAACACTGATTTAGTTTTCTGCAATTTTCAGAAACCATGCTTTTGAATCCTGTGTGGAAAGCACACATACTCAACCCCCCAACAAAATCGCATACACCCTTCCAGGTAAACAGGTGTAAAAGAAGAGATTGACATATCTTTTCTAGTTGACCAGCAATGTGGGTACCATCAGGAGGTTTTCTATCTATCTGGGAAGCAGGAGTTTTCAAAATGCTACAGAGTAGTAAACTGAGTAAATGGAGAACAAACAGCAATACCTCGTTTAGCAGAAACACATTGTCCCCTATTAAGAACTTCTGTTCTATAGGCTTTCTCATACCCCTGGAAGTGTCTCCCCTGAGGAGTTCTCTACCCACATACCAACAGTTGGAAAACATTAGCAATGAGAAAAACATTGTCACACATGTGAAATTAGTTCTCGATCCAACCTTCCTTCACAAGTTAATGTCACTGTGCTTATTCTGAAAGACCCTTTTATAGAATGGCCAGAGCAGACATGCTGGAATTCTTTGTATAAAATAATCTCTGTTCCCTGAAAGGTCTGAGCTCAGACTGATACTCTTTCAAATCCTCCTTTGCAGATTTAATTTTGGACAAGCCCAAGGATGCTAGTGAACAAAAGACATGTGCTTCAACATAAGAAACTACTCTGTTGCCAGACAGGTGTGTATGCCTATGTTTTAGAATATATTATTGTTGTTACTACTTTTGATAAATTAAATTTCTGAAAATCCCAAAGTAAAAATATTTTCCCCATTGGAAACTACTCATTAGTATCTAAAATTTTGTGAAACCAGGTGCTGGATGGTTTGTACCAGTAACTTCTGAATCTGTATCTCTCTCCTTAGCAGGAGACTCACCTCTTCCATGGTGTATATGCATGTGGGTGTCCATCTGCCAAGCTTCAAAATGGCTGAGATTGCATATCCCCCTGTCAAATTCTCCCCACTTCATCATCCATTTTATCTTAAAAACCTGACTGCCATCCTTGATTTTTTTTTCTTCCTTCTTACTCACCAACTCTTCTCCAAATCAGCTCTCCAGCTTTCCCGTTTCTCCTGGTTCCCACACTCTACCTTCATCTGGGGCCATTTTTCTCACTAGTGTTTGCTCCACCTCCAGCCCATCCACTTTCCATTCTGTGACCTCAGTAGTCTTTCTACCCCTAAGTGTGGTCTTGAGCTTCCCCACTGACAACACTGTAAACTTCTTTGTTCATGAGACTTACTTATTGAATAAAGTTGAAACTCCTCAAATGGTCATCAAGTTCCTTTAAACACTGTCCAGTACTCTCTAATCTTGGCTCCTGATGCCCTTACTCCTCAGCCTCCTGAAGTTCTCCCAGCTCCAGAGCTCTCTCTTGGCTCCAAGTTATTTTTAATGTTACTCTTTTGCCAAATTTCAAACCTGCTCACTAGCCCCAGTGTCTCTTTTATCTACATAAAAAATAGGTAGTTCTTTCCTTGATAATGATGACTGGCTCCCTTAGAAGTTTCTATAATCTCTCCAGAGGAGAATCCATTGAGATAAAGTCACAAATAAATGTAAATTTGTGTTCATGAAATGTGCAAATATTATAGACTCCAGGAATACTAAGTGTCAGTGAGGCTGAGAAGCCAGGCAGGGTATCATATACTGCTGATGGGAATATACATTGATTCAACCACTAGGGAAAATAATACAGCATTAGCTAGTAATGCAACGATGTAAATACTAAGCTGCAGCAATTCATCCCCCAGGTATATATTACTAAAGATAGTCTTACATGTACACTCCAGGAAGACATAAAAATATCATCATTTATAATATATCTGGGATATACATATATATATATATATATATATATATATATATATATATATGAGAGACATATACTGTAGTCCCTCCATATCCATGTTTCACTTTCTGGATTTTTAGCCACCTGTAGTCATTCATGGTCCAGAAGCATACGGTCCTCCTTCTGACATATTATCAGAAGGTCAGTAATGGCCTAATATTACATCCTAATGCCTAGGTCATTCTCCGCACTTCATCTCATCATATCGGCATTTTGTTATCTCACATCACTTCAAGAAGAAAGATGAGTGGGTGGTTGATGAGTGCTAGGTGGCTCAGTTGGTTAAGCATCCAACTCCTGATTTAGGCTCAGATCATGATCTCAGGGTCATGGAATCAAGTCCCATGATGAGCTCCATGTTCAACAGGGAGTCTGCTTGGGATTCTCTCTCTCTTCTTGTCTCTCTCCCTGCTCACTCTTCTCCTATCTCTCTCTAAAAATAAATAAATAAATCTTTAAAAAAATAAAAGAGGAAAGATGGGTACAGTACAGTTAGATATTTTGAGAGACCACATTCACATAACTTTTATTACAGTATATTGTTCTAAATTATTCTATTTTATTATTTTATTCATTATTATTAATCTCTTACTCTGCCTAACTTATACAATAAATTCTTATCATAGTTATGTATGTATGGGGGAAAACCGGGGTATACATGGGTGGGGTTGGTACTATCCACAGCTTCAGGCATCTATTGGAGGTCTTTGGGCATCTCCTCCATGGAGAAGGGGGCATTACTATACAATATAATATACTATCATTCACTTCATGAATAGAATTCCATCAATGGAATTTCAAAATTTAAAGGGAATTTTCAGTATTGAAATTAACATTAATTTTCAAAATTAATTGAAAATTCATTTCAAAAAATATAAACTGTAGTGAGTCAAATTTACAAAATATTGCAGAGTTTACCTAATATATTTGTACATTTCACATGATTTAGGGATTTTCACATATGAAGTGAAATTATGAAGGAAAGTAAGTGACTTATTAATGGACAAGCCTGGATGGTTACCATTAGGTGGAAAAGATAATGTAATTAAAGAGGGACACACTGAGGACTTGAAAGCTTCTGGGATGTTTTATATCTTAAGTTATTTAGTATACTTATGATTTTTAAAATATTTTTAATTTAAATAACATAAAATTATATTTATATTATTTTATATATTATTGTCAAAATTAAGAAAATTTCACAAAACAATTATAAACAAAAACCTGAAAGGATTTTAACCATACCAAGAGTAAAGTAGATCTTTGTAGACTATGTCATGATTCAAAGAAAGCATCTATAGGTCCAGTCTTTGGGCAGATAGAGTTAAGAGATGACAAGAACCTTAAAACTTTTGAAAACTATTTTCCTTCTGACTTCTCTATTGATAACAAAGAGCTTTGTAGAGAGGGAAAGAGAAAACATGGTGCTGTGAAGAAGCTGAATTCATAATAGGTCCAGAGATTTGTAGGAAACACCTCAGTATTTCTAATGAAAATTAGATATCAAGGAGCTGAAAAATCTTACCAAGTTAAGTTATTATCTTCTTATTCATGCTTTTGTTATAATTTGTACATAAATTGAACATTAAGATGCAAGATCATGTTTAGTTTGTCCCATGGTCCATTAATGCATCGAGACTAGAGAAACTTACATTATCACAGTAGGAATTCAAAACTGTGTGTTGAATGAGTGCATGAAATTTTTAAAATGTGATAATGACCTGTATAAAATAAAATAAGAAATAACGCTAGCAGTATAACAAAACTGGGAACAAGTAAATGTATTTCTGATGTTTTCTAACTTGGGAACAATTGGTTTCTAAAGCTAAAATTTAGGAATGTAATATACATTAAAAAAACATACTTTATATAAATAATTCCAATAGAATATGAAGGTCCTCAGCAGTCAACATCAGTTGCATAAGGAGAGTTTGCCTGAATATCAAAGCAGTGAGCTTTCCAATGGGGAAAGGGCCCTACAAGATTAGTAAATAATACTAGGGGCAGGCTCTAATCCGCGCTTAGTAGTTCTTTATGCATGATCTTACTACAGCTTAATAAATGCATAACAGCTTTATATTTGCATGCAGTACCACACTTGCTGGGACAGCTAGTAACTTTATATTTTTAAAGATTTATTTATTTATTTTAGAAAGAGAGAGAGAGCACCAGAGCACATGAGTGGTGGGAGGGGCAGAGGGAGAAAGAGAGAATCTCAAGCAGACTCCCCACTGATTTAGAAGCGAGACTATGTGAGGCTCTATGTGGGGCTCAATGTAGGGCTCAGTCTCAAGACCTGAGATCATAACCTGAGCCAAAATCGAGTCAGTGGTTTAACTAACTGAGCCACCCAAGTGCCCTATGGGACAGCTAGTAACTTTAATAATGACAATGATATAGTGAAGTTATTTTTCAGAATTTTCATGTGTCAGGCACTGATATAATTGGTTCACAAACTTCATCTAATTTATCAGTAGCTGCTGTTATTATTCCTGTTTTGCAGATGAATAAATTTAGTGAAGCTAATTGCCTTGCCCACAAATACACAGCTAATCAGTGTCAGAACCAGGATTAGAACCCAGGAGGCAGACAGTGATAGAGCACATGTTCTTAAATGATATACATGTGTGCACTGGATCTCAAATTACTGGAATAATCAGTCCAAATGAAATGCAAAGTTATATATATATATATATATATATATATATATATATTCCCACAAATCATTGTAAGAAATCAATCCCCCATTAGAGAATGAGGGCAACTAATTCTCTGCCTAAAACTTGTATTTGTTATGTGCTCAGAAAGAGGAAGCAATATGGTACAGCTGTCAAAAGAGGTGAACATATTTGGCTGAATTAATTAGAAAAAAAAATTGTTTCCTGAAATAAAAAGACAACTTGGCATGGTATTCTGGACATGATTAAAGAACATCTGAAATATTTCGGTCAGTTTGGGATGATATATTTTAAGAATTTAATACTTGGCTAGTGAGACTAGGATAAACATGTCTGAAAAGCATATCACAGTAGAGAGAGTTGAAAGAATTTGAGCAACTTCATTGTAAAAGACTTTTGATGAGACACAACAATTTTCTTCAAATATCAGAAAACCACGTGGAAAAAAGAGGAATTAGACATCCCATGTCATTCTTTGTGCAGAACCATACCCACCATCTAGAAATTACAGTAAATTGAATTTACTTTCATTGTGCTGAGAAGAGTCCATTCAGACCTCTTCAAATGGTATCAGCCAGCTAAGGAGATGCTCATTTTCAGAGTTGAAGCCAAAGCTGAATGAATACCTATCAAAACTATTACACTGGTCATTTTTGCATGGAGTGAGAAGTTGAACCAATGAACTCTAAAGTGTCTTCAATTTCTCAGATCAAATTTTATGTCTGTATTTTAATGAAAAAAAGAGAAAGGAAAGGATAATCACTATTCTTTGTGGTTTTATTCTGCACTAGCAAAAATAAAAGTATAATTTAATTTAAAAAGATTTACAACCCAAAAAAAAAAAAGATTTACAACCCTTTTAATCCCCAAACCATTTTCGACATAGTATCTGATGCATGAATGTGGACAGACCAGCCTGCATTTTGTTTTCAAGGATAAATAATTTTAAAGCACTATATCAAGGTAGTATTTATAGCCTCAATATTAGGTGCCTAAAAATATAGTTTATACTATTGAATTCAGCAGGTAGGACCCAATGGCGAAATACTAGTTTTGCTTTTGAGTTTCAGATAAGACATTACAATTTAACCCACTAGCAGGAAAAGAAACTGTAAATTATCTAACTAGAAGTCTAGAACACAGTGCACAGAGAAAAAGACAAGAGTCCTGAGTTCATATACTTTCTGTAATTTTGTTCATCAGCAATATACCTCCTTATGGAAGATGCTGATCTTCAGGAATTCTCTTCATTTCATCACTGAAACAAAAATTATATGCCTATCTTTTTCAAAACCCAGGTTTCTCAGTCTCATCTTTCTGCTTAATTATCTTCCTGTAAAATCAACAAGTAGTGGATTGAGTATGGGTGTAGGAGAATCCATTATGGCAGGAAATGAAAAACAAAGTTGCAGACCAGCCTTCACCATAACCTAATTGTGTGACTCTTGGGCATTATAAATAACATGATTGGACTTCTGGTGTTTGGCTACGATTAAAGGATACAGCTCCCCTATTTACCTCACAAGGCTATAAAACAACTCAAATTCATTTCATCGAATACTTACTCTTCATTAAATATTGAGCTAGTTCCTGGGGGAGGAGACATATAAAACAAAGACAAAACCTTGGAAAACATCACTGATTTGGAAATCAAACAGGAAAACTTTTCATGGATGTGGAATTTAAACCACTAAGGTGAGATCGTCATGTGTCTTCATTATGTAGCACAGTGCTGGAAAGTGAAAAGTGCTTGAACTCTTTGAAAGTATCATATTAAATAATTCCCACGTAATCCAGACATCAATATTATTATTCCCATTTTACGCATGAGGAAAATAAAGTTGAGAAAGATACAAATGAAAAAAGTGGGACCAACAATCATGTTACCTGAACGACTTTTGTTTATAAAAAGTGCTTTACTAAGATAACACAGACACTCTACATATGCAGTAAAACTTTGGACCAGTTCTATCATCAGTAAAAGCTGAAATGGAGGAATGAATGAATCACTAAATAGTTCATAAATATGGTGAAAAGCATAAATGTAGTTTAAAAAGCATCACTATAACTTCATCAAAGTTTTAACCATGAGTATTTCAGGCATTAATTCATGTCTCAGTGCTGATTTTCTTTTGGGTTTACACTCAGTAAGAAGTTACAATTTACTTGTTTCCTTTTTCCAAGTTCAAGGCTCGTCCCAACTGAAAAGTAATTCTGTGCTAAGCATCATGAACCATCTTGATGGAGAGAGATAATTTCCTCCTTTGGGAAGTTTCAAGGTTTCCCTAGTTTGCTATAATACAGCTGTTTCCTGCTCACCCAGCACTCCCCTTTAGTTCATGGTTCTTTGAGATTTTTTCCTGATTTCTGATCTCTTAATCCCAGCAGTATAAGTGTCTTCCAGGAGAAACTACCCTTCCCAGTTTCTGATTTACAGGCGCTCTATGCCATTTTACTGTGGGCCAGATACCTTAATCCTGCCTGCAGCATCTGGGGCTGTCTTCTCTTGAATCTCCATTTGCTTCATCTTGTGTCTTAGCACCCTTAATTTTATAGCCACAGTTTTATTATCCCACACTGACAGAATTAGTTATGAATTTTCTTCCTTTCCAAGACAGAAACAGAACTGATTTGTTCTCATTGTAGCCGGCCATTTTCTATAGAAGATAAGGAACAACTCTTTTAAACACTGATGAGTGGCAAATACCAAGAAAGTGAGAAAAGGCAAGCTCTCTTTGGAATGTTAGCCCCAAAAGGGAATATCAAGATGATCACCCCCAGGCACTCGCAACTGAAATTAGCTGATGTGCTAATTGCTTTTCTTGCAGATGGATGACTTCTACTGAACCACCTTGAGATGCTGCAGCACAAGACGGCATTTGAAAAAAAAAAAAATCTAACTTTTATCAGGCTTCTGTGTTCTGTCCCAACCCTATATTAGAACAATGGATTTGGAAGTAAATGAGATATTTAAAAACCACTCATAAAGCTACTTGAATTGCATACTCAGAGAAGGCCAACCTGTGATTTAATTAAAGGAATTATACATCTACAAATTGTCTACCCTGAGTGTTTCGATGAAGAAATGATCAAAAGCATATGCTTCTTTAACAACAATTCAGAGTGCAATCGGAAAAATGCTATTACTTCAGAAATTGATGACGGTGCTGCAGGCCCCCAAAGATGTGGACAATACATTCGGAGAAGAGCAGCTACTCTGAAGCCCAGATTCTTCTTTCAGGCTTATATGGCACCATCACCAACCCACGCTTTGTATCCATCTAAAGTATGCAGGTAGAATTAACATCAAGGGACACTGTGGGGTTGCGTTTGATTCAGCGATATGTGGAGAATTTATGCTAGCATAAAAATGATGAATTTAGTTACCTCTCTGATAATGCCACTGGAATTGGAGAGCATCAGGTGTAGGGTTGCAGCTTAGATTAGATGCCACTCCCTGAGAAGTTTCACTGTGAAGAAGGCAGCTCACAAATACAGTCATTATTTGCCATAACCTTAGAGGATTTTTGAAGTTTACAAAAGATCAGAGTAAACAAAAAATAAATAATAATTGAAATTGTAGAGTCTGAATCCTTACAGTATTCCTAACCTCTGAATTGATTGCATATTGTAATCTGTCATAACATGTTTAGTATTTAATAGTGTAATGAAAGTATTGAGTTTTTGGCAAATAGTGTGAACTATTCTTTTACAAAGTTTTTAAACATTTATGTGAAGAGGCTTATTTAATGTAGATGAATATAATGTCAAGTTTCTAAGGAAAGAGACGTGTTGAGAAATCCATTACAGATATTAGAATTCAGACAGCTATGTTCTTTCTTAATTTACTGAGTGAATTGTTTTTCAGGTACACACTACAAGGCACATTTTTGTTGATTCTCCATCAGGATGAAGTTATTTCAAATTTCTCCTTTGTGTGTCTTTTAAAAACACATCATCATTCAAAACAGAATTTTCCTATAATATGATTTACTATCAATTAAGAAACATACATATATTTTTGAACTTTTGTTATTATCATATCAGAGCTTTTATCAGGCACTCTTTAGTAAACTTGTAGTCATTGCACATTGTATTTATTATTAGGAGAGTAATCCAACTGTTTCCTCTATTCTTTATTTTTTTATGTGTGAGTTCCTAATAATTCTATGACTCAAAATTAACAAAGGTACAAAAGCCCAGTCTGTGTTACCAGAGTTTTATGGTATATAAGCAAACTCTCCCTTCCTTCCTTCCTTCCTTCCTTCCTTCCTTCCTTCCTTCCTTCCTTCCTTCCCTTTCTTTCTTTCTTTCTTTCTTTCTTTCTTTCTTTCTTTCTTTCTTTCTTTCTTTCTTTCTTTTTCTTTCTTTCTTTCTCTTTCTTTCTTTCTTTCTTTTTCTTTCTTCTTTCTTTCCTTCTTTTTTCTTTTTCTCTTTCTTTCTCTCTATCCCTCTCTTGCCCTCTCTCTCTTCCTCTCTCTCCTTAAGCACACACACACACATATTTAAAAATAATGTTTTCAATTTCACAGTTATTCATCTACATAATAACTAAAGATTGGTTACATGCAGCTGGCGTTTATGGCAATTAACTTTATATTTACTTTGCAGATAATGTTAATAATTTTCCAACTCCCATACTTCACCTGCATAATTATAATACTCTTTGTTCCAGTCCCTAAAGAGACTGATGACTAGGTTTTCATTTTCATTGCTCCAACAAAGGCATTTGGGAGGGGTGGAGGGGAAGAGGCTGGAGAACTTCCAAAAGCTTCTTCCAGAACTTGGTGGTAAATTGACACTTGCTCTTCTCCCCAGCAATTTTCAAAGAAAACAAACAAACAAATAAACAAACACTCTCATGCAGCTTTGATACGAGCCATCATTCTAGCTGGAATAGAGGATACAAAACTGAATATAAGTAATTCTCAAATTATAAATAGGTAACCAACCAATAATGATTAATATTGGAAATGTTGCCTATAGTCAACCACCCAAGCCTTTAAGTGGATATTTAAAAATGATGTAGGGGATTCCTGGGTGGCTCAGTGGTTTAACGTCTGCTTTCGGCCCAGGGCATGATCCTGGAGTCCTGGGATCAAGTCCCGTATCGGGGTCCCTGCATGGAGCCTGCTTCTGCCTCTGCCTGTGTCTCTGCCTCTCTCTCTCTCTCTCTCTCTCTCTCTCTCTCGTTGTGTGTGTGTGTCTCATGAATAAATAAATAAGATCTTTAAAAAAATGATGTAACACTATTTCGATGTGCTGAATGAGGACACTGAGTGGGTGCTAGTTTGAGCAAGGAAAGAATGAAGATAGAAAAAGCAACAGCTCAATGTCCCCACAGTCAGGGAGAAGCATTGCCCATTTTCTCTTCTGTCACTTGTTAATTGGTAAAATTATGGTGCAATGGCATGAAGAGTAGAGAAATTGACATGTCACTTTACAAGCTATAATTGTTCTAGATATCTTACTGTATTCCCTACCTGGAATAGTTTTGCCCTTAAGGCTGTAATGTAGCTAAATGAAGAGCACTTGAAAATACAAATCCAAGCAGGAATTAAAGGTAAGGGATTTGAAGAATTTGGGCAGGACCTGTCAAATAGTATAACTTTAGGATTTTTCTATCTCAAACAATTTTACTCAGAATTTTTGTAGTAATTCCCTGGAAATATTCCTGTGGCTAGGGTAGTGGAGAATGATATAATAGCATTGATTAAAGCCCTCATGTTTGTGTGCGTGTGTGTGTGTGTTTTAATTGATGGAACTTCTGCAGATTCATGAAAGTTAGAAATAAAAACACTAGCAATAAACATTCACCACACTCTATGAGATTATCACAATTATAATCTCAATTTTATAAATGTGTCAACTGAAACTTATGTACTTAATTAGCCAGACCAAGACCAATTAGTTATCAAGTCATAGAGTGAAGCTGTGGTGTGGAAAGACCCAGATCTCAAGACATTTTCTTATCTAACCTCAAAATTACGCAAACACAAGAGAGTCAAAAGTGCTTGCTGACAAGGACTGTCACCCTGTTCAGGACACTTAACATCTCTGGTTTCTGCTGTAAAATAAAATGATGAGACCAGATAGTTAATTGGCAGGGTCCAAGGCAGAGGACAAAGGTGTGAAAGACATCTCTATCGGTGAGAGATAGGCATTGACTTGTGCTGTTTGGACTCTAGGATGTCTTAGGTGAATTTACTGTTCAATGACAAGAACACAAACCACATGAAATGTTAACTCTCTAATCTGGCCCCCCATGAACATCAGCAAAGTATGACAAATAAGGTTGGCCACAGTATGTCCCACAAGGGATGGCAAAGTTTATCACAGTAAGTGAGACTCAGATTGTGAAATACTTGGGACTCCTGGGTGGGTCAGCAGTTGGGTGCCTGCCTTCAGCTCAGGTGTGATCTTGGATCCCAAATTGAGTCCCACATGGGGCTCACCATAAGGAGCCTCCTTCTCCCTCTGCCTATGTCTCTGCCTCTCTCTCAGTCTGTGTCTCTCATGAATATATAAATAAATCTTTGAAAAAAAAAGAAATGTGAAATACTAAAGCTTCAATGTAAGCCCAACAAATACTCAGACCCTCAGTTGCTTGGAAATGTGGTTTTTAAATATCGGAGCAATTTACAAAAAGTACTGTTTTAAAGAGGAAAGATGATTTTTTTTTAAGATTTCATTTATTTATTCACGAGAATACACAGAGAAGAGAGAGAGAAGCAGAGACACAGGCAGAGGGAGAAACAGGCTCCATGCAGAGAGCCTGATGTGGGACTCAATCCTGGGTCTCCAGGATCACACCCTGGGCTGAAGGCGGCGCTAAACCGCTGAGCCACCGGGGCTGCCCAACAGGAAAGATGATTAAACTGGAAATCAATCTGGCTCCAGCTCTGTGAGAAACGGAGACAGCAAGCTTAGGTAAATTATCTAAATCTTTGGGTCTTAAGTATCTTCATTTTCAAAATGAAGGAGTCACACTCGATAGGCTCTAGAGACTCGTCCAATTCTAAAATTACCTGGCCTTTTTTTTTAAATATTTTATTCATTAATCCATGAGAGAGACAGAGGCAGAGACATAGGCAGAGGGAGAAGCAGGCTCCTGTGGGGAGCCTGATGACAGACTCCATCCCAGGACTCCAGGATCACGCCCTGAGCCAAAGGCAGATGCTCCACCACTGAGCCACCCATGCAACCCTGGTATTTCATCTCTAGAAAAATGTTGATAAGGAGTGAGAATATATGACACCGAAACTCTGCGCTCAACGCCATTAGAAACAATACCTGGTTGCTGTTTGGAAGCTGTGTGTGTATCCTCAAAGAATGAAAGCATTTCCTGTGTGAATTTAAGACAAGTAGTATGCAATATTGCAGCTTGAGAACTGATTCAAAGATTACTAAAATTTATCCATAATTGCAAAACATTAAGTAATTTTAAATATATGATTTTTAGAAATGTAGGAAATTCTATATTTTAACCATCACACTTTCTTTTTAGTATCACATATCTGATTTCTTTTGGTAAATACACATGAAATCAATGGAACTTATCTGATAACCTGGGGTTGATCAGAAGTACTTCAATTTTGAATTCAGTTACAGTGAAGTATTATCATCTAAAGATATAGTACCCCAAACCATTTTATGGGGATAAATTGCCTCATAGGTTCTGGCTGACATTTCTTTTCTGTGCATATGGTTTATCAAGATTTTTCTCCTGTTGTCCCAATCCTTTCAGGAGAGTTTGATACGAAGGGCCTTGGTTTAATATTCTTTGAACAATGTTTTGAGTTATTTGGATAATAGGTGCTATATAAATCTAATAAACAAATGGTAAATGTTAGAAAATATTAAATGGGAGCACAGTAAAATGAAGTTTCATTATGTTGTGTTTGGCTTTGACAGTGTTCATAAACGTAGCATGTTTAGATTAAATTCATTTCCAATATAACACCAGCTTACCACATGTTTTGGAAATGAATAAAATTTTTTGAATTTCCCTTAGAGTGATCACACTTTTTCTAAATATTTCAGCTTTAAGCTGCAGCTGAAAAGTTTCAGTTCAAATTATTGCTCAATATAAGGCACAGGATATGTATTAAGTCTGAATATAAATATCATATAAGTGAAGCACCCCAAATGACATTTCAGTTTTTCCCAGCTCATGGATTCAGCTCTAAAATATACTCAAGTATACTTGCACAAAAAAGTCATAAAAATCAAAGGGATATGAACAATGTAAAGTGGCATAAGCCTTTGCTTCCATCAAGGTTACCATTAATTTTCTATACTTGATGGATTAGATAATATTCAAGCATGAAACACAAAGGAGACATATTTTATTAATTTAAAACAAATATGTTCAAATAGGAGTTGGCCAGCTCTAGCATATTAGTCGATCACTGAGATATAAGTGCTGAGTTTCTTTTTCTACTCCTTCTTGCCCTGTACTTTCGCTTTGCTCCCCACATGTCCTACAAAATCCTGATTGTTCATGTTTCAACTCTAAATATAGAAGTGTACCTTCACAGAGTAAAAGTGAAAAAAGGAATCTAATTTTCCTCTTATCCAGAATTGCCATTTTATAGTTGTCAAAATCAAAGGAAAGAGTGACACATTACTCAATCAGAGTAATTAATACCAAACTTGTTGCTCAGGCCCAAATGGTAGAAACCATGTATCTCGCTCAGCATGAAAGAAGGGATGGTCTCTGACCTCACTCCTTTATTCTTATCTGGGATTGCATGGAATAAAATGTAGATGACAAAGGTAAGAAGGTTTGAAATAAGTTATGCAGGACAGTATATTTTTTGTATATTTAGGAAATCTGTCTCCTAAGCAATAGATAGGGGAGGAAATGGTCATTTCTTCATTGATAGTAATTACATAGTGAAAAATGATTTATGAAGTTAGTGAGACTAGATGAAATACAGTATAGTGTCTCCTCTATATGGAAAATTTGTGACTCAATAGGTGACTTTTGAATTGGTATGCCAATAAATTATGGGGTCCACACTAAGATCAGTAAACATATGTGTCCAGCGCCAAGGAACCAAATCATAATTTTCACCTCTTGAGACTCTAAAGAATTGAGACTTACCATGTAGGTGGATAGATAATTTATATTTTAGCCAGAGATTCTGTGTGTGTGTGTGTCAGGCATGTTGTCATTATTTAGATGTAATATTTAGAGCTTTTTAGTACAGGTAACATCAGAGCATCAGGGAAATAAAGAAGTTAATTAGTCAATGTTAGGTCAAGAGAAAAAAACAACTTCAACAAGAAACCATGAAATTAGACCCAAGTCAATGGAATTGGCAGAAGAGTTTTCAAACAAATGAAACTTTATAGTTTCAACTACAACTTGGCTAAAAAGTCAACATTTTCCAAAGACGAGGGCTTCTAATTTCCTAAAATACATACTAAACTTTCAGAATTACTTGAGACTTTCCTACCTTGGCCACAGTAATTCAAACATCTTTTTTTTTTTTTTTTTTTTTTTTTCCGCTGCCGGTACAATGGAAGCATGAAAATCAAGCCATACATTTTCTAGTGTTTCCTACCTTCTTGCCTAATTCCTTTTCTCTTAGGGCAAACTTGATAGTAGATTGCTGGAATGGAAACACATCTAGGAAGTAGCTCTAACACTTAAGAACATTGAAACTTACTTGAGAAGTATGAGGGGGATATAAGCATACAAACACACATCTCATAACCTCCATATGAAAATATTTCTATTTCTATCTTGAATACCTAGAAGAAGGTCTTTCCAATTAATACATTGCCAATGTATATTTTTGAATGCATTAATAACAAAAGCAATACATAAGACTAGAACTGCCTCTGGAGGTCAGGAAAGACCAGTCAACACGCACTAAGGTAGAAAGGAAAGTCTTCAGAGTGAAGATCAGTTTGACACATCAACAGAATCTGAATAGGCAGAGAGAGACATGGAAGATGTTGCATGACATGAGCAAAGATGTAGGAGTATAGTAAGAATGATATGTATGAGAGGAAGTAAAGGCAAGAAGGTTAGATTTAGTTGGTCATTTAAACAAATATAGGGCAATATAGGGTCATATGAGATAGGAAGAGGATATGGTTTGACTTTCTGAAAAAATTAATTGTTCTGGAGCATTCAAATGGGCACTTCTTTACATATAGAGGTAAGTGGCATATAGAAAATAGAGAATTTGACATTTGGGACTTTCTTATAAGATGGATTTTTATCATTCTTGTTATGTAGAATGAAATAAGCCCTTGGAGATATGTGTGCCTTCACCTTATCAAATGTTTCCATAACATATGTTCACGGAATATGGTAGACATTTTTCATCTCCTACCCAGTGAATCCCCACTTTCCCCTTCCTAAACTCTCTCATTTTATTTGATATACAACCTGCTCTCCTCCTTCTACTGCACACATGCACACACACACACACACACACACATCCACACACCATGTGTTTTGGTGGATACTGGCCTCAAAAAGAGTCCAGAGTGCTTTGAAGGTATTTCATCCCCCACCCCTATGCCATAATGATTTTTCCTTCAGGAAATAAGACCTAAGGTAGCTACCTTTTAATATTTTTGCCTGATCGCAGGAATTAATTTAAAAAAAAAACAGTAATGTGACATACTGCAAGCAAGGGTAGAGAGGAAATTTTTGTTATGGAATATTGGAAAGACATCTCTTTGCCTCTATGAAAAATAAATCATAATACGAAGAAGCTCTCTCTTCCCCTGAATGACTAAATACGCACTGATAAGCCCGAATCTGGTGCCTTTATTTTGCCATCACATAAAAGATCAAAGGACACTAGATTAAGTCAAATGCCAAGCTTGAGCCACTTCTGAACTTCCAATATATGCATCACTAAATTATCTCGTACATGAAAAGCTTATATCTGGTGCTCTGTTACCTACAGCTGAAACCATCCTAATTAAAATACAGAACTTAAAAAAAATCCAATTAAAGGACTAAGCACAGATTATGATTTTGTTCATGTGTTATTCTATGCCAATCCCTCATAAAACATTTATGTGCAGATTTTTTTTACAGTAAAGATTGACCTTTTAGTATTCTAAAATCTTTCTATAATATGACACAGTTTCTTGTTAGCATAAGACAAACTTAATTAACTCTGCGCATTTCTGTTACTTTAGATAAATCCAATGGCATGTCCTTAGAGTAAAGTAATTGGCTTCCCAGTATAATGCACATTATACTAATTATAATATATCCTCTGAACATGACAGGATACATGTACCTTAAATTAACTTCGTTTGAATATAGGGAACACGGGGTGATACCTCCAAATTTATATTCTTTTTTAAATTAGACTCACTTCTTCCCAACTCTAGTTATTTATCGGGTCAAATGAATATATTTCTCTAGGGTAATCAAAGTGTCAGGGAGAACCTGTAGTATCTGTAGAACCGAAGAGGATCAAGGCATCATATTTGTGATTTAAACATATTTCAAGCCATGAGAAAAATAAATGGCCAGTTGGCCTTTCTTTTGAAAGATACTTTTTCATAAGTTTATTGAAACATGTGAAGGACCTTTATGGATTTTAGCTTTCTGATACATAAGCTGCACACGGTGCTTGTCTATACTGAAAATCACAGTGAAAGCAGAACTGAGTACCTATGATGTCATTTGAAAACTCAGTGCTTAAAAAAAGAAAAGAAAGAAAACTCAGTGCTTGATTCTCTTGTTCGTGGCTGTTTGAGGGCTGCCTTTGTGCAGTAGGAATGATTTCATTTACTTGACGCATGTGTTCTGTTAAAAAGATTGATTCTCTCTTATAAATTCTCCATATCATCTCTCTGCTTTAAAGAAGCGAAGTTTGGGAATCCCTGGGTGGCTCAGTGGTTTAACACCTGCCTTTGGTCCAAGGGCGTGATCCTGGAGTCCTGGGATCGAGTCCCACATCAGGCTCCCTGCATGGAGCCTGCTTCTCCCTCTGCCTGTGTCTCTGCCTCTCTCTCTCCTCTGTGTCTTTCATGAAAACATAAATAAATAATCTTTAAAAAAAATAAAAAAATAAAGAAGCGAAGTTTGTATTTGGTGGTGTCATGGTCAGACCAACTATGGGTTGCTGTTATCATTCTCATCATCAAGAACTCCCCTGTTCACCCCAATAAGATGCACTCAAAAACTCAAAACCAGAGATGGATTCAAGGAATTGAAATCAAGCAACTCTTCTGCATTAGGTCAGCTTGAGGGAAGATGGTATGACCCGCCGAAACCACAGTTATTTATTGTACGAATTGCAACATAGATTCTGAGGTTCCAAACATCAGTCCGGCTCCATTCATCATGCTTATCTAAAAACATCCACCTGTATGAGAGGGTAAAGAAGCACTTCTCCTAAAACCATTACAGTTATTTTAATTATACCCTTATGGTAGAGGACTATTTGTAATAAACTTATACAGATTCAATTTACATGGTCTCACATAGTCTTATCAATCAGCATTTGATAGTAATACTATGCCAACTTGATAACTAATGAAACTGATACAGAAATTAACAAGAAACATGGCACACAATCAGTAAGTACACAAATTTAAATTTGAATTCTAAAATTACTTAACTGTCAACTTAAACTTGTGTGGTAGCTATATTTATCCAAAAAAATTAGGAGAACAAATAATGATTCCCCAATTTAACCTATATTCTTTTCCCTGCTTAAGAATCCACTTCTTCAATCACTGAAAAATTGCCTTTACTAAGATAATCTTTCTTTTAATATTTCTTACATTTCTGTCTACCTCTTTTCCTTCATAAAGTCATAGCTCTAGATGTTACAATTCAAGGTCACACACATCTCATATCACCAAGCATTGCAATGATATTTACGCTATGTAACCCCGAAGATCTCAGGTCACATTTGAAAGGATGAGGGAAGGAGGACTGAAGAGGCAACCAGAGTTGAGCCACTTCTATTTTGTACACATTTAGAATGTGGATATTGAGGTTTTCACAAATCTCTGTTAAAAGGCTGAACTCAGAAGTTATGAAAACCAAGGGATCTTATTCACACAAAAACGGAGAACCCTGTTCTTCAGAGAGTGAATAAAAGTGAAGGACATCTGAACCAGAAGAAGCAGAGAAAAGAAATGACAGATTTAGAAAAATGAAAAAAAGTAGGAGCATAGGTGTCACTGTGCCCCTGGTCCTTACCTCATGAAAAATCTCCAAACACGCCCAAAAAATGATTTTTCAAAGTTATCTTAATACAATTTTTTCAATTAAAGTAAATCACATCTTGTGGGAATCTCACATGTAGAAACCAACATCCTTTCTTTGTGAGCACAGAAGCCCTTGTAATACTGGCAAACAGGCAGATTAAATAAAACCAAAGAAAGAATTCCTGGAAAGAATAAGTCTTTTGTTTTAAAAACTATTGTCTTGTTTTTAAGAATTTGCTTATCCTTTGGGCTTATGTTATATCAAAACTTGGTGTACTTGTACATTAACTTATTTAATTATTAAATTGAGAACAGTCATTGTGAGCCACGCATCATTGAAAGACATTGACTATATCAGAATGAGACAAACCTCAAAATGTCACGTTTTATTTTTTTGACAAATTGATTTTAAAATACGTTTATGAATGAAAGGCCTCAGATTAGCCAAAACAGTCTGGGGAGGTGGGAGAGCAAAATTACAGCATTTATATTTCCCAATTTCATAATTTACTCAAATGAATAGTAACCAAAAAAGTGTGGTCTAGTCATAAGGACAGATAAATAGATCAGTGGAATAAAGCTGAGAAAGGAAGGAAGAAGAGAAAGAGAGAGAGAGAAGGACACAAGAAACAAAGGGGAGGAGGGAAGAAAGAAAGGAAAAAGGAAAAGCAATGGAAAGAAAGAGAGAGAGAAGAAGGAATAAGGCAAGCAGGCAGGCATTTTTGGTTAATGGATTTCAGACATAGGCTCCATGACATTGCAATGAGATAAGAATAGTCTTTTCACTAAATGGTGCTGAGACTCCTGGATATCTACATAAAAATGGGGTTTGGATCCTTACCCCACACCATATACAAAAATTAAATCAAAATGAATTATAGTCCTAAATGTAAAAGCTAAAATTTAAATGACAAAAAAGAATTTTTCATGATCTTGGATTAGGCAATGGTTTTTTTTTTACTATTACATGGAAAGTATAAGTGACGAAATAAAGAATAAATAAGTTGCACTTCACCAAAATTAAACTCGTTTGTGCTTCAAAGCACACCATCAAGAAAGTAAAAATACAATCTAGAGAATAGGAGAAAATGTCTGCAGATCATACAGCTGATAAGGGATTTGCATCCAGAATATGTAAAGAACACTTTCATCTAAACAATAAAAAGATGAATAACCCCATTAAAAACTGGATAAAGGATATGAATAGTCATTTTTCCAAGGAAATATAGAAATAGCCTACAAGAACACAAAAATGTGTTCAATATCATCAGTCACTAAGGAAATACACGTAAAAAAACCCTTCCTACCCACTAGCATCCCTAAAATAAAACAGTAAGACAATAACAAATGTTAAAAAGATGTGTAGATATTTGAATTCCCATATATTGATGAGATTTTAAAGTGGCCAAACAACTTTGGAATAAACCATTTGGCAGTTCCTTAAAATATTGTAGATGGAGCTTCCCTATGACCAAACAATTCCACTCCTATCTATGTAGTCAATAGAAATGAAACAGATTTCCATGCAAAAACATGTACATGGATGTTTATAACAGCATTATGCAAATTAACAATTCAAAAAGTGGGAACAGTTCAGACATTTATCAGCTGTAAGTGGACAATATAATGGAATATTATTTGGAGATTAAAAAAAGGAATACTGATACAGGCTACACCGTGGATGAAAGCATTTGTTAATGAAAATGCCCATGAATTTGCTTTGAAAACCTTATACTAATGACAAAAGCCAGTCACAAAAGACCACATATCATATGATTCCATGTATGAAACAGCCAGGACAGGCAAATCCATAGAGCCAGAAAGTAGGTTGTTTACTATAGGGTATTGGAACAGGGAAGAATGGAGAATAGCTGCTAATGGGCACAGCGTTTCTTTTTAGGTTAAGGAATATCCTGAAATTAGTTAAAGGTGATGGTTGCAGAACTCTGTGAATATACTAAAAGAAAAACCTGAATTGCACATTTTTAAAGGGTCACTTGTATGATCTATGATGGTAAATTACGAAAATTACAAATAATAAAACACCTAGTAAGTTAAAGACATGGACCATGAACCCATGCCGTCTGGTTTCAGAACTGCAAACACCAAAGAATTTTTACTCTTTGTATGGAGTATGTTTTACAGACCTCTTGTGCAAATGTGGATCCTATAAGTGGCTTCATGAGTAGCCAGGTACCAATACCTATTTTATTACTGAGGATGAGGTGAAATTGCTTTGAGTGACAATAAAGAAGACAGAACCCATGAGTATGTTGATGAGAGGACTGAAAGCCAGTCTTTGCTCTCTACATCCAAGATGGTCTCCTTCATCTCATGACCCCATGCTGCTGCTGAAAGTCCTGACTATAGTTTCTGCACTTCTTCTTGTTCATATGTTACTAATTTTTACTTCCCGTAATTTGTTTCAATAAATTGAAGTAGAGATGAAATCTCTCTTTTGCCTTCTCAAATCTATGCAAATGCTGCGTTGAAATAACACAGATGTGGCGAGATATAATAAGATTTATCACAAGTTTATATTTATCACAAGTTTATATTCTGATAATGACAGCAATTTAACCTCCTAAGTCAACTCAATTTCAAGTCTCATTTCTTTGAGAAGGAAGGTCCTAATGGTTGCACTTATTTAAACGTGGAGCTAATAAAGAAATCAGCAGATTGCATGCACGCACGAAGTGTGTTCCAAGCTAAGGTACTAAACCAATATGTAAGTGTAGCCAGGGCCAGTATATTTTTCTAAATATTGATCCACTGGCAAACCCATATCTTTTGCTTAGAATTTTTCAGTTCATACAGAGACCATTCATTTTCCCAGCAAATATCCAAAGCACAAACAAATCAATGGGCTGCACACCAACCAATATATTAAACTTACAGTTCTATTCAACTGCTGCATGCAACTATTTATTTCACACATAGGGCCAACTAATTTTGTCAGGCTTTTACATATATTAATGTTGACGTTTCCCTAAATGGCTTGCAGTATGGGGAATTGCCATTACACCTTATGATTTCACCTTTCATTGTGCCAAATACGTACATCAGGAGTTACATATCGAATAGCTCTATCGATGGTTTGGTAGGTATGCAAATACCACCTTTACTACTTTTGAAGATTTATTTATTTGTTTCTGTATTTGGGAGAGAGAGAGAAAGTGCATGCAAGTGAAAAGGAAGAGGAGCAGAGGAGGAGGAACAAAGAGGGAAGGAATTTCAGGCAGACTCGGTGTTGAGCACACCTACCTAAGGTACCTGTGGCTCAGATTCTGGATCCTAAAATACAACACGAGCCCAAACCAGGAGCTGGTCCCTTAACTGACTGAGCCACCTGGGTGCCCCACCTTTTGTACTTTTTAATGATAGAGTATGAATATTTTTGATATCAAGAGAAAGCCAGAAATTTGAATGGATCAGGATGGACATTTCCTGGTTCATGTTAAGAGCAGCTCCTGCAAGGAAATTAACTGCTGCTTTATGCCCACTAGGCTATAATTGAGAGGTGATTCATTTCTTGGGTTCTTACAAGAATAATAGAAGCTCTCATTTTCGCTTAAAGGTTTCAGAGTTTGGAGATTTTTCACATAGTCGACTAACCTTGTATTTGGTGAGAAATGTGCATTGTTCATTAATGAGACTGTATTTTTTTATTTCACTATCATATTTTTACCACAGTTTTTAAATTTGACTTCATATCCAAGAAGACATTATGACTAAAAATGCAAGTCATTAGAACTCATGCAGGCTGACAACTTCAATGGGAAAAGCCAGGCGCCACGAAGACTATGTAACTCTTCTTCCTGGGAGAAATGGCTACACCTTGACATTGTGCATTTCAGATGTCCCCACACCTAATAAATATACTAGACTTTAGTGGCCACTCTTTTGTACATCTGTTTGAAAAGAGCCAACCTACTATAAAATGTGACATTAACCTTTAATTTTAATTCCTTTCTCTCTCTTAGTCTAGGCTGTTGGATTGCTCTCTCAGTATAAAATCATGCAGCGTGTTATTGGAATGTCATCGACATGAATAATGGAGCCCACACTCATGGAGATGAACCCCAGAAAGAAGGGTTATCAAGATGGTCATCATCGTTCACACAGGGCATTTTGAATGGAATGTCCTGGATATCCAAGAAACCTAATGGGACTAACTTAAAAAACTATGACAGTGCTTTTTAAATATACCATGGATTGTGCACACACCAAGGATGACAAACGTATCACAGGAATGTATTAATAAACTCGATGGTCCTCAATTGTGAACATTGACTTTTCTACTTTTTTTTTTTAGCAGTAAAACGAAAATGCGTGTAGGTTATTGGTAATGTGGGGATTGTATAAAAATGGTCAATCCAGCACTGGTTGCTTTTAGGAGATTGGACCTTGAACTGGAGATGCCAAAAGTGAAACTCCAGGATAAGTAACGTCTCTCAGAAATGTCAATCCACCTATCACTTGTGTAGTTGTCATTTTCTTAAACTTATTTTTGCCGTCCCAGAATTATGCTCTCATCTTTGCAAGTGTTGTTTTTGTAAAGAAGATGCACTTGCTTTTTGAAAAGAAAAATATCACAGGCACTTGTTTTTTTAAAATTGAATTAGCATAGGTATTAATAAATATCACTTCAACATTTAGACTAATGGGTTTATTTTACACGCAAGAGACTAGACTCGCTTTACATGTCGTAGACTGACAGAGAAGGCTAGCTCTTGTACGACACCAATTTTTAAAAATTGTTCTCAATCAGGATGATTTCTGAGTGGTCAAAGAAGAGTTTCTTTGCAGAACGGCAGACTGACCTTCAATGGCAGAAGAAAGCCTGTTCACCTGAGCATGAATTACTTCTTCAGCAGAGGTATGGAACAAATTGACTGAGAGGGCACCAAGTCAGTGAAAATCAGATAGCTGAGTGTGCAAGAGCGCTTCATTTAGCCTCTCTAGTCACTGTTCTTCCTCTCTACCATGTTCTCTTCCCCAGAAGGCTGAACTGCAGGGATTATATTAGAAGCTCCCATCTTCTCTGACATCTGATAGAGCCCCTGCTAAAGAGAAAAAGAAAGGGAAAGTAGGCAAGTGAGAACAGCATATTTATAGTTTCCCACCTCCTTCCTCATGAAATTACCTCAAGCTGGCTGTGTGCCTCTACCAACGGTGATTCTTTCTGTCAAAAGAGTTGACTACACAATTATGTCTTTTTGGGTTCTGCTGGCCAATCCCTCCCCCTCATCCCTTTAGACCTAGGGGTGGTAACACATTGCTTACTATAAGCTCTGGATTAATGCACTATTCTTTCTGGTTCCTTATAATTACACCTTTATGAATTAGTCACTATTTTTGATAGTTCATCCATTTTCTGATAGGGCCTGACTGATCCCATAGAATACTTAGGGATCAAATGGAGACTTGCTTTTTCTTCCACAATCTCCACACAGAATGGAAAATTTATTCAGATATCTAGATCCAGTTTTCACAGAATACACAGATCCAGAATAGCCACTGAATTGTGTCACTGTTTACTCTTTTCTTTTTCTTTTTTGACATCATTTTTGCTTGCACAAAGATAAAAAACAGTCTAGCTATAGGAATTTTCTAGTGTCATGATCTATATTATTCTTCTCACTAGGAGGTATCCTTTCTAGGTTGAGAAAGATATCAGACACATATCTAATTGCATGGAGAGGAAACCTTATATTCATAGTCCAAGAAAATAAATATTCAAGTTCCTTGCACTTTCAATTATTTTTACCAGGTAGTCATCAGATACATTTAAACCTGCTACATATAAAAGCTAAAATAAATAACTATTGATATCTTCCTAGTGTACAATTTGTATTCTAAGACTTTCTCAATAAAAAATGCATCTATAATGGAAGTTTTATGTAATAGTAGTAAACAACAAAACACACTTCCCAGAAGTCAATAGTCAGTTCCCTCTTGATTTTGCAGCACCTTGCTGGTTGCTCTTTTTCATTGTTATTTGACAATTCTTTCTCTTATCACTGTCCTCTTAACTATGAAGTAAACCTCTCTTTATCTATCTTATACACTCTCAGTTTTCTGACTTGGGCTTATTACTTTAAATACCTTAAATGAGCCTTAGATTTATCTCCAGCATGAATCTCTGCCTAAATCCCTGACTGATATATCAAAGTACCTACTCAATAGCTGTGCCTGGATATCTTGTAAACATCTCACACTCAACACTTTGCAAGCACAATCGCTGATTTTAACTACAAATTCTTCACTCACAGACTTCTCCCTCCTTTTGGCTATTCAGTCTAAAGTTGGAACAATTCTTATTGTTCTCTCTCTTTCATGCCCCATAACCAGTCCATCAGCAAACATTGTTAATTTGTATTAATGACGTCTGGACCATCCAACTCCTTCTCACCAACTCCATTGTTGTCTTGTCCAATCTGCCATCATCTCTGCCTTTAAATACTGTTCTGTGCTTCTAATCAGTTTGCTGCTTCTACACCCTCACCCTCTCTACCCCCAAACTGTCCACTATGTCTACTGTGTCCAGAATAATAGTTAAAACTGAGGTCAGGTGATGTTTCTGTATTTATATTTCTCCAGTGACAGTCCTCTTTATTCATTTCCTAGGGCTGCCCAAAGCATCACAAACTAGATGGCTCCAAGCAATATAAGTTTGTTCTCTCACCATTGTGGAAGCTAAAGTTGGAAGTAAGTTGCCAGCAGGGGCTATATTCTCTCTAAATCCTAGAATCTTAGGAAAGCCTCTTTCCTTGCCTCTGGTGGCTGTTGGTGACTCTTAGCATTCCTTGGTTTGAATTTGCATCACCCCAATCTCTGCCACCATTTTTATGTGGCCTTCTGCCCTGCATCCCTTCTCTGTCTTTATATATAGACAGCCCCCTCATTTCTCCTATAAAGATACCAGTCATTGAATTTAGAGCCTACCCTAAAGCAATATAACCTTGTCTTGACTTAATTAGTCTGCAAAGACCCTATTTCCAAATAAGGTCCCATTGACAGTTTCCAGGTAGACATGAATCTCACGGGGACACTATTCAATCTATATGTCCCTCCATACCACTTAGAGTCCTGGTACTTCAATGGGGCAATTTTGTTTCCTAGAGGATATTTGGCAATATCTAGAGACATTTTTGGTGTTAACAACTGGAGTTGCTATGGGCATCTAGAGATTAGAGGTTTCCAATGTTGTGAAACACCTTATAATGCACGGAACAGCATCCCAAAACAAAGAATTATCAGGGCCAAAAGATTAATGGTATCAAAGCTGAGAAACTTTGTGCTTGGAATAAAAGTCAAGACAGTAACAATGGTCTACAGGCCCTTCATATCTGTTTATCTTGCTCTGCTCCAATAGCATCCTCTTTTTCTTTGAATAGACTGGTCATGCTCCAACACTAACTATTTTGGGCTTTCTTAGAATTCTTGCGTTTCTGATATCAGCATGGTAAAATTCCTCACTTCTTTCAGATAATTTTTCTTTTTTTTAAAGAAAAGATTTTATTTATTTATTCATGAGAGACACACACACACAGAGAGAGAGAGAGAGAGAGAGGGAGAGAGAGGCAATGACACAGGCAGAGAGAGAAGCAGGCTCCGTGCAGGGAGCCCAACGTGGGACTCGATCCCAAGACTCCAGGATCACGCCCTGGGCTGAAGGCAGGTGCTCAACCGCTGAGCCATCCAGGTATCCTGCAGATAATGTTTCCAATGTCACCTTCTTGATGAATCAATCCTATTTTGATAACTCCATTTCATTTGGAACTGCTATCCCTTACACTGACAATTCCCATTATTGGATTCTATTATTTTCATAATGCTTCAGTCATATGCCTGTTTATTAAGTTTATTATTGTCAGACTTTTACCCTTTCTCTCCAAAATCAGTTACATAACAACAGGAATTCTTGTGAAATGAATACATATTTGAACAAATAAATTAACCAATAAATGAAATATTTGTTGTGCACTACCCAGAGAAAACTGTAAATCACTGCATCTTCCAAAAGTACACAAATAGAATAAAACTGTATACTCATGGGCTTAGAATGCACAGTTCATGTAAGCAAAATGCTGAAACTTTATTTTGCTTAAAATAAGATTTGGTTGTTTCACTTTTGACCACAGAGAAAAGACACCTAATGTTGTTTTTAATTCACCAGAGACTCTGTAAAGTAGTTATAATGAGGGGCCATATGGTTATTCAGATGAAACTTCCACTATTCAAAATGTTGTGTGATTCCTTCTAGAAAGTATAGTATTTCTGACTTTATGGCATATTATTTTGAGTAGCATCAATATGGACAAATCAGTGGTTTATGAAATAAGCTGGAAATCATCAGAGCAAGCCTGGTGAGTAATGAGAGAGGATAAATAAATTGTGTAAGGTGTTTTAGTGAAACTATAAAATGATAGAAGGGTGCCTGGGTGGCTTAGTTGGTTAGGCCCTCGACTCTCGATTTTTGGCTCAGGTCATGATCTCACCGTCCTGGGATTGAGCCCACCTCAGGCTCCACACTCAGCACAGAGTCTGCTTGAGAGTCTCTTCTTCCTCTCCCTCTACCCCCCACCTCGCTTGTGTTAAATACGTAACTAAAATCTTTAAAAATTAAAAAAAATAATAATAACAGATGCTATATGTAATGTCATTACCTAAAGAGAATGCTTCTTTAAAAAAAAACTCTTGGGATCCCTGGGTGGCGCAGTGGTTTGGCGCCTGCCTTTGGCCCGGGGCGTGATCCTGGAGACCCGGGATCGAGTCCCACGTCGGGCTCCCGGTGCATGGAGCCTGCTTCTCCCTCTGCCTGTGTCTCTGCCTCTCTCTCTCTCTCTCTCTCTGTGACTATCATAAATAAATAAAAAAAAAATTTTTAAAAAAAACTCTTTGAGACTCTATTCATTTATTCTAATTCTTTCACATTTTGCATAATGTGATGACAACAATGAAATAAATACAGAATATATAAAGTAGTAGTAAACAGACTCAAATGAGAAACAAAGCATTTTAAATATTTCTAAAAAATATGTAAATATGGAACAGATTAGAAAAAACCTTACAGATACAGCTGAAGAAATGTGCCAAACTGCCATTAATATACTACCTTAGAAACAGTGGTCATTACATAAGTATTCAATAGATTAATACATATATATTGATTTCAATAAAAGAGTAGATTGTTCTGAAACTTTTTTTCAAAACCAAAATAATTACTTTTCTTTTTGGGAAATGGTAATCCTTCTGTGAAAAGTCTACTATTCTCTCAGATTCCAGGCCATTTCTAAGTCAGAAGTGTCACCTGCACAATTCTGCATCTTTGTGAAAATATTTTGCTTGGATTTATCCAATAGAATGGCTCTGAGTTTGAGATACTCTAATACTGCAATAAATTTGACAAGTGACTAATGTTCGATTCATGACCCAGTGGACAAACATGTCAAATTATTGTCTGCATGTAGGTAATTAATCCATCATGGTCAATGTTGCTTTGATGACTTTGAAATAACCAAATGATTATTGATTTGGAATTTAAATGATTATGGGCAATGCTAGGTAGTAGTCACAATTGTAAGCTATCTATGCAAATTTATCTTGGTTCTAAACAAAGTTAAATTAATAAATTTTATGTGAAAATGACACATGTTTATTGTCTATTTCTTGGGGCATTAAAGAAATTAAAATTGTGGAATTTAAGATTGTTCATTTAAAAATGTTATTTGATAAATAATTGCTAGATGATATTTACATCTCTCTTACTGAAATTTCTTTGTGTTTCAGTTGTTAAAAACAAAACAACAGGCCCAAATGAAGTTCACCTATGCTAAACCCCATGTCACCAAAAGGAGACTTAATTATAGTTTTTCCTATCCCAAAAATGGAATCTTAAACCAGTCAATCAGGAATTGCCTAACCAGCACTAGGTAAGTAATCTGCCTAATACACCTCTGTCATCCATTGAAGGAAGGTAACCTTGAAATAACTAATAAATAATCTGCTTTTTTTGGAAAATATAACTTCCTCATCCCTGCTCCTTTCTCCTTTCTGCTTATAAAAGTCTTTCCTCAAAGCAACTTTCCATCTGCTAGATTGGATGCTGCCCAATTCAAATCAAATTTTGCTCAAACTTAAAACTTTACATATGCCTCATTTTATTTTTTTAACAAAACCTTAGCTCTGATAGTAACTAAGTTAGATGAGCATAGTACACATGTCAACATGTACACTAGCTGCCTTCCAGGACTAGGTTCAGTTGATATAACTCTAATAGATAATATTGTGTGGCTCACAGCATGTGATTCATAATATCCATCCTCCCTCCATCCCCTCAACTCACCATTCCTTCTTGAATAAAGAACTTTTTCTTAGCAGGGTCTTTATAGATGTTTGCCGAATTGAATTTATGAAATGACAAAATGTTATTTAATCCATGAGAAAAAAAAATCCAGTCTTTATAAAGTTTAAAACCATCATTTGCTTGATTCTACCACGTTATTATTATTATTATTATTGTTATGATGATGATTATTAGTTTCATCAATTTCACTAATGTATTTTAACTCTCAATTCTGTTCTGAAAGCAAATAATAGCTAAATTCATTTCTTTTGGCTTCCAAGAGGTCCCTGAGTATTGTACTGTTTGTGAAATCAAAATATCTTGAGATTTTGGCTCAGTCCCTATTTGGGGCTCACAGATACAGTTTTGAGTGGAATTTGGAAAAGAGCAATAAAAACATGAAAAGGCCTGACAGACTTGATTTATGAGTTTAGATTAACATAATTACAGAGTACATATCTTAGGGATAAAAAAAAAATCCTAAAGGGAAACTATCATGAAAAAACAATCATAACTACTACAATTGTGTAAGACAGTGAATTACATTACAGGGAAAGAAATATTGTATATATTTGTTAAGAAAGTTTAACACTGGACCTAGCAAAGAACATTTTGACTATAGATTGATCACAAATTACAATTTAAGGGAACGTAATGCCAGCTGTATGATATTCTCCCTAGGGAAGCAAGGTAGGGGCAGAACTATCTCAATACTTAATATTAATGAAACTAAGAAACTAGAAATCATTTAGTTTTTAGTCAAATATTAAGATGACTTTAAGAATCCATTTTTTTCTGTGCTGTATTTTTAAAAAGATTTTATGTATGTATGTATGTATGTATGTACTTATTTAGAATATGAGGGGTGTTGCGCAGGAGAGGAAGAGAGAAGAAATCTCAAGCAGATTCCCCACTGAACCTGGAGCCCAAGACAGGGATCCATCTCATGGATATTTATAGATGAGCCAAAATCAAGAGATGAGTGCTTTCCTGACTGAGCCACTCAGGGGCCCCTGCTCTGTGTTTATAATTATTCACATGTATGTGTACTGGGAAGCATTATAGGCAGAAGTTTGATTATTATCCTCTGAAGAGAGAAAACTTTAAAACTTCTATTGGAGAGATAGTAAATAACTGATAAATACAGTAGCGGAGCACGGGGCAGCTTCTTTTAGAAAGCAAAAGTGAGTACAAATCAACTTTTTGTTTTTCTTTTACCTTTTATCCTGTTGGCATCTTGCCAAATCTTAAGATATAAGACCCACGAATGACCCTTTCAGCAGGTGAACAGACGTCTCATTGGGATGATTAAAGGCAAAGTCCTTGCTCCACCTGGACATGTGATCTAACAGCAATTTATAATTTTTCTAACAGTGATTCCAAAAATGTGTAAATCCCATCATATCCAATTTCTCTTAACCTTTTTAGTAAAATTTTTCTCTCTTTCAGAATCTTGAGTCCTCTTAACCAGCCTTAACTAGGTTGCCTCAAACAATATGAAGCTAAGAAAATAATTGGCATATAATATACTCAATCGAAAAAGGACCTTAGCTTGATTCATCCTCTGCTTCCCTTTGATGCTAAGAAAATGTGCTCTTTCTCAGGATGGGTCACCATAGCAATGACCATGACACATGATCATTTATGGTGTGAATTTTTGGTAGCTTTCAGTGGGACTACGGCAAGAATGAGGTTGCCCTGAACATTGCCCTTTTGAACAATCCATTGACATCTGGAGAGAAGAGGAAAGGCTAAGATAATTTCAGTGGAGTTTTTTCGTGTGAAATTCCAATTAAAATGGCCTTTGCTTGCTTACTTTATGAATGTCCAGTTTTTTGAAAAAAAATTAATTAAATCGAAAGAGCCCTTTTTTGACATGTGAAGTGTAAGTTCTCACTCCAGCAAAATAATGAAGATCAGTGATATCATGGTGATTTGTGAGTCTTTCAAATCAGACATCATGCTGAGCCTGTTTCCCCACAAATAAAGCAGTGGGTTTGCAAAGCTGCCCTGCCCATTGGGCTCCATAGGAATAGCTTCTGCAACCAGAAAACAGCATCATTTTGTGTTTCTCCACATTGCTGAATACATGTCAGATTCTGATGTGTACTGTTGATTCTGTTCTTATATCTGGTATATAGTTAATGCACTTAATATCCAAAAATAAATATAGGCTAAGAAATAAACTTTATAGAGTAAATCTTTACAGTTCTTAGCAAGTGTAAGTACACATGTTTTTTTAGGATTTTTTTCCCCTAACCTCCTCAAATATTTAGGCAGATTAGGGGTGCCTAGGAGGCTCAGTTGGGCATCCCACAGTCGATCTCATCTCAGGTCTTGATCTCAGGGTTGTGAGTTCGAGCCCCTTCTTGGACTCCACACTGAGCATAAAGCCTACTTAAAAAAGAGAAAGAGAAAAAAAATTAGGCAGATTAAATATGTTCATCTTTATACATCGGAATAAGGGATAGGCACACATTTCTAGTAGAGTCAAAAAGATAATATATGTGGGCAGCCTGGGTGGCTCAGCGGTCTAGCGCTGCCTTCAGCCAGGGCCTGATCCTGAAGACCGAGGATCGAGTCCCACGTCAGGCTCCCAGCATGGAGCCTGCTTCTCCCTCTACCTGTGTCTCTGCCTCTCTCTCTCTCTGAATGTGTGTTTCTCATGAATAAATTTAGAAAAAAAGATAATATATGTAAGCCAAGAAAGATATTATTTGAAAACACTTGTAACTGGATTGGAAGTTGAGATGCTGAAAGTCAGTTACTTCTGATGAAATTTAATAAATATATAAATATTTACCTATTATATATTAGCATTGTTCTTGGCTAAAAGTTTTTTTTTTTTTTTTACATTTAAGTAGGTGGGGATTTCAGTTTTTATGAGATTCTCTGAGCTTCAAACATGGAAAAAATTATTTTTCCATTCTCAATTTTATCTCTTTTCTGGACTCTGTTTTAAAGTGATAAAAAGTACAATGATTAGATTACTTCTGGAAGCTTGATTGTGGCCTTGACAGCTCAATTTGCACAATGGAAGCTAATAATAGAAATGGAGGAAAGTTACCTTAGGTCAATTTTTATGCCTTGAGACCATGTTCACAAAATTTCCATTCATAAAGTGGGTTATTTAAGTCTTGTTTGAGTTCCTTAACGCAAATTGATTGCCCAAATAATAATTTATGAAGTGCAGGTAACTCTATTAAATTCTATTAATTTATAGACTCTGATCAGCAAAATTAAAATGTAGGAGTGCTATTAGTCATAATGACTATGTACATTATGATTCTAGTATCTTGATTTTATAAAGATTATTATAAAGTATACTGGTTTGATGTGATATTTAAGACTCATGTTTTAGTTACATTTCTTAGGATTAATTTCAACCACCTGTATCAAGACAAACCACTCCCCCTATAAAATAATATAAGATACCTCATGTAATATATACATAATCTATAATATAGTCTATATTATATAATATAGTCAGACATTATATATACATGTATATTTTTATCTCCAGATATACACACATGTATTCCAGTTCTCAGAAGTCAAATTTATTGAATTTTTTTTTTATCATTTTCTACTCTAAACTATGGCTAAAAATCTGTTACAGAATTTGACCCCTTTGGGAATAATACCACTCCTTCAAGAAATTAAATTTCATTTAGCGTAATTGTAACTTATGGATAATTATATATACACCTACTTAGGAGAGGGCTTTCATTCATTAGTTCACTCAATTAATTATTCAACTGATGTAAACTTTGTCTGCATGCCAGTCACTATTTTGGGTGCTGGGAAATACCAGTAACTTGACTCAAGGATCTCATAGTCCAGTTCTGACAACAGCCCTCACCTCTTATCTACCCTGTACTCTGGCCATACTATTTTTTTTTATATTTTATTTATTTATTCATGAGAGACACAGAGAGATGGGCAGAGACACAGGCAGAGGAAGAAGCAGGCTCCCTGCAAGGAGCCCAATGCAGGACTTCATCCAAAGACTCCAGGATCATGACCTGAGCCAAAGGTAGACACAACCACTGAGCCACCCAGGAGTCCCTGGCTACGCTTTTCAAATGATTTTCAGTCATCACCCATGCTAAGCTCTCAACATTCTTGTTTTTCTTCCTTTGTAAGTCTGGAAGATGTCTAACGGTCTTCAAGACAGGTCCTCTTTTTGCAGTCTCCATCCCCTGAAGGCCCCAGGACATGTTAGGACTTCCTCTCTGCTGCATAGGCCCTGCTTACTCCAATGACAGAACACTTAGCACATTGCTTTGTAGCACTGTTTATCTGTTTGCCTTCCCCACTAGACAGCGAGTGACTTGAGAGCAGGACTTTGTCTCTGATCATCGGCACACCACAAAAGCCTGTCTCTGAGTTTGGCAGAACACATGTTGGAAATAAAAAGGGTGTGTGTGGGGGGGAATGAAGTGAAATGAAATAAAATGAAATGAAATAGACCTCTTTGGCAAATGAGCCCCTGGAGCCTCCTTGTCAGCTTTCTCTGATGGAATTTCTGTTTCTCCGCAATGTGTATGTTGCTAATGGGGTGGGAGGTATTGTGTCTAAACATTACATTCAAACACATTCCAATAATTTATTTTTGAAAGAACTTGGGCATAGTGCTTGTCATCAAACATATAAGCAAAGCAAAGCAAAACAAAAATATGTGGCCAACGATCACGACCAAATACCTGTCGGTGTGGAATTCTGGCAGAGGCAATTTTCCAGTGGAGGCTCTGGGCCCAGCCCACTCTGGGCTTTTGAGGTTGTCCTTTGGTGATTCAGGTTCAATAGAACAACGGGGGTGATCTATTGCCTGGCAGCCAAATGGTGCTCTTTCAACCTGGTATCTGTCAAGATAGGAAAAAGATAATGCCACTTTGCATCAGGCACAGTGAGAAAGGAACAGCAGGAAGCGGGCGGGTGAAAGCGCACCGCTCACATGCTTCCTTGAGGCTCTGCCTTCTTCAGAAACAATGCACATATTTCTCTGCAGATTAGCTGGCTGAATGGCAAAGCTCACACACACCCAAAGGGAGCAACGCAAAGACAGAGAGAGGAAAGAGATTGAAAAGTCCTCTGCAATGAGACAGAAAATAAACTTCCTATGTTAACAACGTAACCGTATCTGGATTTATTTCAGTCTAATGTGAAAAGTGTGGTGAATGGAAATTTAAAAAAAAAAAAAAGACTCATCTTAAGGGAGACTTTTTAAATGAGTTACGTTGATTTAAAAATATAGCTGTCAAAAAAAATATAGCTGTCAACTATTCAAAATCTAATCACCTAAACATGAAACAGTTTTTATTATTGCATATTAGTAAACATTTAAGCGCATTCACAATACATTTACATATGTATTTAATATATGATGGATTGCTTTATTTTAATATATCTTTTTTCGTTTTAGTTACAGAATAAATTTCTATTGCATTCAGGTGACTTGATTTACATATCCTGTGGAAACTGTTGCAACCAAGTGGGGGTCTATATTAGATAATCATGCAATGAATGTCTTTATACTATGTATTTTGTCTGCTTATGATAAAATCCAGGGTTAAAATTTCTTCATCACGAGATATACCCCGGCTAGGACCCTTCTTTTGCCTCACATGTTGCTTAACTGAAAGCCTTCTTTGAAGTTAGAGGGATGGATGTGCTTCACCAACTCACAGTACATCATCAGCTTCACCAACTCACAGTACAATAACACCTTTCCATTTTTTGATAAGTTATTTATTTGGTAAACCTAAAGGTTGATTTGGTTGCTCGTATTTTATGAGTTTAAATTAGGTATTACTTGTTCCTTCCTGTGCTGTGCCTGTGTATTTATTAGTAGATTGATGTTACAGTTTGACTAAACTCTTTATGCAGGATAGATATAAGCAGACATTTGGACAGTCTTAAACAAGCACAACTTTTGAATTTGTATATGTTAAATGTCTCAAAATTTTGTTTGGTGATATCTCCATTATTACAAAGCAAAGAAAAGTTAAATTTCTCCTCAATTTTGATACATCCTATTATTTTGGCTGGTGTTGTTTCCTCCTGTAGTTTTTGGGTGTTTTTTTTTTTTTAATGTAAAGCTCTTTAATCCACTTGAAATTTACTTAGAAGGATGATACAGTGAATGGATTAATTTTCATCCTTTATTAAGTTTTTAATCAAAATCGCTATTCAGTTATCTTGGCATCATTTATCATGTAATCTTTTCTTACTCCCTTGATTTTAAAGCTTACTTTCTCATATATATTGAGGGTTTATATGTCATTGGATCTATTTATGGTTTTCCATTCAGGGATGCTTTCATTTTGTGCAAGTATTATATGACGTTAAATATTGTTGCATTTTAATTGAGCTAATAACATCATTTTGAGTTGTACTCCCTATTCCCCCTAACATGCTTTTTGAAAATATCCTTGCCTGTTTATTTTGTGATGCCACTTTAAAAACACAATATTTTAAATGACTATTACTCAAAATAACGGTTGTATGTTCTATCTCTCCTAATATTGAATTAAGTACTGAATTACACTGAATAAATCACAGAATGTTTTACAGTTGAATTTAGATTTAGCTTTAAAAAATAATTCTTAGTTTTTAAAAAGATAGAGATAGTATAAAATTTTTAGGACTTCCATGTGTTCAGGAGTTTGGCCTCAGAAATGACTTTCAGGGCCAGTAACTCAAGAAAGTTTCATTGCATTTTAGATTTTAGAGTCTCTAAATGTTATGCAACTGGATAATGCATGCAATTGAGTAGATTGGACAGTAAAGGACTGTTGGTTTGTTTGTTTAATTAGCTAACCCTAACAAAAATATTTAAGGGATGCATATTTGGTTAAACTAGAGAATTCTGATGTATATTTTATAAATTATTGATTTTTTACAGATTTTTTTAAATTTATTTATTCATGAGAGACACAGAGAGAGGGCGGGGTGGGGGCAGAGACACAGGCAGAAAAAGAAGCAGGCTCCATGCAGGGAGCCTGATGTGGGACTCCATCTCGGGACTCCAGGATCACGGCCTGGGCTGAAGGCGGCGCTAAACCGCTGAGCCACCCAGGGATCCCTAAATTATTGATTTATATTAAATAAGACTGTAGAAATTATTTCCAATCATATGTTATGCAAATCTTAATGTCCTCATATAAAGCTAACAAACTATCTAGATAGTGGGGGAAAATAACTAAAATAGGGGATTCCCTGGTGGCTCAGCAGTTTAGCGCCTCCTTCAGCCTGGGGTGTGGTCCTAGAGACCCCGGATCAAGTCCCACATTGGGCTCCAGGCATGGAGCCTGCTTCTCCCTTTGCCTGTGTGTCTGCATCTCTCTCTCAACCTGTGTTTCTCATGAATAAATAAAAATAAAATCTTAAAAAAAAAAGAAAATAACTAAAATAATATATTCGGATAATTCTACATGATTAGATTGATCAAGATGAAATTATAGATACATTTAATCTTTTAATAGTTAGCTTGAGAGTGATCACCCTGATGCAAGGTAAATGTTAAACTTTAAAGAAAACAAAATCTTGAGAGAGACTCAAATTTAAATGAATTTGCTGCAATCTGTGAAGAAAAATTAGAGCATAATATACTTTGAAGATAAACGTTTTAGCATGTTCTATATTTCCTCTCTGGATTTATAAATCACATCACTGGAAACTTCACCCTCAGGTACTTGCCAACATGGAACTAAGGCAAAGAAGCCAAGTCACAGACCCACTTCTGGCAGAGTGGTTAAGATCAGCGGGTTCACAGTTCATTGATTACAGGCACACAGAAATTTATAACTAAAAAAGATCATTAGAGTATACCTAATGTAAGCTCCATGAATGATGAGACAATTATGTCACAACAGAACTGACGCTCAAATGCTAATGAGTTTCAGGACCAAAGCCACACTAGTCATCTTACTCCTTCAGTGTAACATCCTGTAGTTTGGGTAGTTAGCTTTTACTTCCCCACTCATACTTTAAAAAAGGACAGGGATCCCTGGGTGGCGCAGCGGTTTGGCGCCTGCCTTTGGCCCAGGGCGCGATCCTGGAGACCCGGGTTCGAATCCCACGGCGGGCTCCCGGTGCATGGAGCCTGCTTCTCCCTCCCTCTGCCTGTGTCTCTGCCTCTCTCTCTCTCTCTCTCTCTCTCTCTCTCTCTCTCTGTGACTATCATAAATAAACAATAATTTAAAAAATAAATAAATAAAAAAGGACAAAATCCTAGCAAATATGTCAAATTAGGCCTAAAACTGAGTTTATAATAGGGTTTATAATCATGTGGTTTAAACATGCACTTGATAACATTGATTTTAATCCTTATTTTAGGGCCCTAATATAATTATAAAAGCCACATTTATGAATTACATATAAATAATACTAAAACTTGAAGTAAGAATCTTAGGGTTTTTTTTTTTTTTAAAGAATCTTAGGTTTTAACATAATTTTTCTTTTCTGACACTAAACCAGCTCTTGTCAGTTGAATGTAGGAGTCGGTTTTGCTTATTAAAAATAATAATAATATATAGTAATAATCTGTACCAGATTAACTCAATTCCAAACCATGTCCCTCTATACAAACCGCATTAAAAGTGTTATTCATAAAGCACACATTCGTGCTTGTGGGCTTCAGTTAGTGCAATGGTCACTTATGTGTGTAGTCTCCCTAAATTAATTTCCATTTGCTTGCAATCATTAAGTATCCTGTTATTCCACAAAACTTGAGACAGGTCCAGGGTTGTGGAGGGAAACTGAAACAATTCAGGCAGCCCTTGAAAAGAATGGGAATTTAAAGACAAAGTTAGATAGATGATGATGATAGATAGATGATAGATGATAGATAGATAGATAGATAGATAGATAGATAGATAGACAGATAGATACAAAAGTATCTTATTAGTATCAAGAAACACAAATATCGGGATCCCTGGATGGCGCAGCAGTTTAGCGCCTGCCTTTGGCCCAGGGCGCGATCCTGGAGACCCGGGATCGAATCCCACGTCGGGCTCCCAGTGCATGGAGCCTGCTTCTCCCTCTGCCTGTGTCTCTGCCTCTCTCTCTCTCTCTCTGTGTGACTATCATAAATAAATAAAAATTTAAAAAAAAAGAAAAAGAAACACAAGTATCTTATTGTATCGTTAGATACAAAAGTAATAGGGTGAGAAAAAAAGTCCCAACAATTTAGATATTTGAAAAATGCTGACAAATGTCTCAAGTATAAAATGGGGAAGATAGCACTATCATTAGGTGTTTGATGAGTAAAAAATATATTAAATTAATTTAAGGTTAAACTATAAAGAATAACAATTCAGAAGTGTTTAAATTGCCACTGTGCTGTTTTGGCCAACATAATTTTGTAATAGAATTACTCTCATGCTACATTTCTTGACAAACTGATGACCACATGTGAGAGTTTTTATCACAGAACTTCTGCCGCTTCAGTTCATCCTGTAGCATTGCTGAGAAGTTAGCCTACTGTTTCATTTGGGACTACCAGATTTTAACAGCACAAGATTAGTTGAAACTCAAAGACAGGATCTGATATGCTGAGAGACATAAAATGTGAGACTTCACACACACACACACATATACACACACACACAGATTCTCAGTTCTTAGCAATGTGTCAGGGCTGGGCCCCATTACATAGAGACTTTCATGAATCTTTACATATTTCTATTTAAAAAAGGAAAATTTTCTATTTGCTACCTTGATAATTATATATGTTGCATTACCAATACTCTTTTTGAAGGTGCCAATAAGAGCTGAATTTTTAATTTTCAAGTTTATAAGTTGAAAATTGAAAGGATTTCCCATAGACTAGCTTCTTGCTCAGGATATCAGGATATTTTATGTTACTTATTGCTGGTTTTACTATCTTCTTATACTAATAAACACTATAGGCAATATTTACAGGTTAGATAAAGATAAGACTCTCTGGATATAGAGAGAGATGAAGTTGTAGGGCCTAATCCTACAATTTCTTAATTATTCCTGCACATACCTAGGATGGGCCCTAATCCAATATAAATGCTGTTCTTATAAGAAGAGAAATTAGGCCACATGGAGAGAGGCACCAGACATGTGTGCACACAGAGGATCATTGGAGGATACAGCAAAAAGGTGGCCAAGGAATGAAGCTTCAGGAAAAAATCAGATCTGCCAACATCTGCCAAGATGAAGATCTTGGATCCAGCCTCCAGAACAGTGACAAAATAAATTTCTGTTGTTTAAGTTACCAGTTTGAGTTTTGTCACCGCAGCCCTAGCAAACTAACACATCGAACCTATAACTCAACGGTCCCAGTGTCACTCTGTTTTCTACCTGATGAAATGAGGTGTCCTAGGAAGGATGTGACACCAGAAAAAGACAGCAGTATTTAAGGAATGTGCTAATACAACTTAGATTTGTGAATTTGACAATAGAGTATAGGACACTACACTCAGTTTCAGGACTCTTCGAAGGTCTCTAAAGTGACTCATGCAATCCAGGGGCCCTGAAACTTTAGTACAAGTTTAAGCTCCCTGGTAAATATGCCCTGACTCTATCATATAAAGATGTTTTCACATGTCAAATCAGAGTTTTAATTCATTAAATGACTTACAGTCATATTCAATGAAAGAAATTGATTTCAAATCTACACTGAGAAATATGTATTTTGACTTTATGACTGGTAAAATAACTCAAAACACTTACACTGGAGGAAATGTATTTCTTTTATCATTTTAGGATTAGAATATGCAAATGATAGCAGGCAGATATGAAGTCAAGCTAAAAAAATTGCTATCAATATAGATACCAATATAATAAACACCACAAATAAAGACTACAAAATCTCAAAATGGCGCTGAAATTAAGAACAATATTAGGTTATAATGTAATCCTCAAGATAATGCAAGATGTGATTATCATGTCATTTAAAAATTATCATTTAAATGGGAAAGCTAACTTATGAATAATACTTACAAAGGGAAGTTTATGGCATCTGGACCCGTTGGCCTCAGTTGGACAAACAGTGCTCTGGACCTTATTGCTCTTCCTATCTCTTATAGTCCTAACTAATTTGTAATGTTTCTTCTGGTGATACAATTTAAAAAGTTGAAATTTTGTGTATGTGATGTTCAGGGCAAGTCTGGGTAATGGAATTCCAAAGGGCCATGGGTATGTTTTTTCCTTTTTAACATAAGCTCCATGCTCAGTGTGAAGTCCAATGCCAGGTTTGAACCCACAACCCTGAGATCAAGAGTTGAACCAAGATCAAGAGTTGGACATTCACTGGTTAATCCACCCAAGCACCACTGGAGCAGCATCTTTACATAGCTTCACTTTGAGTTACTAACTTGTCCTCTTTTCTGGAGAGACAGAGATAGAGTACAGCTACAATTATCTATAAACAGTTGTACATGTGTTGTATCTAGAGCATTATATTATTTGTATCACAGAGAGAAGAATTAAGTCTGCTAAAAGCTAACAGTACTTAATAGGATGAGCATAAACATAGAGGGCACCTATCTATAGAAGTAAGTCATAATGTCCCCCCTCCCCACAAATGTGCTCATCATTGCACCTGAACATGGCTTTTGACAAGACATATGGCCAACTGATTTCCATATATCAGGACCCCATGGGAGCGGAGTAGTTATTACCAACATTTATATTTCAGAGGTGCCGAACTGTCTCAGTCAGGAGAGCATGCAACTCTTGGTCTCAAGCCCCATGTTGGGAGTAGACATTATTAACACCCACATTTCTGCATAAAAGACAGAAAAACTGTACTTAGAACACAATAATATATAGGTACTTGTTATATAAAATAAATAAAAGTAAATAATCTGAATAATTATATTTTTAGCTTAGAAGCTTAAGTATTTTACACACATATAGATCTATTTAGGTATCCACTTGATATTCACTCATGAATTAATGCCTATGTATATAACATCATTTGATAGTAAAAGTATCTATGTCATATTTTCCCCCCTTTATGTTTAGTATGCAATGGATAGCCAGTGGCCAAGAAGTTTAAAAGCTTTGGTAGTACTCTGAAGTACTTGCTTAAAACATATTCTTTAAAATCTTAGTAAGTATAGCTATTTTAAGATAAAGCTATTTGATCAAGGACACCTGGGTGGCTCAGTGATTAAGCACCTGCTTTTGGCTCAGGTCGTGATCCTGGAGTCCTGAGATCAAGTCCCGCATTGGGTTCCCCACAGGGAGCTTGCTTTTCCCTCTGCCTGTGTCTCTGCCTCTCTCTGTGTGTCTCTCATGAATAAATAAATAAAATCTTTTTTAAAAAGCTATCTGATCAGCCACACACATTAAAGGTATTTTTCACTGTTAATGTTATATGAAAGGTAAATTTTTTTCACATAATGTAGTGTTCAAAGATGTCAGATTTCTCTCTATTTCTCTCCCTCCCTCCCTCTCTCTCTCTCTGTTTTGGCTTCTTTTTCTTAATTATTTTTTTTCTTCTTCTTAATTCTTAAGAAGACTATTCACTTATTTGAGAGAAAGAGAAAGAGAGAGAGAGAGAAGGAGCAGGGGGAGGGGCAGAGCATGAGGAAGAAGCAGACTCCCCACTGAGCACTGAGCCTGATGCAGGGCTCAAGCCCAGGACCCGGATATCATGACCTGAGCCAAAGTTAGCCACCTAATCAATTAAGTGGCCCAAGCATCTCTTCTTTTCCTTAATTTTATACAAAGAGGATAAAGAATATTTAACAAGCAGAATATAATGTATATCAGAGAATACAGTCACAAGTGAACCGGGACTTGAGAATAGTGTACACTTGCTTACTTTTAAAGTTGTTCCAGTATTTTAGCACAAGATGACCTTGGAACTTTTGAGGGTATAAGCTTTCTTCTGGATATACCATCTTGATCCTATAAACCCATTCTTGAGGGCAGCTGAATAGCTTCTCAGAGCACTTTGTTGAAAAAGATGACACGATATGCATCAACCCCAAAGAAAGGAGTTATTTGATCTACTAGAGATGTCTTTCATGGGTACCAGACAAGTCAGTTGTGTATTTTCTGGTCTATCAACTGGACATGACACTATGTGCTCTACCTACTTCACACGGGTGTTCTAAAAAGAACATGAATTAAAATATTCCAATAGCAGCTAACTACATTTAACCATTTATCCATGTATTTTCAAAGCTCTTTTCCATAGAAATTTATTAACCAAAGACACTGAAATTACCTCAAATATCTAGAGGAAAAGAACACCTAAGGACTGCTAACCAGTCTGATTATTTGAAGCTGGAAGTTGCCCTTGTATTTGTCAGGTTTTATAACTGCTCACATAAGGGAGAGACAAACTAGACTTGCTTCTACTAGCACATGCAAGTGGAGCTGTCAAGTTTCTTTACATTGCTGTTCTGTCAAGAGACCTCTATCGAATCTAGTTACATATTCATTGCCATTTATTTCCTACGTAAGTGTTCAAGGTACTGGAGAGAGATTCCTTACACCTTAAATTATAGATTAAATGATTCTCTTCATGTAGCCCTGAACTTAACGTGCACACTTCCCCATAATGGCAATTCTCTTGGTTCTTAAGGAGCAAGATGAGAGTGATAGTCAATCAAATAATGTTTGAATAAAAATTTCATTTTTGCAGAAGTAGACCAAAACTAACACATGTCCTCCTGTGCATGCAGGGATTTTGTTCATAGCATTAGAATTTGATAAAATCAATCAAATTCTGCGTGTGCAACCCAGAATTTCACTGTAGTAGCATGGCTTCACATGATCTTGCATTTAACCCATTCTCTTCTTCTTCTTCTTTTCTTCTTCTTCTTCTTCTTCTTCTTCTTCTTCTTCTTCTTCTTCTTCTTCTTTTCTTCTTCTTCTTCTTCTTCTTCTTCTTCTTCTTCTTCTTCTTCTTCTTCTTCAGATTTTATTTATTTATTCATGAGAGACACCCAGAGAGAGACAGAGACACAGGTAGAAGGAGAAGCAGGCTCCCTGCAGGAAGTCTGATGCGGGATTCCATCCCAGGATCCCCCGCATTATGACCAGAGCCAAAGGTAGACAGTCAACCACTTAGCCACCCAGTTGCCCCTTAACCCATTCTTTCAGTTCTCTCCTTAAAAATAATGTCTCTACAAAGCTGAGATCCATTTAGTTTAATTAAATTTATCTAACTAATTTTGATTTAATAACATTCAATATTTCCCAGTTGATATAAGCTACTTGAGGGCAAGGCTATAGTTTATTCATTTCTGCCTCATTTCTTATCCTTATCCTTATCCTTATCTTATTCTATCCTTATCTTCACATAGGACAAGCACTATCTCTCTCTCTCTCTCTCTCTCTCTCTCTATATATATATATATATATATATATATATACATACATATATATATATGTGTGTATATATACTAATAGCTCATTATTTGGGTGAGGTGCTGGGACACAGTGGTAAGTGTGCTAAATACAGCTCATACCTAACTGTTGAAGACCTTACCGATGATCGGAAGTAACAAGAGAAGGGGACATTATCTGGAAAAAGTCTCTTTAAAGAATGGTTTTACCAGAGATGTGCTAATCTCACATTCTAAAGATAAGATTTAAGAGAACTGAAAATTCAGAAGACATGTACTCTATGAGAAGGGAACTTCGTGTAAAAGACAGGTAGACATAAAATACCAGGCACTCAGGCGACTTTAGAGAGTGGTATAAAATGTCTGTGAAGGCGAGATAGATCAGGATAATTTACTAGCCAGAGCTGATAGGGACTAAAGAGTACAACCTGGCACCAACAGCTAGGCCATTGTCGTTACCTAACACTGTATTTGTGACTGTGATTGGTTGTGAGCAAAACAAGACACCTCTGTGCATATATCTGAGCACAAACAACAACAGATAGGCTGTCCAGACCACAGAAAGGCCCACACACCATTTGCCTAGCTAATATGTGCTACATATTTTAAATTACAATTACCAATTATATATTAAGCTTTTATTCTCTTCAATTCTTATGTTAAAATATCATGTTACCAACTTATCTCTGCCTTCCTGACATTACTCAACCCAGAACAAAGTCCTGCTTCCTTGAATCCTTCCCCAAGTCAGGTAACCCATGCCTAAATCTTGCAGCAAGCCCGTTCTCTCATAGAGACACCCTGCTGGCCCCATGGTATGTGAACTCTTTCATTATAGTAAGTAATAGAACCAACTTTATCTGACTAGTTCTGTATTCCTCACAATGTTCAGCTGGTGAACATAAATGTGCTTAAAACATAATAAAGACAACGGTAGAGGGAGTATAAGAAACAATGGAAAGGGGATCCCTGGGTGGCTCAGTGGTTTGGCGCTTGCCTTTGGCCCAGGCATGACCCTGGAGACTTGGGATCGAATCCCACATTGGGCTCCCTGCATGGAGCTTGCTTCTCCCTCTGCCTATGTCTTTGCCTCTCTCTGTCTCTCTCATGAAGAAATAAATAATCAAAAAAAAAAAAAAAAGAAAGAAATGATGGAAACCAGGATGACCCACAGATTTTCTATAGACACTAAGTGTTGGTATTATTATTCCCTGTGATTGGGGGTAAAGATGGCACAATAGGTTTGGGAGTATGAAGGGGAAAAGAAGAAAAAAATAATATTTAACTGTCTGCCTGTGTGATATCCAACTGAAGATAACAAAAAGATATTTGAGAGTCAACATACAACAGGAGTTTATCAAATAGATGTGGGATCAAACCTCTGCTCTGTAATTCCATGAGAAGCATGTTCTAGCCATTGGTCTTAAATTGCTCAGTGTTAATGCAAGGGGCTTTAAAAACAAAGAGTATTTATTTAAATGATATAGCTAGAGTCTCAGTAAAAACAAGGAGGGTGAATATGATAGATGACTGGGAAATTAGAACTTTATAAGATAAAGTAACAGGTTTTCTTTTTTCATTTTTTAAAAATTATTTATTTATTTATTTATTTATTTATTTATTTATTTATTTATTTATTTATGAGAGACAGAGAGAGAGAGGCAGAGACATAGGCAGAGAGAGAAGCAGGCAGGACTCATCCCAGGACCCCGGGATCATGCCCTGAGCCGAAGGCAAACACTCAACCACTGAGCCACCCAGGCGTCCAGAATAACTTGTTTTCATTTAAAGCTCATTGATTTTAAACTGTTTTTAATGAGGGCCCCTGCAATTTTACATATATTCTTTCCAGAAAGAGGTTGAACATAGAGTCTTAGAATAACAAGAGAAAGAGAAAGATTATGTTCCTGATCAGAACAGAGAAAAATATATGAAAAGATAGGAACATAAAACTGCACTGCCTTCCTGAAAACATAACAAAAAACACTGGAGATGCAAATTGCAATCACAGTCCTACATGCTTAGTATTTTAGAAATCTCTTAGATTTGGCAAGTATTTTGAGTAATTCTTTATTGTCCCTGTTTGAATCTGCTAGAGGTTGGTGTTTAAATATGAGCCCTTCCCAAGAAGTGACTAGCCCCTGATAAAGGGTTAGTGTACAAGGACATTTTCAGGTAGAACCTGAAGCCAATTCTCAGGCAATCCAGGTTAGATTTATATTTTTTATTTTTTTTAAGTAGGCTCCATACCCAGTGGAGCCTGAAGTGGGATTTGAACTCATGATCCTGAGATCAAGACCTGAGCTGAGACCAATAGTTGCACACTTAATTGACAGCCACCCAGGCACCTCCAGATTGGATGATTTTATAACAATTTTAATTCTGCCCTTGTCTCTGCTTCTCTCTATGAGTCATCTAGCGGAAAAAAGAAGACACAATCAGAGGTCCTAGACCTATGATGGTAACGTCTTCTGGGAGAAAGAACTGTTAATGAGCCACTGGTAAATATAACAATGTCAGAATCTCATCGCAGGCCACCTTCCCTTCCAAGCTTTTAGATTCTACACATTTCACCCAGAAGACCTGTACAGGAAGACTTGAGCTCCTCATTCGCTGTTTTCAGGAATCCATGAGCCTTGGTGGAGGAGAATATTAATCAGTTTCGACTACTATGCAATTTTTAAGTAAAGCATATAAACAAAGATCTAGGAGAAAAGTCTTGTCCCTTATTTGCAAAACTAGTTTTCCCTTGTCCCTCTTTGATAAAATTCAAAATAAAATAGCACCTGAGATATATATCACTAAGCCTGTTCTACACATTGATAGAAACACACATGTTCTTTTTTTCAACCCAAAAAGCCATTCATGTTGATGAATGAACACACATATTAGATAAATTTTTTCACTTCCTGAAGCAATACTTTACATAACAGTTTGACGCGCAAAGGCAAAGTGAAGCTTTTCTGAGCATTTTTTTTTTAATGTGTGTGAGTATGAATGTGAGTATATCTGAATTTTTGGCTGAGTTTTCTCCCAGGTTTTTATTGAGTGAAGTCATTTTGGCTGTTAGTTCAAAGCAAGGAAAATCAAGACCATTTTGGTTTGGGGCACGGAAAACAAAGAGGAAACAATGTCTTTCAAGCATTTATAATACATCTTAGCAGGAAAGACATCCAAGGAGAATCATAAGCATTTCTTGAATGTATGGAGGAGAATTCAATCTCAAAAACATATGCCGAATGCCCAAGATGTGCCAGCCAGTGTGTTTTACACTATTGGAAACATATGGTAAATATACTTCTTTCAATTAAAAAATATATATACTACATTTTCATGGTAGTATGAGCAATGACAGCACTTATAATAAACTATGATTGGGAACCCAATGTGCCCACAGAACTCTTTCAGAGCTTCTAAAGGTTTCTTTTACTCAAGCACAGCACAAAGACAGAAGAGGGTAATTTTGTTTCTTATCCATCACATGTGCAGGAAGGGCTCTGTCACTGGAAAATCTTAGATCCAAGTTGAATTTTTTTTTTAAATTCTTTACTTTTAGCTTCTTTAAAGGTGAATTCTGCATTATTTTCTAACCCATCACATGCCTTTTTGTTGTTGTGGTTGTTGTTTGGTTTTCACATACCAAGTTATTATATGTGGTTGTATGAGTATTGTAGTTAGTAAACACAATTTTTGCAAAAATGCTCAAATAAGATTTAGACTCCTGAAATAATGCCAGGTGGTTTTATATAACCCACGGTCTCTGTTAAACATTCTCTCATGTCATTCTTAACATCTTTTCCCCAGATTAGACAATGAAAGTTTCTAAACTTATGTGACTAGGTCAAGATCACAAAATTAGTGAGAAGACTAAGACCTAGAAATATGGCCTCTTTATTTCCCTTGTAACCAGGCAGATTCCTATATGGAGAAATGCGATGAGGAAGCCAAGCAAATGGTCCACGATGGATGTCTTTCATGATTCTTAAGCTGGAATAAAAGGAAAAGGTTTTCAAGCTAAAAGGGAAGTACAGTGCTTTTGATCTATTCCACTCTGACAAGAGTCCAAATCTTCCTCACTGTATAAGGAAGATGCTTCTGGCAAATTAGTGTATCTGCTGCTTGCATAACTTTTTCATGTGAATCAATAAAATACCTTAATAGCAATATGCAGCATGTTGACATTAATTTTCAGGTACATGAGGATCTTGTTTTACTTACCACTATGTCCCCAGTATCTAAAACCATGTTGATTGATTGAATTAATGATTATTGCCTTGGTTAATAATATAACAGAGGAATAACAGGCCATTTAGGTAAATTCAAATTTACATCCAGAAAATCATTTTACATTAAGGTTTCCCTTGGTATTAAAAAAAAATTGGCAACTCATCTATAACCATTATTTAATTCCCTTTATCAGCATGTGTAAGAGAAAAGGTTCAAATGATATTTGCCATCTAATGAGAAAGAAGGGTCAGAAGTACAGAAAGAATTACATGTAAATTGGTAATAAACAACACATTTCACAAAGTGTCGGTTTTATATAGTTTCATGTGCTAAGTGCAGTGATGCCAAGCAAATTGCTCTCTTTATTTTCTTCTACCAAGATATCCTGGGTAGTGGTTTGAAATTAAATGCTGAGATCACTCTATCCTATTACCTCTTCTCTTCCCTCCCACCCCGGTTCTATGCCAGAACGCCAATATCTATGTGAATTAAATACTGAGGCAGGGAAAGAAGAAATGGTATTCTTACACTCCCAAGCACTGCTGAGTATAACTATCATTCACAAATAGAAGAATCAGTTTAATGTTCATATTTTATTGTATCCCCTTAGCTTTTAACTTCCTAACTGCTCTTTTCACTTTCAATCTCTCCTTCAATATTAATTGTATACCTTAATTTATTTTTCCAAAACACTTTTTAGAAAAGTGTTTTTCATGATTTCTTGCCCACAAATGTTCAAATGGTTCTCTATAACTTGAACAAAATATTAAATTCTGATGTCAAACATCCAAACTCTCCTTAATTTAGCTCAAAATTATCCATGGAATTGTAGGGGTACCCTGAGAGGGACACAGCATAATGTCAAAACCCCATGTTCACTGTCATGCATGTGTTTTGTTACCCCTCGAATATCCTTAATTCTTTCCTTTCAACTGTCCATATTTTAGAAACTGGCTTAAGCAAAATTATTTTCATTACAGACTTTTGAACCATTTTTTATTATAATCTTTCCAATTGGGGGTGCCTGGTTGGCTCAGTTGTTAGAGCATGCAACTCTTGATTTTGGAGTTGTGAGTTGTGAGCCCCATGTTTGTTGTATAGATTACTTAAATAAATGATTAAAATGATAAAAATTTAAAAAAATCAAAATTCCCAAAATTAATTCTCTACATTGCAATGTTTCATACCCATATGTTGGCATTAGTAGACTATTTCATAGTGTTTTAACTTTGGTGTATATCACCTGTCCAAATATACACTATTTAAAGAAAGAGGTTTTAGTGATTTTATTTTTATAGCATTTATTCTCATGTATACAGATAGTATAAGTAAATATTCATACAAATTTGATCTTTCATATCCAGACTTTACTCTGAGCCAGAAGGTTTTGTTTTTTTGTTTTGTTTGTTTGTTTGTTTGTTTGTTTCATAAGAGAGTGAATGAATGAAATTAGTTTTTCTGGAGCATTAACCTAACTAAAGAACAAATTACAATAACAAGGGTCTAGGGTAGAATCAGTGTAGATGACTGAATGATAAGAACTTGAACAAGTCAATGTAACGGGAATCTAAAATAGTTGAAGTGTTTGAGAGATGTCTTGTTACAGTACAGTAGAAAAAACCCAATACTTTGTATATTATCATGTTTCCAAAGACCTGAGCTCAATTTCAGGTCCTTCAACACTAGTTAAATTAATTTTGATCACTTTCCTTCAATGAACCATTATTGCAACTATTCAAAATGGCTACAATATACCTAATTCACAATTTTGAGGATCAAATGTTATCATAAATGGAAAATTCTTCAATATTCTTATATATAGCATTATTAATTTTAAAAACTTTTTACAGATTTTATTTATTTATTCATGAGAGACACAGAATCAGTGACAGAGGCAGAACAAGAAACAGTCTCTCTATGGGAGCCTGATGTGGGGCTCAATCCCAGGACCCCGGGATCATGCCCTGAGCTGAAGGCAGGTGCTCAACCACTGAGCCACCCAGGCATCCCTATATATAGCATTTGACACAAAAGAAACAGATCCCTTATTTTTTGTTAATGTGGAATCCTAAATCACAGTTATAGGTGCAGATATTGATAAAGAAATTCTTTGATACTTGAGGTTTCAGGAAAATTGATAAAATAACCTTATGATGTTTAAGGTATGTTCCCTTTATTCTTCTACTAGCCTCCACTGTATTTTCTCACTCCCATATCACTCATTCTGAACTTTAGTGGTGCTGTATAAAGGAATCAGTCACATTCCGTACCTTTCTCTCTTTTAGAGTTTTCAAAACTAATTTGCAGAAAAAATAGTGTAAATATCCAAATTAAAATTATTACCCTATAAATAAGCTAAGATATAAGGTAAAGCAGGAAGAGCTATAAAAATGATAGATTTGTGCATATACATATATACACATGCATGCATACATACATACATATATGTATACACAGAAATGGAAAAAGTTTCTCAGATAATGCTATATTCAAATATTTTAATGAAAAACACATTTGCTTTACATTTTTAAAAGTAAAACATCCAGCGCCTAGGTGTCTCAATCCATTAAGCATCTGCCTTTGGCAGGATCCTGGGATGGAGCCTCAAGTGAGGCTCTATGCTCAGTGGGTAGTCTGATTATCCTTCTCTCTCTGCCTCTCCTCCCACTTATGCACTCTCACTTTTTGTCTCATATAAATACAATATTTAAAAACAAAAATAATAAATAAATAAATAAATACATGCATATATAATACATACATGCATACATGTAGAATACCCAAGAATGGAAGAGAGAGTCAACTAGTTGAAATTTATAAGGCATTGTATATAGTCAATACTTATTAAATCTCTAAACTAAAATGAGAAAGGCAGGTTTTCTTGAAGCTAATCTACAATTTTGCATAAAGACATTACATTTTGGGGATATTCAGCATAAGGAAAAAGAGGGAAAAGAAAGTTACCTTCAAGAGCCTTCTCAGTCTATAAATTTTATATTGCCTGGATTTCCTATCAAAGGATAAAATTAATTTAGTTGAAGGAAAGTTCTACTGGCATTCATGTGATTCTTTTTTAGCAATTATTAAGCTAATGCCTTTAATATCTCCTTCTGAATCATTTCTCAATGCAGAATCTCTGTAAGGAGGTCATGAAACCTAGTTATCTTACACATCATACATAGATGATAGACAGAAGGTACTAGAACTCATAGTAAGACAATATCCTGGCATGCTCAGCTATGATATTAGCAAGACTATTACAAATTCTTCCATCTTAATCTTTAGAATGTCAATAATAAATTTTAGAATTCAGGCATTATACTTTTCTTACAGTGTAGAGAACATAACCCTATTCATCATTAAAGCTTAATTAATTTTATTAATTTTATTAATTTTATATTTCTGATGTAACAAATTACCACAATGTCTGGGGCTTAATATTATGTAAATTTATCATCGCATAGTTTCTGTAGATCAGCCATTTAGACAGACTTGGTTGGGTAAGAGTCTCACAAGGCCTAAATCAGGGTGGTGAAAGAGCTGCACTCCTCACTGTGACATTGACACTGAATCTCTCCAGGATCATCCCGTTTGTCGGCAGAAGTCAGTCTATGTAGTTGTAGGAGGAGTGAGATCCCCATTTCCTTACTAGTTGTTGGCTGTAGATCCCTATCAACTTCCAGAAATTGCTCTTATTGCTTGGTTAGTACACCCCGTTGCTCTTCCCAACCCCATTCAAAATCAGAAATGGTGGGCCAAGGTCTTTTTATGGTCCCAATGTCTCTAATTTCCATATCTGCTATCTTGCTGACATTTTTTTTCCTGCCTTCTTTTTCTGTTTTTAAGGAGTCATTTTATTACATTTGACTCCCTGGGATAATTCAAATAGTCTTCTTATATCAAGGTCAGCTACTTAAGAACATGTATTGCATGTGCAATGTCCCTTTCATCATGTAAAATGACATTATCTCACATGGGAAAAATATCTTACAAGCCAAACTCCATCTATCACACTAATTAAGAAGGATGTTATGATTTACAAGAAATAACATGAAGGGGAAAGAATGAGGGAGGGGAGCCAGGAGTTGAAATAGGTTGTTCTTCATTTATGTCCTCACTACTTCAGTTTCAAGAATGTAACATGTTGTTAACGATTAAGGGAATATTCTAAAGGCAAAGACTCAGTCCTTTGGACTTAGAGTTTCTGTGTTAGTATGTAGGAGTTTCTCTTTCCCGCTGTGCCTCCTCTACCAAACTGGACAATGATCAGAACTATTTGGTTTAGCTCTCTCAAGAAACTCCTATTTCTGTTGTGTTTTTTTTTTTTTTTTTAATGTTGAGTTACATGGCTGATGCCCCTCCATGGGGCCTGCTGTGTCTGAATGAGATGATTCTGAGGCAAGGATTGGAAGCATGGAGGGCACAGTCCATGTCAGGCCAGCAACTGGATGGAAAAATTGGCCATCATCACTTAGTGATCTGCCACAAGCAAAAAGCTCAGTCAGGTAGGGGAAATAAGTGGATCCTGAGCAGGCCATGAGTCACACCTGTAGCAAAACTCAGCTATAAATGGCAGCAAGGCAAGAAGCCCCTGGTGGAAAAGGCACATGATATAGAGTCCATGAACAAGAAGGAGAGAGAATCTCAAGTAGCTGAGCTCTAAGCCTGGTGCAGGGCTCCATCTCACAACCCTGAGATCATGACTTGAGCTGAAATCAAAAGTCAGATGTCTAACCCATTAAGCCACCCCAGTTGCTAAAGGATATTTTGAGAATAAGCTGCATGTTTGGCACAGGAATGCATATGCTTTTTCCTCACAGTATATTCATATGTCATCTCAGGAATAGACAGGGAAAAAAGTGGCTTTATGAAGGACTAATTTTTTCCTGCAATGCTAGCTGAACATTTCCTGAAGGAACAGTTGAATGATCAGAATGGATTAAGTTTAAACCAGTTTGAGCTTTTAAATAATTTGTTCTCATGATTACCACTGGGTGCAAGGCTTGGAGAAAAGACTAGCATGGGAAAGCACAGCTCTTAGATTCTTTGTAGTAGTTAAGAATAGTCATCTGTTTAAAGAGGGCACCAATTAGCTGTTCTACCCACAAATTGATAGCACATTTCAGACCAATTACTGCCACTATACTGACATTTATTAGTTAACCATTAATTAGCAAAGCAGACATAAAACAGTCCATGAACCTCACTTTATAAATTTTATAAATTTGATGAAATTCCATTACAAAGATGTTCCCCCTTAAAACCAAAATTAAACAGAAAGCTGCCAAATTCAGAGTTTCAATGGAGTGTTAGTAATTAATTCACATATCCCATCCCCAAGAGTACATTTTACATACCATTCTGGTTATTGATACCCTAGTCATACAGGATCGTTGAATGTATATAAGGCACTTAAGCCAATCACACTTCATTACTACCTTCAAGTTTATTAATGAGACCCCATCCTAAACATTCATTATTCTAGTTAAAAGGACACTAATTTTACCAATTAAATCTAATTTCTCAATGTGATGGCTGAAAGACTTATAGTAGGTCCCCCTGGAATATATACTTCCTGCCATAAAGGCAGAATTAAAGCATCCCAGGAATGTGAATTCTTGATTAGGGAAGTAGACACTCTTCTAATCAAAGCTCAAGATAATTGGCACACATGCACTATAAAACTGTGTAACCTGACACTTTTGAAATAAGTTATGAATATCATAATACATTGTCTTTTAATATGAGTGAATTTTAGAATAACTGCAATCAGATGGTCGTGGAAGACCTCTGTGAGGCTACATTAAATCTAAAACTTAAATTACAAGAAATGGTCTTTAAAATTACAGTAAAATCAACATGAATAATGTGGCAAAATCTATATAAGAAGTTCGACTGGTTTGAGAAAAAAGAAGATGAGTAGGGGAGCATGAGAAGAAGGAGCAATGAGAAGCGTGGCTCATGGAGGAGGTCACGGAGGCTACATCCTATAGAATACTATAGGCCCAGCATAGAGTTTGCATTTTGCAAAAAAAGAATGCAACACAAGGCATTGGGAGTTATGAGGCAGAGATACCATGGTACAATGTATATTTACAAAGGATTATCTTGGCTCCTATTGATAGTAGAGAAATAATGTTTGAAAGGGAAAGTTGAGGGTCTAATAGAGAGATGATGGTGCTTTGCAGCAGTATGACAAAGGGACTAGTAATTTGACTTCAAATAAAATAGAAAGCTAACATGACTTCCTGATGACTGATTTGGAGCTGCTATAGACTTCGTATTCTTGTCTCTTCTAAATTCTTATTTTGAAACCTAATCCATGATGTGAGGTTTCAAAGACCAAAACTCCCATGAAGAAAACACATTACCAAGGTGTTTAATCCAAATTAAGGTCAGATTATTATTTTTTATTTTTTATTGTTGGAGAGACAAGATAAATGTTATCTATTGATTAGTACACAAACTAGCATAGTCCTACTCATTAATTTGCAGTTTTGGATGTGTTCTATTTGAGATGACCATTGGAATAAAGGTGGAAATATTAAGAAGAAAGCTGCATGGATATTCATGTGAAAGTTATGGACTGGAAATATAAAATGAGGAATCAGCAGCATACAAGGCCATGAAACTGGGTAAGACTACCCAGGGAATATGTTAGCATAAGGATCAAGCTCTAGGTGCTCTGATGTTTGGAAGTCAGGGAGATAAAGAAGGACCAGGACACTGATAAGGAGTATCCAGAGAAGTAGGCGGGGAAAGGGGTGACTGTAGTGCCTTGGTTGCCAAGTAATTAAATGCTTATAGTAGAAGAGAGTAGTAGAGTAGTCAACTGAATTAAATGTTACTCATTCAGTAAAATAAGGACCATGTCAGCTTTCTGAGGCAACCTCAAAGAATTACCACTATGCCTAGAGTTTGAAATCAAGCAAGACCTTGCTTCCTCTGAAAGCTCTGGAGAAGAATCTTGCCTTGCCCCTAGCAGTTTCTGGTAATTGCTAGCAATCCTTGGAATTGCTCAGCTTGGGTCATATTCTCAGGTTGCAGGTGGACGTTAAGTTTTGGGAGGGTGGTAGCCAAAGCAGTATGAAGATGAAAAGTGAACTATTGGATTTAGTGATATGGCAGTTAGTTACTGGTGAGCTAAAAAGGAAAAGTGGAGAGGTGTAGTATGGAGTGGTTAAGGGAGAAACCGATAAATTGGTTTGGGTTCAACAAGAGAGGAAGAAATTAGAGGGAAGGAGAATAGACAATGTGAGGCAAAGGAAGACAAGAAGTCGCTGAATCCAGAAGGTCAGTGAGGTCATAAGAGTTTGGTTTTGGTTTATTAAGTTTAGTTATGCTTTTCTCTTTTAAAAATATTTTGAAAAAATTCTGCAGAAATATGAACACTTTTATGGGCTGATAGAAAAGATAGAGCATTAATTATTTTTAAAAAGAGAAAAAAGAATTGCTGAATTGATTTTATTGAATAATCAAGAATGAATTGGATCTGGTGCTCTTATGAAGGTGTGGCTTAGGCCAGCAACACCAGCAGTTCATTGTAGGCAATGGCAGCACTTTAGCATAGAAGCAGGGAAGTGGATAGATGAGGTGGTGCAGGCCTGTGGATCTCTCCTCTTACTGTTTCAAATTTCTCAGGAAAATGGGAAGCAGTCTAGCAGCCATACTTTGAAGTGGCCAGAAATGGCTAGAAATAAAATGGAAAGCAAGATTTACAAACATTTAATAAAGACAGACAAGTAACATGTTACTTACAGATATTTACAGACAGAGATTACAGCATAGTATGAGTTGGGTTATGTGTGATAGAAGTACATGGAAATTTTCACCATTCTCAAAAATTATTGAAATGGATAATAAGATTAAAGGGCAAGAGGATTAATGAGATTAAATAAGTAATTTTGAAAGGTCCTTTAAAAATGCAATGTGAATGAAATTATTCTTCAAATAATAACAGATCTGTAGAAGTTAAATGAAGAGGCTGTTATTCTCCACCCAAATGAATTGATAATATTTGTGGGCTCCTAATTTTCAAGAGGCAGTCAGTAAACACAGGCAGTTATTCATGCATCCTTGTTTTCTAAGAACTCCTTGACTACAGTTGAAAGGAAACAAGAGAAAGAAAACACTTAACTTCCATCTATGTCATCTTGATCTACTAATTCTAAAAAGTTAACCAGATAAATCTATAACATGAACCCAAATAAAATCTGGCCTTGCTAGAAGAGTTATTATTATAGAATGACTGTACGCCCTTAAAAATGGAATAATATCCTTGAAAACTTTGAGCAGGGTGATCTTTTAGTAAAATTACTATTCAAGGATGCCTGGGTGGCTCAGGGGTTATGTGACTGCCTTCGGCTCAGGGTGTAATCCTAGAGTCCCAGGATGGAGTCCCATATCGAGATCCTTGCATGGAGCCTGTTTCTCCCTCTGCCTATATCTCTCTCTCTCTCTCTGTCTCTCTCTCTCTCTCTCTGTCTCTCATGAATAAATAAATAAAATCTTTATTTATTTATTTTTTTTAAAAAAATAAAATCTTTAAAAAAATAAAAAAATAAACTTACTATTCACTTGCTTTAAATAAATTTATCATGGAGTTGAGATAAATGATGTCATTAAAAGCATAGCTAATAATCTACTAATTGGTAGATGTCATGATGATATTTCTTTGTCTTCTTATGATAAAACATTTAAGGGAAGCTATGAGACACTAAGTTTAAGAATGGGCCAGATGTATACTACATATACATGCTTAGTTTTGCTTCTCTTTTATCTTCTTGTGGGCTGTGTAGAAATTACACTTATAATTACATACATATACTCACACACCACATATTTCTGCTACACAAAGGAATTTAATGTATAATTTGATGACATCTAATTAACATTGGTATCTATCCTTGATAAGGGTAAAATATAGTTCTATGCACAAAGCAAATATATAAGTCTCAAACAATACTTAGCTATACACTCACACACATCATATATATAATATTTATATTTACCAATACTAACTCTTAAAACATGTGTATAGATAAATTTACTCAAAGAAAAGTATATGCATTTTAAATCTGGAAAATGTCAATGATATATACATGCTTTACAACGATAAGGTCACTTCTTTATAAAATAGGAACTTCTTTTCAGGGGGACTTCTTTCTAATTGTGGAAAAATTTTATAATTTTTTTCAGAGCACCCTGCTATGAGGTTTTATGTGCAAGAGTATATCTGGGGAAGGACATGGAGTAGGTCCACCATTACAGCAGCATATATTCTTTAAAAGTCTATGTCCACTGAAAATCAATTACCATTAAAAAATATCTACTTTTTAAAGAGTTGCAGATTGCCCTGAGGCAATCTTTATTATTTTGGTAGAGAGCTTATGGCAAAGATAAAGTAGCTACCAAGGACATTTGGACTTCCCAGAAAGAATTTACATTCAACAATAGACAGTGCAACAATCAACAGAGTGAATTAGTGTTGTAAGAAGCAGCTACAACAAATATAAATACTCCAGATAAATTGAAATAAGTTATTAGTGTTTAATATATTTTTCAGATCCTACCCAGTTTCTTGCTTAGCCTGGCTATTCATTAAGATATGCCAGATTAATATACAGGAGACTATGTATTGAAATATTTTACTAATGAGCAGAGCAAGTGGAAATAAATGTCTGACACCTGTAGGATATTATGCCATTTTTATGTGTGGAAAATTGCATGGAATTTTGACACTTTTAGTATACTGTTAAAGAGGCACCTCACACATTATGCCATTGACTTTCCAATAAACTATTAAATACTTTTTTATTCCTAACATAACTATTTAACTGCTAGACCAACATAACCCTGCCTAAAGCCTCAGTAAATTGTGCAGACATTTCCACCTCAAAGAGGTGGGATCCAATAGCTTGGGTGCAAAGATCATTATTCAGTGCAGATTTCAAGCCAGAGGTTAGTATCTTCTGAATTGCGGGAATAAAATACTTTTTAACATGGTGGTGCACTCTTTCCATTTGCCTAGTTATTACAAAATAGGTGCAGCAAACTCAAGCTTGACAGTAGCTTGAGAGTTAGAAATAAAAGTAAAATCACTATAGTCTCAAAAGAGATGCTATATACTCTGTCTCTCCCTCTCTCCCTCTAGACTGGTAAGCAGACCAAAAAAAATATTGTATGCAAATACAGAAAACTCATTACTGCTACTCAAGTGTTTATTTCTTCTCAAAAGTTTAGCTTGATTCACCAGTCCGATTTAGACACACACACACACACACACACACTTTTTTTTTTTTTTCCTCCCAGAGTACACTGAACCTAACCCTAGCATAGAGTCTTTCATTGTTTGGATTTGGGTCTTCTTTGATGGTAGGTGATGACCTTTAAAGGGTCTCATTAATTGAGTGCCTTTAACATGGTAGGCTCTGTTGAATAAATCATTGAGTAAATACATTAATAAATTAATAAAATGTGTACTGGTATAGTAGAAAAGGTAGATTTTAAGATGAAATAGAAATATTTGTGTTCACAGCCTGTTTCCTTCATTAAATTAACTTGTCCCTTTATGCCTTCAGTATTAACATTTTCTTTTATTGAATTTTAATATATGTTCTCATTAATTACATATCTATCTGTATTATGCTGGGTTCTCCTACTGGTTCTGCTCATCACAAATAGATTTATTGCAAGGAATTGGCTCACATGGTTTTGAAGGCTGAGAAGTCCCAAGATCTGCAGTCAGCAAGCCTGAGACCCAGGAGAGCTTGTATTATATGTCTGATCCTGGCCCACGGGCTTGAGAATTATGAGAGCCAAAAGTGTAAGTTCAAGCATGAGTTTGAGTCCAAAGTCAGAAGAAGAGCAATGTTTAAGCTCAAAGACAGTCAAGAATATAGAGAATCCTGTGTTAGATGTTTTTGTTCTATTCAGGTCTTCAAGTGGATTAAATGAGACCCTTTCACAGTAGGAATGGCTATCTGCTTTACTCAGTCTACCAATTCAAATATTAATTTTATCAAGAAATTCCCTCACATATATACTCAGAATAATGTTTAATCAATTAATTGGTCCAAAATATACATTTGAAAATGAGAAAAATGATATCTGGCACTCAGTGGCCTAATCAGGCTGACACATAAATTAACCTTCATAATATCTCTTTTCTTTTTTTTTTCTTTTCTTTTCTTTTCCTTTCTTTTCTTTTCTTTTCTTTTCTTTTTTTCTTTTTCTTTTCTTTCTTTTCTTTTTTCTTTTCCTTTCTTTCACTCTTTCTTTCTCTCTTTTTCTACCTATCTAATCTATCTACCTGTGTTTGTATATGATTTATTTATGTGCACAGTCTCCATACTAATGAGCACTTCATTGGAACATGATAATATGTAAGCAACACTTAGAAAAAATGATCCCTAGCCATTACATTATTAAAAAATAACCATGATATAAATGTCATCAAAACAGAATACTTTCTTTCTTTTCCTATGTAGTATGACACTAAATTAAAACTTATTTAATTATTCAGTCAAACTAGATAGTTTACTAAATGTCAGGTACTGAACTAGCTTCTAGAAATATAGTAGACTGATGCCGAGACACTTATGTTCTTTAGAACCTTAAACATTTTAGTTGAAAGAACAGACAAGACACTAGTATAATGTATTTTTTTTTGTCTTTGGTACAGTTTGATTTTTTATCAAAAGGAAAGAAAGAAAAAGAAAAAAAGGAAGAGAAGAAGGGAGGAAGGAAGGAAAGAAAGAAGAAAAAAGGAAGAAGAAAGGAAAGAAGAAAGGGAGAAGGAAGGAAGGAAGGAGAGGAGTGGAGATGAATGGATAAGAACGAACATGCATATGAGGAACATTTACCTTCTGCCCAACATTGAGTCTTAAAACCCCTCCAGGTAAATTCTTAGCTTCAATCAGACCAACTTTTTTACTGCCTAGATGTCCAGAGATAAATTGTCTTTCATACCAAAATCTCTTTGATGTATGCTAGAAACCCTTTATCACAAGTTAAGAAGTAGACTGCCAACACAAATAACAATATTATGCTTATCATGGATGGACATTCACTGTCAGTGTAAATGAGATATCATGATTCATACCATTCTTTGGCAATGGAAAGTGCAAGAATCAGAGAAATGATATCATCAAATAACCCAGTTCTTTCAATCTCTTTTGTATTCTGCAGTGTCACATTATCCTAAGGCTGGGTCTTAGTCCAAATTTTTAACAGGTACGGGGTCTCTTAGAGCTACCCCTTCCCCATTCATGTCCAATGGAGATGAGACTCAAAGTAATTGGTCTGGCTTAGATGTGACCTAAGTTCCCAACCTTAACATGGAGAACAGGGTGACAGGAGACTACCTCATAAGACAAGGGTGGTACCAACTTCCCCACAGTCATGTCACTTCCAAGTTGGACATCTGAGGCTGTTAGGAGGTGGACAGCTGGTGGGGAGTAGTGGATAATATTTTATCATTGATGTCGTAGACAGAAACATTATTTAAGTGGGGAAAATATGGTCCCCAAATTAAATTCCTTAGGAAGAATATTTAAAACCCATCTGGTTTGCAGTTGAGTTCCTTAAGTTCTCATGGCCAGGGATTTGGCATTTAAAATTAATCGTTGATGAGTTAGTAAGCTATAGATATCCCCTATTGTTTATTAGCAGAGATCCCTAGGGTTAGATAAATTACATTTTATAAAAAAAAATATCAGGAAATTCTCCTAACAAACCCAGCTTAAAGTAGAGTTGGGACAAGCTTATGCAAAACATCAGAAAATTGTGTTAAAAAATAAAATTCTGCTAGTGATAGCCACAACTCATATGTTATTAATAGTTCTGCAAGTTCTAATCATAATGTATTCTAATCTATACTTACTCCATAGCTCCCAAACATGAAACCAGTGTACCAAAAACAAACAACCCCCCAAAAAATTAACAGAAATTTTAACTGCATCCTTAAAATCTGGGCTCCAATACTGATTAATCAGGTTAAGACAGTTAATCCTATTTTTAGTAAATGACCTCCTTTTACTTTCTCTTATTCTCCATAAAAATAGTTCCAGAAGTCTCTTGGAGGTGACTTCTTGACTACTTTCATTTAGACATTCCCTGCAGTAATTTCTTTTTTTTTAAGATTTTATTCATTTATTCATGAGACACACACACAGGGAGAGAGAGAGAGAGAGAGAGAGAGAGAGAGAGAGGCAGAGGGAGAAGCAGGCTCCATGCAGGGAGCCAGATGTGGGACTAGATCCCGGGACTCTAGGATCATGCCCTGGGCGGAAGGCAGGCACCAAACCGCTGAGCCACCCAGGGATACCCACTGCAGCAATTTCTATCACTATTCAGGTCTAAGGCTACTTTGTCTTCCACAATTAGGTTTGGTGATTGATCTTGAAAAGCCCTTATAAGACCCATAGTCTATGTGTTTATAAAAGTTGAATATCAAAAATGGACAATAACAACATCAGCAGAAGAATCTCCAAATCAAAGACAGTTGCAAAGGAGACAAAAAAGTAAGTTTCTTCCTTAAGTTTTTGCAAATATGCAATGAAAATTGCATGTTAATTCACTCACATAGTTTTCATTAGCTTGGGTCCTACTCATCTTATGGTGAACGGTGTTGATTGTTTCTGGCAACAACATCTGACAGTTTATTTCGCTAGTCTCAATTTTTGCCTATTTGAAAATTCTCCCCTTCTTCCATTCCCTCCCAGTCCCTTCTCTTCCCTTCCTTTTTCCTCTTCTTTCCTTGCCTTTCCCCTCCTTTTTCACTTCTATCCTTCCTTCCTTTCTCCCCTCTTTCCTTTCTTTCTTCCTTCCATTTATCAGCATAAGCTTAACTAAAATGTGTATCTAAGTTATACTCTGGTGACCTGAAATGTTACCCAAAGGGGTGCAACTTTAGTTCCATCCTTGGTTCCCCACCAGATGTGTTGCGTGGCTTTACACTCCATGTGATCACATTCTGGGGGTAGAAGCTAAACTGCTCTTAATGATTGCTCTGTGTGATGAGACCTCAGGGCTTTCAAAGTCTGAAACATATTGCTTTAGTCTCATTAAGATGTCACTTTGTTCAAATATGAATATATGTCTGCAGTATCTCAATTCTTGGCATATTGCTTTAAAATAATATTGTTTCAAGTTTTTCAGATGACATGGCACTGTTCACAACATGTCCGCAACATCCAGACAAGTTGGAAAATCCTTCCAGACAAACTGATCCACATTTATTTTTCACCACTGGTGACTCATAAGTGAGGGCAGAGCCCTTGGCTTGTTAGTATTTTCTACTCTACACTCAAGTTCATTGAGCATGTCAGTTCAACAATGTGTGATGTGTCAACTTCAAAAATTAAACAAACCAGACAATGCAGCAGTTGTACTACAAAGAACTCCCCCCCGCCCCCCACCAATCTTCCATTGCTAGCAAAACTGCTGTGACTTTTGTTCCCCACAATCCCACTTCTGGCTCAATTCCAATTTCTGTTTTCTTTTTATTCATAAGAAACTTGTTTTATCAGCTGAGCAGAAAAACTGTACTTAGAACACAATAATATATAGGTACTTGTTATATAAAATAAATAAAAGTAAATAATCTGAATAATTATATTTTTAGCTTAGAAGCTTAAGTATTTTACACACATATAGATCTATTTAGGTATTCAATTGATATTCACTCATGAATTAATGCCTATGTATATAACATCATTTGATAGTAAAAGTATCTATGTCATATTTTCCCCCTCTATGTTTAGTATGCAATGGATAGCCAGTGGCCAAGAAGTTTAAAAGCTTTGGTAGCTTTCTCTCACTTAATTCTTGTCTCATTATGTAAATGTTTCCTTTTTGATCCAGGGTTACCAAAAATTTAAGGTGTTCTTTTTTCTTTTAGAAAAAGTCTTGTAATATATAAAAGGAGATGATTGTTCTTCATTAAATTGAATTACTTGTTACACATGTCCTAATCCAAGAACCTCATTTCCATATGATGCTCTTTGGTATAAAAGCGAATGTCCAAAAGTAGAACTATAATTTAAAGGCATGCTTGAGGGGCACCTGGATGGCTCAGTCAGTTAAGTGTCTGCCTTCAGCTTGAGTCATGATCCCAGGGTCCTGGGATTGAGGCCCATGTTGGGCTCCCTGCTCAGCAGAGAGCCTGCTTCTCCCTCTCCCTCAGCTACTCTCCCTGCTTGTGCTCTTGTGCTCTCTCTCTGTCAAATAGATAAAATTAAAAAAAAAATTAAAATAAAGGCCTACATAATACGTTGTGTACATCTATGTGTGTACATGCAAGAAAATGTGGCAAACTTGAAAGCATTGAATTTGGGGTTTTATACTTCCATTCATTGCTCTAAAGGAAAAAGATTCATGCATGGTTGGTTAGTTTCTGGACTCTCCTTTGAGGCACAAAATTCCAGTAATGAAACAACAGAAAAACTGAAAGAAAACAGAGAAGCTTCTGCTCCATTAACAAACTGCCAAGCTAAAGAGGGAAAATGAGAAATATGAACAATCTGTCTTGGTCTGGATTTGGGAAACAGTCATAAGGAACATCAGCTTGAGTTAGAGAGATGTGGAAGAGTGAGCCTGAAGAAAAAATAAAATAAGAATATTTAAGACATTTTGATTTGCTTTATAAATAGCACTTGCTATTTTCATGAAAGAATCAAAAAACAGATGTTAAATTGTTTTTATTTGTTTTTTTGCATGGTAAGTTGATAATTTTTTCCTATAACCTTCTCATGTCAAGACAGGGCAATAAGCAATAAGCTATTATGCAAGTTACATTTACTGATATGTACATTTACAAGCTTCTAATAGTGGTTACTTCCCATGAAGACTGAGGAGAGATAAAAGCCAATCTATATATTTAATCTGTGCATCACCATATAATGAATATTTTACATAAGCATACATTACTCTTTTTAATTTGAAAATAAATAAGTTTTGTATAGTTTATTACCTTCACAACATTGACATTTTGTTAATCTCACTAGTAATTATCATTCCATAAAGAGACAATTATCACTTTCAGAATAATCACTTAGAAGATAAGAATAGCAGTAGCAAAAAATACACTTTAACCAATTCTATTGCAGAAGACTCTAGGAATTTTTACATTAACTCAAATTCACATGAACATCTATCTAAGGTCCATACCACTGCCCTGCATCCTCCCCACAAAAATGTTTTGTAAAAATAGTCTTGTTTTATTTTTAAATTTTTAATTGAAGTATAGTTGGCATCTAATATTGTATTAGTTTTAGGGGTATGATATAGTGATTGATTTATATAAATTATGAAATGCTCACCATGGTAAGTGTAGTTACCATCTGTCACCATAAAAAATTATAACAATATTCTTGACAATATTCCCTTGCTGTACTTTTCATCCCATGCATGATTTATTTTATAACTAAAAGTTTGTACCTTTTAATCTTCTTCCCCTACTTCGCCTCCCCCCTTCCCCCACTCACCTACCCTCTGGCAACCGACCATTTGGTTCTCTGTTTATGAGTCTATTTCTATTTTTGTTGAGGCTTTTTGTTATTTTTGTTGTTGTTGATTTTGTTTTGGTTTTTAGACACAAGTATAATGAAATCATATGGTATTTTCTTTCTTTGTCTGACTTATTTCATTTAGCATGATGCCCTCTGGGTCTGTTCATGTTGTCTCAAACAGTAAGATTTTGATTCAATTATTTCTAATTGGTGTTGGTTCCCATGGGACCATAATTCATCACATAATTAATCATAATTCATCAGAGTTTTATGCCATATCTGTAAATGTTGCCAAAAATTCTCAAGTTTGTAATCAGTTCTTAGAAGCACTCCATCTCCTTTGATTTCAAATACATTTTCTTACATACACCCTATTGAAAAGTGACTAGGAAGAGTCACAGATGGAAAACACTGAGATGTGTTACTGAAATAATATTTTTAAAATATCTTGTTTAAGAAAAAAAAAAAAAAATCTTGTTTTAGGGGCGGTCCGGGTGGCTCAGTGGTTTAGCGCCACCTTCAGCCCAGGGAGTGATCCTGGAGACCGGGGATCGAGTCCCATGTCGGGCTTCCCGCCTGGAGCCTGCTTCTCCCTCTGCCAGTGTCTCTGCCTCTCTCACTCTCCCATGAATAAATAAATAAAACCTTTTAAAAAATAAATAAAATAAAATATCTTGTTTTAGATATCTTAGGTGCTCCTTCTTTATGCTGAAGAATTTTCAAATAACAATACTACTAGATAACAATAAAAGCTTTCACGTACATAGAGTACATCTTAAATATTACATCAATGTCTGCTACACAGATTATAATAAAACTGTAGAGAAGTAGCATATCCCTCTACTACATATCCCACAGAGATATTAACACAAATCAACTATTTTTTAAGCTACTTCTTAAAAAAATAAATAAACCACTTTTGCAGAGGTATATGCTGTGTAACAAAACAGATTTACATCTTATCTCCCACAGATATTTGAAAAAGAGAAGTCAAAGATAATTTTTTCTTGCTTAGAAGATCAAACCAGTAGAGTGTACTTCTCTGTGTGTCTCCTTTTGTATGATTTAGGTTCAAAGTGATTAGGAATTAGAAATCTTGGTATCAGATGAGTATCAAGAATAGAATGGAATTCCCAAATCATGGTATTATAATAATAGGTAATCATACAGATATTTTCGGTAACTAAGACTCTAATCCTATACCCAGTAATGTAGAGAATTAATTTTGTGACTCATTGGAAAAGTATCTTAAACATACTAAATATCAACGTAATTTTTCTAATTTATGGGAAAAGTTTATGCTCATTTGAAAAAAAAATCATCATATGCATCATATGGAGTGAGAGTCGATGCCAATGAAGAGAATATAACCAGCAGAATGCCAGCAAGATTAAAAGATAAAGAACATCTTCTAAAGAGAGCTCTCCTTCAACTCAACCCTTCTACTCCAGTTCTCTCAACACAAACAAACAGAAATTTGGCATATCAGCACCAGTATTCCCTTGGTTATGTCAAGGCTAGAATTAAACAATGAATGAGAATATGGTTTGAAACTAAAAATACATAGTATGTAAGCATAAAACATCATTATAGTGACACTGAACAATAGTGAGGATCGATATGACTGTTTTCTCAGACATCAAATTTAGATGTGCTTCTAAACTTTACAGACAGCTAAAATTATACATCTCTGCATTTGCATATCCTTTTGTTTAAATATCTCATCAACCATGTTTTGAACATGTTCTAAACAGTCTTTTGGGTAGTAATTTTCAAGATATGAAACTTTCTATAGAAAAATGGTGTTTATTTTATTTGTCTATAATTCATCTTTGTGTGAGCTTTAATTTCTAGTGTAGCAGGTGTTATGGGCTGAATTGTATACCTCTAAAATTTGTGGGTTGAAGTCCTATACTCCCGTAGTTCAGAGAGTGACTGTATTTGGAGATAGGGCCTTTAAAGAGATGATTAAATTAAAATGAAGCCTGGAGGATGGGCCCTGACCCAGTCTGACTAGTGTCCTTATAAGAAGAGGAAATTTGGGTATGCACCGAGGCACAAGGGTGCACTCATACAGAGGAAAGACAGTGGTGATAGGGAGAAAGCAGTCATCTACAAACCAAGGATAGAGGCCCAAAAGGAACCAACCTTAATGACATCTTGATCTCAGGCTTCTAACCTCCAGAACTATGAGAAGATAAATTTTTGTTGTTTCAGCCATTCAGTCTCTGGTAATTTGTTAAGGCAACCCTAGCAAACTAACACACCAGGATTTGAGGGAAGGGTCATCGTATGTATTGTAGTATATCCATATCAAGTATCTATAATGAATCTATAAACCATGATTATTTTAAGCCCACACTTGTTTCTCAAAACAGCAGAATATTCACATTTTGGCAGATTTTTCTATATTTAAAATTCAAAAGTCACATTTAAAATTAGGTTTTAGTTCCAGGCTTTCTGTGTATTCCATCAAGAAGACACAAGTTACTAATGAAAAAGTCCTAAGGGCCCCGTCTGCTGCTTCAGCCTCTGGTACAAGCCAGTGGGCACAGCCAGGGGCAAAGGAGCCTTTGACAACCAGAGGTTCAAAGTTGATTCATTCTGCTCTTCCACCCCCGCCCATGACTCTCCTCTGTAACAATACATCAAATGAGGTCATTCCAAAGGGTTCAAAGACAAATTACTCCTCGGGTAAGTGCTTTGGTAAAGCTCGCTATTTATGGGAATCACTCCTCATTTCCCATCATTATTATACCTGTGACTTTAAGAGTCTATGAGTTTTGGCCCAAAGGAGAAAACAAATGCCCTTTTTTACAGACAGGGTTTCTACAGATGTCTTTTATGAGTTGATGGGACCTTCTCAGAATTTTACTTCCCAGCCCCTATCTCACATAAGCAGTGCAAATACCCATATCCTTAGTCCATATATGTGTATAGGATCCATTTTGCTATTTATCTTTTCTTCATCCAAGGCTGTATTTGTTGTGGGTGATAAAATAAAGTAGAAAATTTTAAAAGCTTCCACCTCAAACTTAATTAAAATGTCTGTTTATCACCAAACATAACAAGCCATAAATTATATGGATGTCTCAGTTTATTTGGTTCTGCAACTATGTCACTTTGATCGATATAAATTTGACTTCACTCATGTATTGCAACAGTCTTGAAAGTGACAGTTCAATGATATTTTCTCTCCCAGAAGATTTTTTTTTAAGATAAAGGAAAACATAGATGGAGGGCTGTCTCAATAGGAAGTTTAGAAGCAAAGGGCAGGCAGTCCCCAAAGCAGGTAAGACAGGCTTGTAAAGAAATGTCAAATAGGGTAAGAGATTATGAGAAATGTAGGGTAGCCACGGAGTCCTGCCATCATATTTCTACTGAATATTGCAAAAAAAAAAAAAAAAAACAGGAATAATAATAATAATAGGGGAGTGATAAAAGACGGTAAGTTTTTACCTAAAGGGAGAAACCCCACAGAAAATCTGTTTGAGGATTCACCAAGGTAAAATCAAAGAAGGATCCTCTGGCCATTTCTGAGGGATGGACAAGGAAATATTATGGAAACAAGACTGAAATAGTGTTAACAGAGAAGACAAAAAATCGAAATGCAGACTAATACTGAAATTTGACAATAAATAAAACCTCTTACAACTACCCCTAATGCTTGTGTTAGGTTTTTTTTTTTTTTTTTTTTTTTGATAATAAGCAAAATGCTGTTTTTTAAATAACTTAATTTCCTATTGAAAATTCCCAAATAGAGTTGAACGAGCACCACTACCTTTGCTGAAGAAAAGGGTGATAAGATTCAATAAACTTTCCTTCCTTGAGTTCTCAAACGCAAGGTGGTCAGTATAGATTTCTGAACACCTAAGGAACAGGATAACCTCCTTTCCTCATTAAAACATAAAAAACATGCTTCAGTTTGTCTGGATTTCATGAAGTCTGGCCTGAAGGTATAGAGTTGGTATGTGCTAGGGGCCACAGTTTGTTTGAACTCAGCAGTCTTTATGGGTCTATTTTAATTAATTTTCTTTGTCACATTCCATATATTTCCTTTACTGCATTCAAGGGACTATGTAGAAGTGCCCCAGGGTGGCTAATTTAACACCTGAAATTTCCATTATTTTTTTTTTAACGTCTCAGATTGACCAGCAGGCAATGATGTGCATGAGAGTAGCAGAGAAAAATACCCATACCAGGCATTCTGTTTAGGATAAGTTTGCATTAAAAGCTCTTAATAACGATAGCTTATTTCCTTTGAAGTTCCTGAGCAGGACCTCTTGTAATTCCCTGTGTTGCTTTTATTTAGCCAGAATATATAGCCGCCCCGATGTTTGTTCTCAGTTCAAATCTCATTAGCTTGGTGTTTGCATTCACTACTTATGTAATGATGAAGGATTTTTGATTTGAATAAGGCCTCTGGGAATATGTACATGTGCGCGTGTACATGATTTGATTAGCAATCCTCACTGTGGTTATGACAGAGAGGCAGAAAAATGAAGACCTGATAGTAAATCCCAACCTCCAGTCCAGGGTGATGACACCTGGGGAAACGTCACACAACAGAGCCTCAATCCCCTCTTCTATCCATGGAAGGACCAAGAGTGCTTTTATCACAGAAGGACTACGTGGATCCAATGAAAGAATAGGTGGAAAGGTACCAAGAACACTGGAAAGCAGTATAACACAGAGCATGAGGTGTTGGAGTCACACAGACGTGGATCTGAAGCTCGTTTCCACCACTTACTAGAGGCTGACTTCTTTTTGCCTTGGTGTTTCTCATCTGTAAAATGGAGATGCTAGTGCCTCTTTTCTGGGGTTATTGTGAGGCATGAAAGAAATTCATACCAAGCATTAAACAATACCATAATTGAACTAGTATTCAGTTAGCGAATAGTTATATTATTCTTTGAGGATGAAGTTTTCCTACCTCTGATGGACATCCTGCGTAGAGAAGCAGAAGCTTCTCTCCACTTAATCATTCATGACTTCAAATGCTAGGGAAGGGTCTCTCTCATGTTTCTCAATGGTCTGTTCAACAAAATCAGTGATCACAATGCAAGGAATTATTTGCCTTGCTGGTGGCGTGTGTTACATGAGTGCCTGTGCATTCATAGGCCAGAACTGAGTGGGAGGGACTAGATAAACCACTGCTTAGTTTCTGAAAATAAGGGTGGAAAAAAAAAAAAAAAGTAGACCAACACATATTTAGTCTAATGAGATCCAGAATTTGTCGGTTTAGCTGAGCAGGCAAAACAGGATCCAGAACAAATTAATGAACAAAGAAATGAAAAATGAATAAATGAGAAAAAATTAGATACACTAATTTAGCAAGTGAGCTATAAGGAAAAAATGATTTAAGCACATGGGAAGCATTAAGAGTAACTGCTATAGGCAATTGTCAGGCGCGGTAGAAGGAGGGACACCCCCGGAAGAGAAGTGGGGGAAGATGGAAAGGATTAGACTGAATTAAAGTGAATCATCCTTCATTGTAGGACCTCAAGAACTAGTATCCTCATTTATGTGCACATCTATTTACTTCCCATCATTGCCTTTATCATCACTCACACTTCACCTAAAAATTAGGCTATCATACCAGTCTTCTAAATTGATGATTTTTAAAATTTGCCTAGACTGCTGAGCACCTCCAGATCTATTAGAGATGTCTGTTTATTTTATTTTTAAGACTTATTTATGTATTTGAGAGAGAATGAGCACCATGAGGAGCATAGGAAGAGGGAGAAGCAGACTCTCTGCTGAGCGGGAGCCGGACTTTGGGGCTCGACCCCAGGACCCTGAGATCACGACTTGAGCAGAAGGCAGATGCTTTACCAGTTAAGCCACCCAGACATCCCTATTTTTATTTTTTTAAGACTTACTTATTTATTTCAGAAGGAGAGAGAGAGAGTGAACATGATCAGGAGGGGCAGAGGGAGAGAGAAATTCAAGCAGACTGCATGCTGAATGCAGAGCCCATTGGAGCCCTTGACCTCATGACCCTGAGATCCTGACCTGAACCGAAACCAAGAGTCAGATGCTTAACTGACTATGCCACCTAGGTATAGGTGCCCCTAGAGGTATCTTTTTAAAATGAATGGTCAATTCACATTTATTTATTGAGGATATGCTATGTGTTATAGGGGATAGAAATAAACTCTGAAGAGGAAAATTCTATCTATCAAAATAAAGCTATAATCCAAATGGGGATACACATATTAGTGTTGTCCTTTGTTTTTTTTTTTTTAAGTGTGAGAAAATAAGATTGCACATCATCAAATCATTAACTGAAAATAACAAACTTTCTCCTCTAGTTTACTGCGTAACTACTATACTCCTACTGTGAATTGAGAACTATGATATACAATCAACTTACGGTTACTGAAACAGAAAATTGGAAAAGGCTCCCCATTCAACAAAGTTGCTATACACATATCTACACCTCTACATAAATTTCCTGTGCTGATTTGTGTAGGCTTTGTTCCTTTCTCATACACATAAAGAGATACAGTCTTAAAAAAAAAAAGAGAGATACATTCTTTTCTCACTCTTCTTTCTCTCTTTCCCATTAATGCAACTTTTATTCCCATATGTAATCTTCCACTTTACCAAGCATAAGACTCTCTCTTTCCTTCAACCTATCTTCCCGAAATCAGCAGGAAAATTGTGGGAAACCACAAACAATCCACCCTGTTATGGAAATAAAAATAAAACCACTCAATTTTGTTAGAAAAATAATTCACTATCGAGCCAAGGAAATCCATCATTAGGCTTAGTTGTTAATCAATTTTCCTGCTTTCTAGACAAGATCTGAATCAATCCCCAGTACTAGATTATGAGTCCCTATTTTCTGTGACTTTTGCATTTATCACTATGTACATTGCGAATAAGCCTCCCACCCTGTCATTTTATTATTTTATTGCTTGTTCTCTGTGCGTGTATTTTTACTTTAACAGTTTGTTACTTATTTTTCATATGAATTAAGTCAATTATGGTTAATTATTTATTTGTCTTTGTCCTATAGATGACTAATTTGAAATTGAGTGCCAGTCAGTGTGAATTGTTAGGGTCACAAAGCCAATGTATTTGGTTGGTTCAGCTAAATGTTCTTAGAAACTGCTCCCAAATTTCAGAGGCTTAACACAATAGAGGCTCATTTCTCACTCATGTAACACATCAGTGCAGGTGTTTGATGGAGACTTGAGGACCCTGGCTCCTTCCATCTGTGACTTCATCATTCCCTAGGGCCTTATTATTCTGTCCTAGATCTCTGCATCCAGATGGAAATGGGAGGAAAAGAGAATGTGGAGAATCATGCAAGAGCATTTATGGGCCAGGCCTGGAGGTGGGGAATATCACTCCCATTCCCACTCCATTAGCTAAGACTCAGTCAACCTGCCATATATAACAGAAGGCAGGAAGGGACATGCAGGCTACCTTGAGCCCTGTGGGAAAGTAAAGTATGCTTGATGAACAATTAGCCAACTTCTTTCTGCCATGGTCTGTACCTTAGGAAATAAAATATCCATTTTATTGTCCCCACACCAGAAAATACACACATCTTCGCCCCCAGGGAGCCAACGTAAAGACCCGTCTAGTTGTTGTACCCAGTTAGAAGTCCAAGAGAAATATGTAGTCCTCAGGAGCTCTTCGTGGTGTAATGATGTATGAACTAAAATGGTACATTATCCACCATTTGCAAAAACCCAGTATACAATATTAAAATAAGGAGGGGATGATTCAGTGAGCTTCTTCATCTGGAAAAAGGAAGATTAGAAAAAAACAGCAGACATTGGTCCATGTTTTTCTGAACTCCTGCTGAGTTAACATTAGGAGAGACCTCTAACCAGAAGGTGTGGAAAATTCATCAGTTGGACCAGATCCTGCTCTCTGAGAGACACTCCATTGTCTCTTATCTTCAGTAGTCCCTGAATCTTCCCTCTGGAATGTTCTTCATTTTCCATTATTCTTCATGCACATCAGCTAAACCACTACCACATATTTTAGGTTCTTGTTATAGGCTATCTCAATTGGAAGTACTAATTTCTGTGTTAGCCTAGGCTAACTGCTGTAACAACTCCAAATTTGCTATGACTTGACACAGTAAGTTATGTCATTCCCATTTAAAGAACAGTTCATGGGATCCCTGGGTGGCGCAGCGGTTTGGCGCCTGCCTTTGGCCCAGGGCGCGATCCTGGAGACCCGGGATCGAATCCCGCGTCGGGCTCCCGGTTCATGGAGCCTGCTTCTCCCTCTGCCTGTGTCTCTGCCTCTCTCTCTCTCTCTGTATGACTATCGTAAATAAAAAAAAAAAATTAAAAAATAAAGAACAGTTCATTGTCGCTCTTCATTGGGTATCCTTAAAATATGATAACTCAAAGACACTGGGTGTTTCTGTCCTTGGATTCTGCCAACCTTGGGTCATTAGGGCTCTCTGCAACTAGCCTACAGACTGAAGAAAATGGAGAATCATGTGTCGCTTTTATCAGTCAGATCTAAACAGTTGAGTGTGTCACATTCACTCACATTCAATTGGTAAGAACTCTTCATATGATCTCAACTAACTGGAAAGATAATGAGTAAAATACTATAACTCTGAACTTAGGAAAAGAGAAATAGTTTGGTGGACTACCAGCCAGACTTTGTTTGTAAATATTTATATATAGGCCCTTAATGATTAACTTTATAGTTTTTCCATGTTTCCTCCCAATTCATCTAAAACTCAACATCTCCGTTAAGCCTTTCTTCACTAAAATTATTAGCTCTGGTGAAACATCACAGCCCAGAAAGGTACAATTTCAATTATTTTCACTTTTATATAACTTAAAAATATATATTGGCAACAAAAACTATATGGCCCTGAACCACATTTCAAGAAGCCATCAGCCCTCTAGGTATTATGTCTAGCTGAAAATGTTCTTGACTCACCTGCAAAATGGAAGTAGGTAGAGTTGTTGTCAAGTTAGTATGCATTATTAAATATCCATAGAGCTTTGGAAAATACAAATCTATTCAGAATTGCATTTAAAATTTTAAAACAAATTGTTCAGAGGTGCTTAACAGAATCTCCCTAAATATTATAACATCAGTATTAAGTTAATCCAGATTTTTTAGAGAAGTTTAGCAAGTATATTTACAAGTTGATATATTAACCACCACCTTATTTCCACACTGTTTCCTTAAACTTTGGGAGTTTTTTGATTAGACATCTCCATGAAAATATTCACTGGAATAGATTAATAAACTAAAACAATAAACTTTATTTTTAAAGACTTATTTATTTAAGAGAAAGAGCAGGGAGAGGGAGGGGGAAAGGGAAAGAGAGAAAGAGAAAGAGAGAATCTCAAGCAGAGTCCCCACAGAATGCAGAGGCCAACATGGAACTCGATCTCACCACCCTGAGACCATGACCTGACCCCAAATCAAGAGTCAGATGCTTAGTTGAGCCACTCAAGTGTTCTCAAAGTTTTTAAGACTTAGATAAGTACTATATATTTATTAGTGAGCATTATAAAATACAGAAAAAGTTGAGAAAATGAAAATCAATTAAAACAATTAAATTGGGCAGCCCCAGTGGCTCAGTGGTTTAGCTCCGCCTGCAGCCCAGGGTGTGGTCCTGGAGACCCCGGATCAAGTTCCACTTCAGGTTCCCTACATGGAGCCTGCTTTTCCCTCTGCCTGTGTCTCTGCCTCTCTTTCTCTCTCTCTCTCTTTCTCTCTCTCTGTGTCTCTCATGAATAAATAAAAATCTTAAAAAAAATAAAAATAAAAATCTTAAAAAAATAAAACAATTAAATTTTACAATTTAATTGTAAAAATTAAAACAATCTTTATCCTCCATACAACTCTTGAAAAAAATTAGAAATAAACATATTACTATTTTAAGTATTTAAATATAATGTCCATATTTTATTTTACTTATTATATCATTGATATTTCCCTTGACATTCAATGTTCTTAGAAGTGAGAATATTTAATAACAATAGCATTTTTGACAAGTGAATGCAGGATTCCACTATTGCCTTAAGTTTGGATATGTAGATTGCTTTCCTTTTTTCTTTTTAAGATTTATTTATTTATTTGAAAGAGAAGAGAGGGCAAGAGAGAGAATCTTAAGCAGACTCCTGCTGAGTGCACAGTGGGATTTGCTCTTAGGACCCTGAGATCGTGACCTGAGCCAAAAACAAGAGTAGATGCTCAACCAACTAAGCCACCTAGGCATCGCAAGATAATTTTTATTTTTCTATTCTTACAAATGATGTCATAGCAAATAAACATGCTTTCCTGGACAGCTTTCTATAAATCTGAGTATATCCACATATAAATGTTTAGGATTGTAATATGCTTATTTTTGAACTATTTTTTTTTAATTTAACCTACAAGGGTTTGAGGTTATCAATCAATCCCTTTTTACCTTAATGTTGTGATGCCTCATCTAATTTAATCACCCTGAGTTCTACAAATAATCATACTGAGAATCAGATAAATGTTATATGTATTGTCTTAATGATTGGATGCTTTTTTAAAATGTACTTTTAATCTAATTTAATGTGATTTGTGTATTTTTTAAAGCATTCCATTGACAATGAGTGTTTAGTGTTTTAATAATTAAGACTACCAATAAAATATACAACCACAACTATTGAGAATTGCATGATATGTAGTGAATATCTGTATATAGTGAATTTTGATATGAAAATATGAATATTATAAAATATTACTTTCTATGTATATGTATTTCATGTGCTTATAAAATATTTCTAATATTTGTGTGTATATATCTCCTTATCTATAGAAGCTGTTTTATAAATATAGATATGTTTCTATTAAAAATTTCAGTATATAGCTGCAATATATATGCAGTCTTTATAACATAAATAACATGTTAACACGTTTACATCTTTATCTTTCTTTAAAACTTTATAGGTATTTATAAATGTATAATTCCTTAATTCATACTGATATATATGATCTGGAAATGAGAATAATTTGAAATTAGAATAAACTTTTGAATAAATATTTATCAATCATTTAAAACAACGAATAAAATTATTACCAATGTATTTTTTTTGCCTATATGATTGAAGGTCCAAAATCTGTGTTTCACACATGGTGTAAGTTTAATTAATAGAAGCATCATTCCTCCTACAGAACAATTTTACGACTTCCATTTATGTCCTTGGTTCTCATAGTTTTGTTAGTGAAATATCTTCAATCCTATGAGCCTATGTTTTCAACAATATCTGTAAGTTTTGGAAATGAAAGATTGAAAAAAAAGAAAAGAAAATGAAAGATTGTATATTTTATTTCTGCTCCAAAATCTTATTGCACTTATTATATATTTTAATTAAGTTAATAGTTTTATAAAACTTGTTTTTCACTATTTATGCAATTATTCTTTATTGTATTGTTTTGATTAAATTACTGTTTCCCTTATTAAGTACATTTAAGTAGTGGCTGCAGAACTAGGTTTAAAGAACTGAGTTTTTCAACACAACTTCCACAAAGGCTCAATTTTTCTTTGCAGATCTTTTTTATATTATGTCTCTTCAAACATGTCTTGTCACTTTTCTACCACCTTGCTTCTTTTTAAACTATACAGTTGCATAAACAAATAGATGCACTCCAATTCCTAATCTACAAAGTTCTTATTTATTCAGGAAAAGCCAACTCAACAACTTTCATCAGGAAATATCACTGATGATTCCAATTATTCCAACCCATATAGGAAAGACCTTGGTTTCAGGGTCCTTATCTCTGAAATGGGAATTACCAGAAGTTTCCCTCCAGGGAAATTTCTGAGCATCTTCAATCATTTGTGCATCAGCAAATGCTTTCTTTTCAGGTAGTATCATGGCTCCATAGTTACATACTAATTGATCTTTATTAATAAATCATCACTTGCTTTATACTATGTTCCCAAGGGAATGTAAGTTTCTCAATGGCATACAATGTATCACCATCATCTTTTATTCCTGGGTATTTCCTAAGAAAGAACTTTGACCTAAGAGCACTCAACAAATGCTAAATAAATGAAAAACTAAATGATTGAATGAATTATCATAGCAACATTCAATCAGAAAGAGACTGTTTATACAGTGGTCCCATATATTAATTCCAAGAAAATTTATTTTGTTTCTGGAGTTTTTCATACTCTCTTGCTTAGAATAGCAGATGGTTGATTACGGGATCAGGTAAAATAGCTTGCCAATCCCCATCAAAGTCTCAAAATAAGAAAAAAACTTGTACAACTTTTGAGTGTGTTTACCTGCAGGTAACAAATGTTTAGAGTTGGTGCATTCTAAGGAACAACCACTAGAAGAAATTATAGAATGACATTTCTTCAAAATACATAGAGAATTGGGGCACCTGGGTGGTTCAGTGGTTGAGTCTGTGCCTGTGATTCAGGTCATGGTTACTAAGTCCTGGAATCGAGTCCCGCATGAGGCTCCCCACAGGGACCCTACTTCTCTTGCCTCTCTCTGTGTATCTCTCATGAATAAATAATATCTTTTTAAAAAAACATAGACAATTTTCATTAATATCTAGAACTTCAGCTTTTAGGGTCGTCTACCTGGACTGCCCTGTATTTCATCAAGGCTAATCCTTCTGAAATGTTTTATCTAATGTCAGCACAATAGATGTTAGCCAGAGAATAACTATGTGTTCTGAGGAGTTATTCTCTTGTCCTTTTCTTCTTCCTCACTGCAGTCTGAAAAGTAACCTAAAAAGTTTTAGAGTAGAACTGACGTAAATATTACAGTCTTAATAGTGCTACTATAAATATTTAACTTGATTCTCTCAGTTAAGAGAGCAAAATATGATGATTTAAAAATGCTTCTTTGAAATATGTTGAGGTTAACACCAAAACTGCATCTTGCAGCCAAAATTTGAACTCTGTCTAAATTGATATATGTAGGAAAAATTAGCATGAACAAGTGAGCTTGTCTTGGTTTCCCAGGAGAGAGCTTGCATTTATAGGGTCATATACTTAGAGTTCACATTCATCCGAGACTTACAACACAGCAAGAAACAAAGGGTCATTAAGGGGATCTTAACTAACACTGAATTTAATAGTTTCCAAGAATATTGTTTAAAAGCTCAACTTCCCTAGGAAGTCCTCTTTGATTACTATTCTAATCCTATAACTCAGACTCAGTTGTGTGCATATTTTCATATAAGTGTGTGGAAACAGAGTCATTGCTTTACCAATCTAGTGAAACATGTTTAAAAACCCAGCTTACCAGGGCAGGGGGCCTGGGTGGTGCAGTCGGTTAAGTGTCTGACTTGGTTTCAGCTCAGGTCATGCTATAAGGATCTCTCTTTAGAGATCAAACCTTTCATCAGGCTCTATGCTCAGTGTGGATTCTGCTTAAGACTCTCTCTGGCCCTCCCGGTCATAGCCTCTCTCTTTCCCTCTCTCTTAAATAAAACAAAGAAATCTTCTTTAAAAACCAGCTTACCACAATTCTAATTGTATACTAATCTTTCAGTAATTTTAACATCAACAGTAATAAAATTATAATAATTAAAAACATGAGAAAATAATTAAATATGGGGGAATTTTTCTTATGCCAGGTATAATAGGAGCTCTACGGGTATTTTTTTTAATTTTTATTTATTTATGATAGTCACAGAAAGAGAGAGAGAGAGAGAGAGAGAGGCAGAGACATAGGCAGAGGGAGAAGCAGGCTCCATGCACTGGGAGCCCGACGTGGGACTCGACCCCGGGCCTCCAGGATCGCGCCCTGGGCCAAAGGCAGGCGCCAAACCGCTGCGCCACCCAGGGATCCCTCTACGGGTATTTTCAAGCTCATATCCTGAAAGGTGTATCTTTTTTTAAGATTTTATTTATTTATTTTTTGACAGAGAGACAGAGCATAAGCAAGGGAGGGGCAGAGGGAGAGGGAAAAGCAGGCTCCCCGAGGAGCAGGGACTCCGATGCAGAACTTGATCCCAGGACCCTAGGATCATGACCTGAGTCGAAGACAGACGCTTAACCAACAGAGCCACCCAGGCACCTGGTATATTATATTGTTTCCTCTATTTTGTTAAAGGAGACAATTCTGCTTCAGGAAACAAAGGGATCTATCTGAGACTATGTGTCTAATCATTTTCGAAGGTGGAATACTTTCCATATTCAGTTTTTCACTATGACTGTGTTTGCCCTGCTCCATTTATATTTTTATCAAATCTGTAACGTAACTTTTTAATAATTTTTAGAATTTAATCTAGGACAAAGCCTAATTGCCACTCAGATTTCTGTTACTTTCCTAGTACTAACTATAGCAAGATGCATAGAGCTGACATTTTATAGGGATAATGACAGTAGAATTATTAAGATGTGATTCTGGTAGAGAAAAAAAATTATTTGAATCTTGGGCATGCAGAGTTAATTGAATCAAAATGTTCTGAACTGCATGGGCGTAAGAAAGAAAAAGGCATTTATGGTGGCATTTAGTCCCATAATTCATTCTTATGAATCATGCTGGTGCTCCTGTGTATAAGACAGAGATGAAAGTGTGTTGTTAAAATTTGTTAATATATCATGCCTGTTACGTGGGAAGGGAAAATGTAATATTAGAAAGACTGATCTCCCAATTGCCAAAGATCATGATTTAGGTAGAACTGAAATCAAAGTATTCTGTCATTAGGATCTGCAGCCACTATTTTGACAGTTAAATCTAGGCTTCAATTTTTTTATTAGAAGTCTTCAAATGCCTTTTGCAGATGATTTTTAAAAATTAAGCCTAATTTGAGGAAAGGACAAGGTGACACTGAGCTCTAGTAAAGCTAAGCAAACCCAAACAGAAATAAATATTGTGCAACAATGCCATCATTATTTGGGGGAATATTCACATAGGTGTACAGTGTTTAGTGCCAAACAATTTACAGTTTAGTTGGAGATATAATATCAATGTGTAGGGAATAATATACAGGAATAAAGCTATTCACTTTTAGAAAAAATATGATAGATCAGTATGTATTGGAGTGACTGCATGGAGATGGATGACTTCATGGAGGACATAGAACCTGGTCAGGCTTGAAAGCTGAGTAGAGTTTGAATAGGTACAATAGTGATTCATTCTAGCTAAGGAAGGACACAATTACAGAAAAGCAAATACTTGAACTATTTTGAGAAATAGCAAGTAGACCTACCTCTTTAGATGTATGAAGTTGTTTGTGGAGAACAAATAAGTGAGATGGTTGCCATCCTCTATGAAATGTCACATGAAATATTCTTTCCAAATATATAGAGTTTGGGGAAAGAAAGAGATCCAAAGGAATGAAATTTGAAAGGCTATGTTGGGAAAAAGTGAGATCCAGAATGGATGGCTTATAACGATGTACTATATATAAATGAGATTTGAGCGTGTAGTCAATGGAGAGTTTGGTGAACAGAGAGATAAATTGGCCTGCATAATTTACTACCATGACAGTGTCAATAGAGGCTCTATGAGAGAAAAAAAGGGTGAGCAATATGGCAGGTTTGTGACTGAAGAGAAAGGTGGCCATTGGAGATTCACAACATTCTCAAAGAGTTTTTTAAAACAGGGTTGTGAAACTATAGTTTCCATGGGGTGAAATGGCTCTAACACTCTAATGATTTGGTCAAGTCTGAGACTCACAGAAATTGTTTGTGTGACGATGCTCTGAAGAAAATCAAGGAAAGACACTAATTCTCACATACAGATTTTCTTTTTAGACCAGAGGGAAGAGTGCAGATGCAAGATGTGGATATTATAAGTTTATACCAGGGGCTGTTTACACTTGGTTCGGGTACCATCATGGGGTCACACCACAGAGAACATAAGTCATTCAGGCGCCTCCATCTTAGCAACTACAATCTCAAGTTGAAGTTCTTATGAGAAGGATACAAGCCATTTAAAGTGATGCTCCAAGAGTACACATGTCCTAGACTTTCAAAAGTTACCTTGATGGTATTTACTGAAATTCTTCATAAATCCCTGGCATAACCTCACTAAGAAGTTGTACTAATTCCAAGTGAATTTGCCATTCCTCCAGGAAGTGTATCTCTTTCTTTTAATTCTGAGTATTCAGGATAACTTCCTTCCTACCATTTACATCTCTGTTCCCTGGGACAGCATAACATAAATCTAAATCTTTTTTGCCCAGAGAAATAGCAGTTGTTTAAACATGAGAAAAATAGCTATTATGTGTTCCCTTCTTTTATTTTTTCCAGAATAAAAAGTATTTCTGTTTTCTTCATTTCTTATTTGAAGAATGTTTTGATAATCATCCTCACCAGATCCTCCCTTTCCTGGATCAGAGATAGACAGTTTTTAAGTCTTCATACCATGCTACTGTGTGATCTCAGAGCTGACTACAGTATTACTGGGCAATCTGATCAGGATAGAAATTGAAAATGTTGTGTTTAAAACATGGCTATAGGAATAACTCAAAATGATGAGATCTAATGATAAAGCTGTGGTGAAAAATAAAAGCTTTGGATAATTTTTATGAAAAGCAAGTGAAGAAAAATTAAGTTCACAATTTAGCACTTAGTGTATGAAGATGTCTGGCCCCATCTACTATAATCCTAGGAATAATGATACAACATCTATTTAATAATTTTAAATCTTGTTAATGCCATCAATAAGCTCAATATATAAAAAAATAAATTCTATTCCACAAAAACTAGATCAATATTTTCTTAATTGCTATAAATAACACATACTCCAGATGTAAACCATTTGTAAAATTTGAGCAATAAAATGCAAACAACTATTAACCATTCAGGATAAAGCGATTTTATTCAAAATGTTTGAAAACTAAGTTGTCACCAAAATGTTGACCATAGATGTTTAAGTTCATGATTAGGTGCTTTCCTCCAGCCCTTCCTTTTATTTAGACAAGGAAGGAGTCAGTTTGTATTTTTCATGGGAAAATATGCACACCAAAAAAACACAACCAGACAGGAATTGTACATAATATTACAAAAGATAAACTGTGGGAATTTTTTAATATCAAGTCAGTATGAGTTAAGAAAAAATGTTTATTTAAAAATGAAGAATGACTACATTTTCTGTCATTCCAGCTTCCGTACACACTTTATTAACAAAAATCAATTATTAACACTTGAAAATATGCATCAACTCCATGTCAAGTACCGATTTAAGCATTTTACAATCTTTAACCATACAACAACTCTATAAAGTGTATGATATTCAGTATCTGATATTTATGAGAAGATAAGCTATTTCTGTTTTCTAAAATTCATAAATACTGTACTAAAACCTTATCATTGTAACACATTTTACCAAAAATAATATGCCGGATATTTCTACAATATCAATGATTCATCACATAATCTCAGTTTGGGGATTTAACCTTATATTGGAAATACTTGGGCATATGAAATAGAGGAATTTTGATATATACAGCAGAGTTTGTCAAGAAGAGATAGTGTTCAAAACAAGACAATGGTCAGAGAGGATGAATGAAATCCAGTATATCGTAGTATTACAGATGTCAAGGAAAAAGTATAGTTAAGTGATATTCAACACTCCAGAGATTTGAAATATGAAGGAGAGAAAGGTCATTGGAATTAGCAAAAAGAAAGCTATTTGGGGGCTCTCGAGGTTGTGTTTCAGAAGAATAATGTGCCTGGGGTTTTAAAGAGACATGAATGGATAGAGGTAGAAGCAGTGAGTGTAGATTATCACACACACACACACACAGATGTGGAATGAAGGATAGAAAGTATATGACATGAAATCAAGAAAGTATTTTTTAAATTATCTTGTAATATTGGTGAAGCCTCTAAATATTTAAATGTATATAGAAAGGAAGGGCTTAGAAGGAAAGAAAAGAGAAGAGATAGACAGGTGGGGACCCAAAGGGAATTAAGGGATCATTCTGACGTATTAATGGTATGGCTGGAAAGAATCAAGTGCTTGGATAACAGACAATACTGAAGTTGCTACATCTAACAAAAGACCAATGAATGAACTGCCTCCCTATATGGGCTTTAAAAACTGTAGATCACCACTTAGGGCCAGGTGGCCAATATAAATAGGTCTTGACTCTAAATCTGAGTTTCATTTCCTCTTAAAATTCTCTGGAAATACCTCCATGATTCACCTTATTACCAATATGCCTAACTTTCTGCAGGGATGACATGTTTTTCTTTAGTATCATCACTGAGGGGCTCATGACTCCTCCCATTGTCAAGGTTTTCACTCTTTTCATTCAAAATAAATAAGCAGAAAACATTCCCAAAGGTCCTTTCCCACACGACCCCCTACCCAGCATAAAATGTAGTTGCCAAAGTGAGAAATTCTGATCATTAAATATGAAAAGCTTGGTGCTCTTCTACCAACTACTAGGCTTACACCCTGCAGATGATGGTCCTGTCCCCATCCCAGCCTCCCTCCACTGCTCTCCAGCAGGAAGGAATGGTTCCTCTAGCACAATATGCTTTAAAATGTTGATCCTTCTGTCTTCCATTATTTTTCCCTTCCACCGTATTTTTTTATGAACCATCAAAATGATGTAGAAACCACAAACTTTTTGGAAACTTTTTGGACTGTTCCAAACAGAGTTACGTACGCTCTCTTCTGTACCACATCAGTACAATAAACATACTTCCATTATTTTACTTGTACATATAATAATTATAATGACTTTTTGACATATATTTATTTCCTCTGGGAAACAAAAATACCTATATTCAAGGATTGTCAGGTTTTACATCAGCTTTGCATGTCCTAGCAGGTTATTTAAGAGATACACAAGAGCATTAAATATAAATTTGAAAATAAGAAAGAAAAATTAAAAAAAATAATGATAATTTAATATCTATCTAAACTTGCAAGGGTTTTATCTATCTACATACGGCAGATGCCATACTTTTTGTCATACTACAGACATCTGCAGGGGAGACTCAACTGCTTCTTAGGAAAACACAAAAGCCCATATTATACCCTCTTTAATCCAACTATTAGCTTCCCATTCGTTTCAGATTCCGATGGTGTTATGTCCCTCTTTTTCTGAGATCATCAAGAGATCATAAAGAGGGACATCACAAATAATTTGGATGTTTTTCAAGTTGCCCACTAATTTTACAGCCACTTCCGGGAAGGAGTGGCTCACCTCTGTAATGTTAAAGCCAGAAAGATGAGGAGTCTAATGATATAATGACCACAATTTCCAATCACCTATCGGTAACTGCAAATTTTCAACAAGATGCATACCCATTCACATGTGGTGGGTCCAAGTAGACAGAAACATATATCCTGAAATCAGGCATGCTTAATTCTAGGAAAACAAGAAATAGACACGTATTTATGAGCTGTGAAAAGATTCATTATAAAAAAAAAGTCCCCAAGATTAATATTAAAGAAAAATACTACAAGTAGAAACAAGCTCAGCATACATATGGCATAATACAGTCGTATATTACATTATTAAAAACAGTCAGAGCAACTATCATTTACCCAGTGCTTTACATGTGAGTCATTCCCTCAGGAGTTTGCATATGTTGTATCTTTTAATTATCACAGCAATGCCATGAGGTGGAATTTTTCATCTTTATTTCACAGTTCAGGAAACTGAGCTTAAGGAGGTGAAGGATATTTGTTCAAAGTCAAACAGATAAAGCTGGGATCAAATTCAAATCCATCTAAGTCAAAGCCTGGGTGCTTAATGAATGTTCTACAAGGCCAGTGCATGAGCTTTTCTCAGGACATCAAAAATGTTATTCAGTGTAGAAATATTTAAACGGTTTGCTTATCAGAAATCTGATTCATGAAAAAAGAAAAAGAAATCTGATTCATGGAATGATTATCTGGCAGTGGTGCTGGAATGCTTGCTCTGGAACCAGATTTCATTCTAGTAGTATTGATACTTTAGGGGAGCAATTTGAGCATAACTAAATTTCACCTTTGCTTCTTACAACTTCATCCGTGAGAAGCACTCTGTGAACACGTGAAACCGCACCCAGCTAAACCCAGCACAAGGGAATCCCAAAACTGCACACCCCTTAAACATCTGTGCGTGATCTCAGTTCACTTGCATTGTGCTTTGAGGCATACCCATCCCCATCCATGTCTGACTTTCCATCTGATTTCAGATAACCCTCCCTCTTACCTCTTTGCAGCAACACATGAGCTACAAACCCTTTCCACGTGCACTTCCATAAGCGAGCTTCAGGTCTTTTTCAAATTAAGGGGGCCATATTTATTATCCTAACCATCTATTTATTAACCATTTAGCACAGAGTAGCTTTCAGTTTTGTTATCATGGATCTTATTGTGCCATCCTGCACAGCATGGTGATTTAGGAATATGCATGTAGCATTATAGCAGAACCGGCCAGATACAACTTCTTGAATAAATGATAATCCATGGCCTTGGGACTTTTTTTTTTTCAAAGGAGTTGACTACTGTTAAAAAAAAATGGGGATGCCTGAGTGCACAGTCTGTTAGCCGCAGGCTCATGATTGAGGCTCAGGTCATGACCTTGTGGTCCTGGGATGAATCTCCAGGTCTGGCTTCTGCGCTCAGTGAGGAATCTGCTTGAGGATTTCTCTCCCTCTCTCTGTGCCCTTCCCTCCATTCACACACACACACACACACACACACACACACACTTTCTCTCTCTCTCTCTCTCTCACTCTCTCTCTCTCCTTCTAAAATAAATAAATACATCCCTAAGAAAGAAACTTAACCCAGTAAATTTGAAGATCTAATTGGCTTTGTTAAAGGGCGCAATACCCAGGCAGCACACCGTTGAGCTATGTAGAGAGGGGTTGCAAGGAGTTGCACAAAATGGAAGACTTTTATAGACAGAGGGTGGGGGCCAGAAAGTGACCTGTAAAAAGAAAAGATTATTCCAAATGAGGCTGTTTTCTAGGAAGAAAAAAACAAGTGTCTTATCATGCAAGATGGAGAGAACCCAGATGACACACTCATTGATGCTGTATTTTTTTTTTTTTTTCTGACTGTTAAGACATTTCTAGGAGAGGTTAGAACTTCAATTAGTTGGGTATTAAGCCCTGGTGTGGTAACTGGTCTAAGTGACATCATATTGGGCCTGCAACTTTCTTTCTTTCTTTTTTTTTTTTAACACAGTCATTAGTCAACAGAATAGCTTCAGTGTGCGATTAGGAATGAAAAGTATGGGTCATCATAATACTTTCTATTCCGTTGATAAACCGTAAGTAATCAGCACACAAAGACAATTGTTACTGACACCTATGAACATTCGAAGCTCACTAGAATTGGTGAAAGACACTGTTCCTAAAACTCCACAATATTTCTCTCCTGGTTTGTCAAACTTTTAATGTAATTGTTTGTTTTAAAATGCCAACAACTGACGTTTTTATTGAAAATCTGTTTGTTTAAAAAATAACACAGCTGTTGGTCATATGGTAAGTGTTTCACAAGGCAGAATGAGGAAAATGTGCTAGGGTTCAGTTTAACCTCAACAAGATGACTATTACTCCAGGTTAGGAAAAAAAAAACTTTATTTGTGTGTGTGTGTGTGTGTGTGTGTGTGTGTGTGCAAATGTCTAATATGATTTATCTAGGTCTATTTTTTAGAAGGTCAGATTCTGAGAATACTCAAAATTCATTTGCCTATCAAGAGATGTGGATGAGACTTTGTATTCAGAGCGAGAAAAATGTACTAGGAACAAGACAACAATTTGTGCAATTTCAGCCTCTGTCAGAGGATCCTTGCGTCTTTTATATTAATACATTCGTAATGTGGCATGAAGGTAGGGGTGATGTTTGAAAAATCTAATAACCAATATGGCAGAGGCATTGACCAATCAGAATGGATGTCAGCCACATAAAACAGAAGTACCATCCTGGTAAAAACTGGCTGAACATCATCCTCACTGGCAGAAGGGGCAGGGAAACATATTATTGGCCTATCAGGTGCTAGACTTCAAATACATGAGAACAACCACAGTATATTAAAATCATTTATGTCTTCACTACATTTTAAGTTGTGGTTTGTATGCATGTGTGTGTGTTTGGCTTTTTCATTTTTGTTTTGTTTTGTTTTGTTTTTTAATTCTTCTCAATACAACCAGTAGGAAGCACTGTCTCAACCCAAAAAATAATGTTGAGAAATGCAAAAATATCCAAATCAGTAAATACCATTGGTTGGGGGCTCACTCTTCAATCTGAACTGGGTTAGACGCGTCAGGCACATGACTTCTAATTCCTCCACCATGCAGAAACTAATTGTGATTATCTCCATTTCATAGATAATAAAACTAAATCTCTAAACAGTCCATTGATTTGACTTGGGCCACAGTGTCAGACGAAGATTTGAACCAATGTAAGTCTGTTCCCAGATCTTGCTATTTCATATGCCCAGTATCATGCAAATTCATTTCATTTTGGTTGGATTGAATTAAATCTCTTCATCTCAAATTGACTTTCACAAAATCTACATTAGGCCTATTTCTTAGATCAAGGGAAATTATTCCAAGGTTGCCATTTAACACACATAGAGGATGGAAACATTAAGAGACAAAAATATCTTTGTTTCCAAAGTGATTTACATATCAAAGCTTGTTGGAGAAAGCTGGAATAAACAGTTCAGTTTCTGGAAACTTATTTAAGTCAACTTTCACATTCCTTGGAGAAGTTAACCACAACATTTTAAGGGGAATGTATAAGCATCTCAAGTTGGCACAAGATCCATTAGCTTTACTGTGGCTAAGCATGGCACCCATTTTTTTCCCCATGACCTCACCAGAATCATGGTGGCTCACACTGCACAACTTCCTCATTTTAAGTCTTCCATTCATCCTAGCATTTTTTTTTTCTCGCCTGGAGACCTTAAACGTTTAAACCTATTGAATTTATTCTGTAGACAATGTGCCAGATACAGATGTTTCACATATGATCTTTTTGAAGTCAAATTTCTTAAAATAAGCCATTAACCTTGAATAACATATAAAAGAGAAAAAAGTGAATAAGCAGTTTTCAAAATAAATTCTACAAGGAGGTAGCTTTGGCTGATAGTGTAAAAAGCAGTCTTTTAACCCAGAATTCCAGAGTGTGGTCCCATGGCCATTACTTCCTTTATTGGCAAAATCCCAATTCTGGATGAATTTGTTATCTACTTTTTTCCACATCAGAACCAGAACCACCGTATTTGACATGAAATAAATAAATACACAAACAGACTTTTTAACATAATTTCTTGGACACAAGCCTCAACTCTGTGCTGCATAATGCCCAGGAGCCCCATTGTGTCTCTCTAGTGGGCTAATTTTGTCCTGTCTTCAAGTAACAATTTCATATCTGATAAAGCCCTCAAGACTTTGACAGCTAATCTTGCTTTATATTGTAGACCATAGTCTTCTGATTAGAACTCCCCTCTCTTCTTGCTATATACAGTGGAATCCAATTTCCCTTTTTTTCCCTTCTGTTATAATGCATCAAGTGTCCTTCTTATTGTACAGTCCATTTGTCTGCTTATGGTGTAGATGTCATGCCTTCCACTTTCCAAGAAACTCTCCTATTCACTTTCCTACATCATTGATCCCTTACTTTCTACTGGTTATTCCCATTGCCTTTAAAGACCTTTTCTAGAAAGTCTTATCTTTTTATACCCTACATTGACCCTCAAATCTTTCCCCAGGTATTTTATCTTTTTAGAGAACTACGTTGTAGTCAAACTGTCAGAGAGAGCTGTCAGATTCACTGACTAATTCTCACACTTATTCTTTCCTTGGTGCAATTCAGTGAAGTTTCCCACCTTCCAGGATTCAATAAAAGCTGCTCCCGAATCCCATTATTTCTTTCTTAAAAGTAATAGGTTTTGTTTGTATTTATTAAGTCATGTATAGTTATTTTTATTTCACTATATTTGGTCTATGTAAGCTCCATTAGGATGTGTAGCCTAAATCTTCCCTGTTACTATATTATATCCCTGCAACCAAGGTCTGTACCTATACATAAATATTCGTTGAAAGGGGCAGCCCCGGTGGCTCAGCGGTTTAGTGCTGGCTTCAGCCCAGGGCCTGATCCTGGAGATCCAGGATCGAGTCCTACATCAGGCTCCCTGCATGGAACCTGCTTCTCCCTCTGCCTGTGTCTCTGCCTCTCTCTGTCTGTGTCTTTCATGAATAAATAAATAAAATCTTTAAAAATATATTCGTTGAAAAAATAAAATAGCACATTGAAGAATGTCATTCAAATATTCCACTTTAATATAGGATGAATTTTAGGATACTTTCATTTCAAAGAGGAAAAAAATATAAATACATTTAAAAAAATATTTTTATTATCATAAATATGCCACCTAAATGCTGTTTTGTGAAGTTTGTGGAGATTTTAATCCAGTGCATTTTTTAAATTTAATTATTAAACTAGAATCAATACAATAAAATTCTATATCACCTAAAATGTATTATCAATGTTTGTGATATCAAGAAATTATTTCAGGGCTGTATAAGTTCTCTAATAAAAAATAAAAAGATGAATAATTCACCTTTCTTTATTTTATATACACCCTTGGGCTCCATGCTGTCTTTTTCTGGACTTTAAGCCTGAATTTTATATTTGTTTCAACATGATTTCATTTGTAAATATATAGCAGCTCTATCCAGAACAAATATAACACAAACCACATAGGTAATTTTAAATTCTTCAGTAGCCACATTAAAAAGTTTGTTAAAAAGTGAAACTATTTTAATGAAATATTTTATTTGACCCAATATGTGCAAGCTATTATTTCAGATTATGAAAATATAAATTTGTTAATGAGGTATTTTGCATCCTTTTTTTCATACCAAGTCTTAAAAAGCCAGTGAATATTTTATATCTACAGCACTTTTTTTAAAGATTTTTTTAAATTATTCATTTATCGACCGAGAAAGTACATGCACACAAGCAGACGGAGCAGCAGATAGAGGGAAGGGAGAAGCGAGTTTCCCATGCTGCCTAGAGTCCAATGCAGGGCTTGATCCCAGGACCCTGGGATCATGACCTGAGCCATAGGCAGGTGCTTACCTAACTGAGCTACTCAGGCTCTCCCATTCACAGTGCTTCTCAATCTGGATGCTAAATTCTCATCTGAAATATCCATTTGAATTCAGATTTAATAACATTTACAGTTGGGAAAGTGGATTCATATATCCAAGTCATTCCAAACATTATTAAACGTTTTTCATTAACTGAATTGCCTTATTTAAAAATTTAAATCAATTACATCAAATTAAAAATTCAAATCTTTGGTCACACTAAACACATTCCGAATGTTCACATTCACATGGGACTGGGGCTGCCGCTTTAGGTAACACAGATACAGGGAAATAATGGAGCAAGTTATATTTCTTTTCCCATACAAGCTTATATCCAAATGACTTATTATAGATTTTAATATGTGCAGTAACAATTTTAAGCATTATTGCATATAAACAAACACAGGTAAAAATGTTCTAAATATCGGGCCTATAACAACATTCAAGTGGTAGCTTTTATTCTTCTATTTTAAAAAATTTTTATTGAGGCTGACAATAATCTTATTTAGTAGTAATGGCAAGTCTTAACCTAGTTTTATACAGTAATTATCCAAAATCCAGAGAATAAAGTTACCTCAGAATGTCCACCCACATTTCTTTGTAAAGCCATCAGGTAAGGAGAGGTAGAATTCAGCTCCATGTATTCTCCATTCTTATTTTTATATCTAGAGATCCCTAATTTTACATCCAATGCGTTTGTCAAGGCTTTGCTTTGTTCTACTATGTACTCATTGCGGTAGTGGACATTAAAGAAAAACATTTTAAAATTTTATTGAGGAAACTTACATATATGACTTGGACCATTTCAAAAAGTACTTTTTTATTAATTTCATTTTTCCCTTGATTTATTAGGGGAAAAATCATTGGAAAAGTTAGGCTTAAAAATACTCTCTCGTTAATGAAAGACATTTTAAAACAACTTCTTGCGGGGAAAAAAATCCAGTCTAGGAAAATAATACTTTTTTATATACCTGAATTGGCAAAAATTATTTAATAGTCTTTAAAATTTCAAGAATTTATTGGCTTATAGATTCAGGACTGTAAAATGGCATAAAATTGTGTATTATTGTTTTTTTGGAATAGGAAATAGGAGTGTGGTAACTACTATGGAAAATTAATACACAGAAAGACTCAGGAAAATGGGGCTGTTTGAAGAAACATGTAAGAAATACACAGATGACAAATGCTTGCAATCAAGTTTTATTAAATTCCTACTAAATATTTTGACTTTTCCTCCAAACATATGATTATAAATTTCAGCTATTTATACAAAAACTCTAAACATATCAATAAGAAATACCTGTATACGAAGGCACTAGCTAAGCTTAGCAATAGAAATATATTTTAGGCTATCGGAGGACTCCCATTCTCATTTGTTATGTGTGTACAGAAAGAGAAGGGGTTCAAAAGAGGCTATCTCTGGTCAGGGAATGAGGCATAACTCCTCAAGACTGGAGTAGAGTGGAATTTGTTGGGAACAGGTAGCAGGAGGAGTGATCAGCCAAGGAAATACTCCAAGAATCAGGTGAAAGAGATTAAAAAAAACAAAAGAACTTTTCAGTGATGCTGTTGTGGGTTGTGACTCATATCCCTTTTAAAGTTCTTTGAGAGTTGTAACTGAACCCAGAAGGTCTTTTTAAAAGTACTTTTGGATTGTGCTCCTTTGACTATTTCAGACTGAGCCCAGGCTATGTGGGGGCCATAATTTATATTTGCTCAGTTTACATTTCGGAGGATATGGTACATGGTGGCAAACCTAAGGTGTCCAGGTACAACTTCAAATTTTCACTGTATACCTGAGCCAAGTAGGTGTTCACTCCAACTCCAGGACTGTTGAATTACTCAGGGAGCAGAGCAGGAATCAGACAGACAGGAGCCGCTATAGTTCTTAGGAAGAGACGTCAAAGTCACAGAGACGACCTGCAGATGACACTAAAATAGAAAGAGGGATTTCTGTAGAGAAAAAAGGAGGCTTATGTGGCATTATGTGGGCTTACCTCACAGATGAGATCCTAAAACCCTCTTACGAAACTGTATATTGTAAATGAGGCAATCTCCTGGACAGGCGCCTTCTTAAAGAATGATAGGCTCCTGGGATGGAAAGCCATGGTCAAGGGCTGACTAGTTAGGATTGGTTAACTCTTCTTCCAGACATCCCCAGCAGAGAGCAGACGTGCTTCTCTACTGCTTCGTGGAGAACTTGTGATTCATTGAACTGTTTTGCAAGCTGTGGTAGGGTGTCATCTCGAATAGAAACTAAAGAAATCCAGTGGATCAAGTGTCATTGTTGAGACCATGCCCCGCAGGGTTAATGAGGCTGAAACTAGCAGAAAGTTCAAAGCTCGGTTTTCAGAGACCTGTTTCTTCCTAATCAGCTATTGGCTTTTCAAACCCCACTAACAAATCCACTAGCTGTCTCTGCAGAGGCCTGGACTCAAGGTCAACTGACAGGGTTCCAACCTATGAATGAGCAAGGCCCTTGCATTCCTGACCAGAGATAAGGAGCCCAAGATCCTATCCAATTTACAATTGGCTCTTAGAGCAAACCCATAGCCTCTCCTCCTTGTCCTAACATAAACTCCTGATGTGAGGGGCCGAATTTTGACTCATTCCCATGTTAAGTGTCCTCCCCAAAGGGGGAACAGGAGATGTGTGTTGATATACATGTTTGTTCAATGCTCGTGCTCCATCTTTCCTCATAAGTAGCCACTAATTTCCCCTCTCTTTTCATTAACATGTATGTAACCTAAGCCCAAAAGAGAACAAAAACTTGTCTTCCCCTTCAAGGAGGGAGAGGGTTTTTTTTAAGATTTTATTTGTTTATTTATGAGAGACACAGGCAGAGGGAGAAGCAGGCTCCCTGCAAGGAGCCAGATATGAGACTAGATCCTGGATCTCAGGATCATGCCCTGAGCTGAAGGCAGACACTCAACCACTGAGCCACCCAGGTGTCTTGTAAGGAGGCAGAGTTGAGGGGCTTGTCCTCCCGTCTTCTCATTTGTCTGCCTCTCAAACTCTTTCCTTGCTGTAAACCTAATGTCTCAGTAGTTGGCTTTACTGTATCAGGCAGATAGACTTGGGTTCAGTCACAATGTGATCGCCTTATAAAGAGTTAGCAAGCAAGTGCTGATTATTAGTATTTAATATTAGCACTCTTGGTGGGGGCAATTTCAATGTTTACCTATGATGGATTGGAGAGATAACCCTAGGAGAGGGAACATATAATTATACTCAGTACCAACTGCCTTCAAGTTACCCTAAGCTCATGTTTTTTACATTTTTTAGCTTTATAATTTTCAAATAAAATTGTATGATAAAATCTAATATATAAAATAGATCAAAGAAAACCTGCTGGCGGATGAAAGTGGGAAGGGAAACTTTGCCTACTCAACCCCCACTCTGCCTCTTTCTCTTTTGCAGCATGAGCCCCGAGGCAACTCCAAAAACTGCTTTAGGACCCAGTTAAGTGCATTTGGAAAATCACAGCTCTAAACTGTTCCCTTTTAATTTCCTGGATCCCAGCCAGTTCGTGCCAAATTATTAGGCAGAGCCTTAACTTCTCATTTAAAAGACTTACCTTCTGGGAAAGAACATATTTTTTCATTTGATTATTTTGCTACTATTAATAATTAAATGTCTTCAATAATCATAAGAGCACACCATGACTGAGTACATTCTATATGCTTTGCGAGTCTTCTAAACTCTGATGACATTATCTCATTTAATCTTCACTACAACCCTGTAAAGTATTATTATTATTATTATTATCATTATTATTATTAATTTTCCAGTATTCATGAGGAAAATGAGGATGAGAAAGATCAAGGAATTTATGCAAAGGGGCGCCTGGATGTCCCAGTCCCTTAGGCACCTCACTTTGGCTCAGGTCATGATCTCTAGATCCTGGGATCATGCCCCACATGGGGCTCTCTGCTCAGTAGGGAGTTTGCTTCTTCCTCTCCCTCTCTTTCCCCACTCATGTACACACATGCATGTGTGTAAAAAACAAAGAGAAACTTTCTCAAATAAATATATAAAAATTGGGGGGGATGCCTGGGTGGCTCAGTCATTTAAGCCCCTGCCTTTGGCTCAGGTCATGATCCCAGGGTCTTGGGATCAAGCCCCACATCCAGCTCCCTATTCATCAGGGAACCTGCTTCTCCCTCTCCCTCTGCCATTCCCCCTGCTTGTGCTCTCTCTCTCTCTCGAATAAATAAATAAAATATTTAAATAAACAAATAAAATCTTCTTTTAAAAAAAGGAATTTATGCAAATATACACAACTCGTGAGGTCATAATTCAGTGTTTCAAATCAAGGTCTTTGGAACTCTAGCATCCTCTTGTACAATTATCTACTGTTGCCACCTTTGAATTAGCTTGATACTTGGGGTTGTCATTTCTAATTTAAAATTAGGATTAATGTTCATTCCTCCTATGCTACTGTTTTTCCACCTTAATTTTATCTGAATATGTTCATATTTATTCTCGAAAACTTGTTAGTAACATACTCTAGATACGTCCTTAGAGTTTGTTAAAGACCACTCATGTCTGAATGCTACCTTAGCATGTTAGTGGTTATTGATTTGTGTGAATGGCTGCCACTTATCGTCATTCACATGCAGCATCCATGATCTTAACCAGCCTCCTTGGGGAAAATTATATCCATTTACCGACTTTTTGCGGCCCTAGTGAAGTTTGCTAATCAGGTGCAGGCTGGACTCCCTTTCTGCCAAAATGGAAGCAGGGTTTGTGAGTTCTCTGCATTCCTCAGACTCACTGGAGGGTGCACCTGGTCTTAGTTAATTGGGTGAAGGAGTTTTGCCTGTAAGGTGAAAGGAATTAGTGACAGGTTTCCTATTCTCTCGGCCCCCTGAGGTGGGATAAAAAGCTTGACTGGCTCCTCCATTTTACAAGACCAATTGGGGAAAGACATAATTAACAGAAATTCGTTGTGGCATGAAGCTATTCCCTTGTTTGGGGGTGATAAAGGTAAAAAAAAAAAAAAAACCCTACAATTTTAGATAAACACTGGGTTAGCTGGCTTTATTTTTCTTAAAATGTTAGAAAGCAGTAGAGACAATCAACTAGATCATTTGGCCATTGGGTTGTAAATTTGCCATTATATGATTTAGCTGAGTGATGTTAGATAGGTCTTATAAAGTTTATTGGAGTTCAAGAAAGGAAATCATCACACCTGGCTAGCTCTGACATAAGGGAAAGTGCCTTGTGGGAGTTAGTTAGACCTTCTAATATGATCAATGGCCTGATGTTACCTAGCAAGAAGAAATAAAAGACTTGACTTGGAAAGTGTGTTAATTCTTTTGGGCTATTTAGTATAATTTAATGCACTGTATAGTGCCCCAGGGTATTGAAAGAGTTAAACTCCCCAGACAAAATGAAGAATTACTCCCTTTTTCCTGGAAATATCAGGCCCATATGCAGAGAGAGAACTTTATTAGCAAGGGTATTAAAATTGGTTTCACTGTAAGCGATTTTCCTAGGTTCCATTTCCATGCCATCTGTCCTTTTTTCCTTACCAGTAAAAGCAATAAAACGTACATGTTCACTAAAAAGAAAGGAATAGAGTTTTACGGCATTCAAGGGACATTAAAATTCCTTTCTCTCGTAGAATATATCTTGATCTTTCAGAATACTGTTTTAACAACTGATTTCTAATACATCTATAGCAAACCATTCGTCTTTTATATTAATGGTCACATAGACAAACTGGGTAAAAACCATGAACAAAACAAACCCCAAGTAGTGTAAGCAGTAATGGCCACTGAGAATATATATAGTGGCTGTAGTTTTGATATAGAAATGAGAATCAACAACAAATGAGACCTGAAATAGGATTATCCTTGCCTTCATGTTTGCCTTATATTTTTGTAAAGGCATTCAAATTAATAGGAATTGGTTCTTTCAGAAAAATGCTCCTAATTTCATGGCCTTGGGATCTGATTGCAATAGACTATCTTTGATAAGAAAGAATAGAAAGATTCAAGTAGCCGTGACCCCTGTCATTGATTTTTGTTAATAAAATATCCCCCTCGATGCAGGTCGACTGGGGTTGCTACCTACCTCTACTCCATGCTTTTACCTGCACTTAAGTTTCTTTTATAGAATGTTTTCCTAAACTTGTTTCACCTTCAAACTAATAGCACTTGTCCGTTGAAAGCAAATACAAGCTTTCCATAGATTTTTACACCCATCCCAACATCCTTTGGATTTGTAAGAGAATCATATTAAATGCTGCCATGAAGGAATGTGGCCGAAATGAAGAGAGACAGCCATTTGCCTATTTAGTGCTAGAGTTTTGATTTTTATATGATTTAAATATGCCATTTCCTAAAATCTTCTGGGCTGGAAGGTGTTATTCTGTGATTAGCAATAATATTCTGAACTGAAATTTTTAATGCATTGATCCCTAATCTTGCAAAGAAATAAAAAACATTATGCATGTTATGCAGCAAGAGAAAGTCAAGTACAGGAAGCTTAACTTTCCTTCCTGAAGTTGTTCTTTGAGTAAGAAACAAGTCAAGGAAAGAGCTTAAAATAACATACTATTGATTTTTCTGGGCCATTAGATCACAAGTATTTCATTCAACTGCAGGTTTCACACTTTACCAGAATGCAGGAGCACCTTATCTCTATGGGCCTTTATGGTTTTTAAAGTCCTTTCTTTTCCATTATCTAATTTGATCTTCAGAACATCCCAGTGTGCTAGTTGGTTTCTCTGAACTTCAGTTTTCTCCATCCGAAAATGAGGATGTGTGGTTTACCCAGGCTTGAAACTGGTCAACTGCTGAGCAAGTTCACGGGTCCAGAAATGGATCTTTCCTCTCTGCTGTGCCCTTTGTTAGAACACTGACACTGAAAATGTCTCTTGATTTGTTAAAACAATAGTTAGAAATAGCATATTTAGTTTCTTTTGATGACAGAGTAATACATGACTTTTGCCAAATATGGGAGAAATACAGAAAATAAAAGGAATAATCATCTTCATATACCTCCATCAAGGCAAAAAATACAGCTAACATTTTCTTTCCAATCTCTCACCTGTGCATCTATGGCATCAATGACACATCCCATGTTTTTATTTTTGTGTTCTGATTACTTCTACTGGCATTGCAATATAAATGTCATACTATGATAATAAAAGCTCCTTGTCAGTTTCATTTTCATGGTGACTTAGTAATAATAACGACACACAACACCACCTATGTCACTTTCCTATATTTTCTATGTATTTCTCTGTATAAAACTTTTGAGTTGAGTAGGATAAGTGAACACCTTTGTTCCTAGAGTATTAATTTAGTGTCAGATGCTCTGAATTTTCTAGAGATAGTTTGCCAATTAAAAAAAAAATGAAGGTTTTAAAAGATGTGTTTTTTAGAGAAATCCTCCTAATTTCTAGCAATGGAGCCTTTGGTCTCTGAATGCCTGCATTCAAATCCCAGTGCTCAGACTTATTCTTGTTAAAGTGAAGAAACTTAACCAAAATACTTAACTTCTTTGATCTTCAGCTTCTTCATGTTTAAAGTGATGATAATATAGATCACAGAGGCCACTGCTATGAGGTTTACAATTTAAAAAGGACACAGAACTTAGAATGATGCTATGTATCAAGTGTTCAATAAATACTACATCTTATGTACTCCCCCAGCATATATACAAACAGATACTATATATCCCCCATGACATAGCGTTTGCTACTGAAATGGGAGGTTAAAAAAATACTTCTTGAGTTCCAGATGATAAAATGGTGTACCAAGGAAATGCTAAATGATGTGCAAACACTTAGAATTTTCTCATCTATATAGAAGAGGTAAAACAATTGATACTCAATATTGGATCTCTCTATGCCATATTTCCACATTTTTATGGATCAGTTCATGGATCTCTACTTTGTTGCACTGATCAATATTGTTTTCTCTGTTCCATTACCATGGTCTTAATTTTAACAAATTTAGTATGGCTTAATAATCAGTATAGCATTTCATCCACCTTGTCCCACTTCAGGGGTTTCCTGGCCATTCTTGGACCATTGCATTTCCATATCAAATTTAGAATTAGCATGTCAAGGGATCCCTGGGTGGCGCAGCGGTTTGGCGCCTGCCTTTGGCCCAGGGCGCGATCCTGGAGACCCAGGATCGAATCCCACATCGGGCTCCCAGTGCATGGAGCCTGCTTCTCCCTCTGTCTATGTGTCTGCCTCTCTCTCTCTCTGTATGACTATCGTAAATAAATTAAAAAAAATAGAATTAGCATGTCAAATTTCATTAAAATGAAATGAAAATACTGAGATTTTGCTTGGAATTGCATTTGTCAATAGATCAATATGAAGATATTTGAAATATTTGTGATAATAAGCTTCCAAAGATGAACAACTTCCTTAGGTTTTCTATAATGTCTTTCAAAACAATATTATAATATCACCACAAAAGTTTTGTGCAACTTCTCTAGTTTATTCCTAAGAATATTGCATTTCTGCACAATTTTAGTGACACCACTTCCAGAAGTTAATATATGAAGTAGAATTTATTTCTATACTCTTTTATTTGAGAAAACTTGCTAACCTCTAAATAATTGAATTTAAATAATTGTATCATTTATACATTGGAGCTATCTTATAATCTTATTTGCAATCCTTTTAACTTTTAATTTTGTTTTTTGTTTTATTGTATTGGCCAGACTTTCTGGTAAAATATGGGAGAATCGTGATTCTAAAGCATGTTCTTCTCTTTTTCTCAATCTTAAAGAAGATGCTGTTAAAGATTGGCCATTACCATACCCATGACCACGGGGCTGCAGAATCTTTTCTTGGATTAAGAAGATTCACTTATACTTTTATGGGATATTTTAACAGGAAGGAAACTTGAATCTTACTACATTTTGCTACTTACTTAGATGATCATATAATATTTTCCTTTAATCATTTTTAGTAAATTAGATTAATAAACTGTCATCTGCTAAATTTATCTTTCATTCCTTGGATAAACTCAACTTGTTCATGGTAAATTATCATTTAAGTACTTTTGTGATTAAGATCACTGCTATTTTACTATTTCTCAGGATTGTTTTATCAATGGCTTGAGGGTTTGGCTTTTAATCTTTCTTCCATTTCCTGTTTAGTGCGTTTAAATAACTCTGTTATCCTAACTTCTGTGAAATAAGTTAAGTCAAGATGTGTATAGTATCATTCTTTTTCTTTATTATGGAATATTTTTTGTACAAGTGAAAGTAAATGTTTGGTAGACACCATCATTTTGGGTGTAGCTACCCTCAAAAAATGCATGGATCCATTTCTCCTTTTTTTTTTTTTTAATTTTGTTGGTGGGAAAAATATTTACCTACTTTTAATTTTTTTTTAATTTCTCTGTTTAAAAAAGTAATTTATTTATTCATGAAAGACACAGAGAGAGAGGCAGAGGCATAGGCAGAGGGAGAAGCAGGCTCTCTGCTGAGCAGAAAGGATGTAGGACTGGATCCCTGGACTCTGGGATCATGACCCGAGCTGAAAACAGACCCTTAACCAACTGAGCCACCCAGGCGCACCCTCTCTCATTATCTTCTCCTACAGCTATATCTTCTTCCTCATTAAAAATGGTTCTTTTATTCCTTTTCCTTTTTTTTTTACTTACTAATAATCAGCATAAGTTTGTCAATATTAGTCTTTTCAAAGAAGCAACTTTTGGTTCCGTTGACTTACTATTTCATATTTGTTTTATTTCATTAGTTTTTCCTCTTTTCGTAGTTTTGATTTGTTACAAAATTTTACCTAATTTTCATTTTGGTCAGAAGTTTAATTAATGTTATAGAAATACAAGTCTGGAGAGTGATTTTCACCAGAAAATCAATGTAGAACCTATGCTTTTGCATAGGCAGATTAACTAATTATACTACTTAATACATTAAATTATTGATTTATGTATTAAGTACTTTAAGTTCTTACCTAAATGTGTCAAGTACAGTTATAGGTACAGGAGAAAAAGACATGGCCTCTGATGTAAAGGGTTGACAATCTTGGCCTGTAATTTCCTCTAACCAGAAGCCATATCCCATTTTGAGAAGTCATGAGAACGGCCAGGAGTTGGGGTGAGCCTTCTCACACACAGCTTTCCTGGTAAATTTTTTGCTCTATTTTGCAGAATTTCAAATCCCTCAAAAGCAGTCCCATTCCTGAGTATGTTAAAGGTGGTGCTAATTCCTACTTTTTTACCCACTTGCTTGGTAAAAATTCATGGGCTTCACTTAAGTCTTAACCCAAAACTCAAATGATATCTGCTGTCACACATTTTGGTTGTTCCTCTTTTGTCCTAAGTCAATAGTCAACTTTAATATGGTTACTTTTAACACGTTCTTAATTTTTCTTTCATTTAGTAATTTTAATATATAAATAACTTGCCTCAGATGCTATACAGTCACATAGACAAAACTTAAACATCTTTGCTATTTTATTATTTTTCTCTTAATTCCTTCCAAAAATCCCTATAACATGGCATGTACTTGTAAGTAAATGTTGCCTCTTCCTTAATTTTTAATACCTGATTCAGTACATTTCTCCCTCTTCTTAATATTTGGTTCTTTCTTATTAAGACAAAAGTTATTTGCTTCCTTGAAATGTAACACATGTTTGGTGTCAAGTGTCTATTTTAGATACAATAATAAACTTTTTAATTTCACCAAAAATTCTCCTTAAGTTTAGAGGACGCTTAAATAGTCCCTTTGCACTATTACTTTTCATGTGCATGTGTACGTATATGTTTCTCATCTTAATTTTCTTTTGGAAGCAGAAGTAAAAAGTCCAGTGGAAGAATTCACTGTGGAATGTAGCCCTGGCTGTGAATGCTAGGATCTATATGATAAAGTCCATCTTTTAAAACTCACTCACTTCTTCCAACTAACTCCAGAGCATTCCTTCTATGATAAATGTGGGAACACTTTTATGGGCCAGCTTTTAGCAGCAGAAGAATGTGCCTTGCTGTCTATGCTAATGCAAGCACTTAATATAATCCTATGAATTCATAAGTACCTTTTTGTTGACTGCCAAAGGCATTTCAAATCCTTGGACAAGTAGTTGTAATACTTTTAATCCAGATTCCTCCTCTAAATGAATATAGTAATGGGTGTGATATTCAGGAATCTCCATGTCCATTGAAAAGAAGTTGAAAATTAATAATAAGCTAAAAGCTGCTAAAAGGTGAAAATGTAAATGTCTCTTCAAAAGATAATATAAATACAGATTTCACGATAGCATATATGAAGAAAATACATCTTTTTTTTTTACAAATAGGAAGCATTTGTGACAACAGCTTTGTTTTTCTTGGTGTCCATGTCTTTAGTAATCACTTTCCATGCTAGTTCAAAGAGAGAAAAGAAGGCCACAGAGATTGTAATAACAAGATTTGGAATGTTTCCATAATTTGTTTTCAAGTGAGTGAAATTATTTTTAATAGCAAATACACTGAAGTAGACTTGTTTTTGAATTAAAAAAAAAAAGTTAGTTCCCCTTTGTTAATCTGAGGGCTGAAATCTTTACAGAGCTTTGTTGGATTTGGGGGTATAACTGCGAGATGGGGGGACATGTTCCTCTATGACTACAGCTCACATCTCTTTTTCTTTCAAACTGTGAGGTTATAAGGGACCTGATACAGTCATACAAAGAAAAAAAATTATGATAATAAAATATGTAATAGAAACCAGGGACTTGGAACTCTCTAACAGCTTGAACTTTTTACCCTTCTAACACTGTGGGGTTTTTTTCCCCTTCTTTCCCAAGATGTCAATCTATTTATTAATCACACTAAATCCTCTGAGAATTATTTTTAAAAGATGTTTGAGTGTATCTCTGAGTGTTCATTTCCAATGGAATGAACTGGATAAGCTGAAGGTCTGCTGAGAAAGCAAGTTAGAACCAAATTATATGTCACTAAAACTTAAAGTTTCGATTTATCTCTTTTTTTAAACTCTCCTCCCCATTTACCAGTTTACTGATATTTTACTCTGTCTCCCTTATGCAGGATGTCTTTCTGCATGATCACTACTACTTTACACTTGGCACATTGACCTCTAAGCGTTCCATCCCAGACAAGAAGGTGACTGATATGCCTATGCAAAGAGAAATGCTTGTACCCATACCTAAAACCTAAATATACAGTTCCATGGAACATTCGACAAAGGACCACAGGCCATTTTCCCTGTCTTCATTTATGCCCTGGGCTATTGCTTGATCAGATTATGAATCTGATACTTCCTTCCTTTCTTATAGTTCTCCTTCTAATAGATGGTATCTCCTCCCTTTTAATCCAAATTACATTATGGAAACCTGGTGCTTGGATGAGCCTTTTCATCTCCCTCTCATCTTTAAACCTGTTGTCTTCTCTTGTGATGAATTCATTATTCCTATTCAGAAATTAGTAAATTATACTTTAAAATTTGTATATTTTGTAATTTGGGAGGTTTAGACCCTTCTTGGTTTTTGGCACTTTATCATGACCATTTGAGTTTTCAAATGTTAATGTGATTTTTCTTTAATTTCAGAATATTTAAGTCCCCAACTTTCTCCAAGACATTTTTTTTTAACTAGATGATAGTTGTAATGTTTTGTTAATTTTGGAAACTAGCAAGTAATGACAAGCTTGGGTCCAACATACAGACTAAATTTGTAAAGGTGATAAAAGTCTATTTAAGAGGTTTGTCCTTATGAAGCTTCCAATGATTTTCATAGGAAACACTTCTATGCTTCCTTTTGGCATATATATATTTTAATTGAAGTATAATTGACATTCTTAGTTATATTATCACTACACTTAGAAAGTGTTATATTATTTTCAGGTGGACGTCTATCAATTCCACAATTTTATATACACTACTCAACGCTCATTATATGTGCGCTTTTAATCCCCTTCACCTATTTTACCCAGCCCCTAGCTCCCAACTTCCCTCTGGCAACCACCAGTTTCATTCTCTGTAGTTGAGTCTTTTTTAGTTAGTCTTTTTTGTTTGTTTTGTTTTGTTTCTTAAATTCCACACATGAGTGAAATCATATGGTATTTGTCTTTTGCTGACTTGTTTCACTTAGCATTATACCCTCTAGATGCACCCATGTTGTTCCAAATGACAAAATTTCATTCTTTATTTGATACGCTTAAATTAAAACTTGAAATAAAACATAATTAAGTTGTACAGTGAGGAAACTTTTTTTAGAGAATAACATGTTCTTGGGAATATTAGATAATCTCAGGAGCTCCCATTACAATGAATCAATAACAATATCCCATTTCACACACAGTAAAACTTTTATTTTATTTTATTTTATTTTATTTTATTTTATTTTATTTTATCTTTTTGATGTTACATTGGTATAATAGATTTAACTTTTAGTTGGCTCCTCAGTCTCAATCATGATTAGTTTGAACTAGTCAAACTAGTTCACCTTTAAAGGTATACAACTCTTATCTTCCAATGATCATACAATTAGCATATTAGGCAATTATCACTTAAATAAATTAAGCTACAATCATAAGTTGAGAAAAATTTAAATAACAAGTTATCAGAAGCAATAGTACACAAAAAGTGTTATCAAATTTGCTAAACTTAAAGCATAGTCATGTTGCTAATTGGTTTTTTTTTTTATATTAAAAAAAATTAAGGATTTTATTTATTTGACAGAAAGAATGAGAAAGCACAACCAGGGGAGCAGCAGAGGAAGTGGAAGAACTCCAATTGTGAAATTAGTGCCAGTTACTTTAAATAGTCTCATATCATTTTGATGATTAGAAATAGAATTTTTATCTGATTTCCAGGGAAATCACTTAATAAAGGAGTGAAGTGATGAAAGTAAAATATCAAATCTTGTAACCAAGACTAATGAACCTCTTAAAGCAATCTTATCTGACGTCAAATATGATATAACAAGAAGGATCAATAATAGCAGATCAAAATTTAAAATATCCAAACTCAAAGTTTGTTCAGATTAGTTTTTATTTTATTTTATTTTATTTTATTTTATTTTATTTTATTTTATTTTATTTTATTATTTCCTTTAGATAAATAATAAGATTAAAGTAACTAGTTACTTCTGGAATACTTGTATTACATGGCATTGAGATTTATTTTACAGATTTTCTGCATGGAATATTAGCATGGGCTTTAATATGGACATTTATAGACTATAGATTTCCAATCATTGCCTTCCTCCATACTAGTTTTGTAACTTGGGGATTATTGCATAGAATTAAAGATTCTTTAAATATACATGAATATACTTGGCATGTCTGCATAAAAAGAAGATAGAGATCACCAGATAGGCATTCATAGACATGACACCTATATTCTGTTTAATTTTTTCTTCAAATAGACCTCAATCAACTGAAGAGAAGCACATATGGCTAACAAACTTTAAGGGCATTATTGTATCATCGTACAGAGTTAAATTTACCCAAAATATACATTAACGGTTATAGAAAAGTAAATTTCTGTAATCAAGTGCTTTGCGTTTTAGGGTGAAGAAGCAAGATTTTATTCTGTTGGCAATAGACTATTACAGTTATATGATTACAGTATTTTTCTTCTGCTGTGTAAATTGTGTTTTTTTCTCTACTATGAGAAAATGATACAAAAGTAATTGAAGACATGGCATATGCCTTCAGTGAGCTTACCATCTAGCTTAGAACATAAGAAGAAAGCTTAAAATACTTAATACTAAAAACTTGTCAGTAATCGTATTCACTCTTTATGGGATGAGTAAATGGGACAGTGTTCTTTCCCAAATAGACATGATATTTGCAAGTTAAACAATTATTCAACATAGAAAAATAATCCAAATCTATGAATTTCTAGATATAATGATAAACTTTAGCAAGGTAGTCAGAAAAAAATTATAAATCAAAAAACAGAAAATTCAATTGCACTTCTACTTGAGCAAAAATTGATGTAATAAAAAAATCATATAATTTTAAAAAGATGTATTTAAAAATCTACTCATCATTTGCCAAACACCAAAATATATTTGGAATAGACCTAACATAACAATTCAGCACTAAATAAAATTATAAAAATGGGGATTCCTGGGTGGCGCAGCGGTTTGGCGCCCGCCTTTGGCCCAGGGCGCGATCCTGGAGAACCGGGATCGAATCCCACGTCGGGCTCCCGGTGCATGGAGCCTGCTTCTCCCTCTGCCTGTGTCTCTGCCTCTCTCTCTCTCTCTCACTCTGTATGACTACCATAAATAAAAAATATTTATTTTATTTATGATAGTCACAGAGAGCCACCCAGGGATCCCTAAAAAATGTATTTAAATATGTTAAAGAATCTTTAAATTAATAGAGACGTATGCATACCACTTTTATGGATGAAAAATGATAAAGATAGAAATCCTTGTCTGTTGGTCTAAGGAATCAATGTAATTCCAATAGAATGCCAATAAATTTAGTACATCAGTTCTAAATAATATATGGAAGATCAAAAGCCCAAGAATAGTTAACACTTAGCGAATAATAGGAAAATATAAGAGATTTTGCCTTGTTAGATTATAAAATGTATTATAAAGGTACAGTATTTTAAAATGTGTGGTATTGGCTCAGATAAACAATCAATAAATAAAGCAGGGGGCCTCAAAATAGAGCCCACATACATACCAAAATTTGAGCTCTGAAACAAGTGGCTTTGTAGATCACAGAAGAAGGAATATTTAATCAAAAAGGTATATGACAGGGATCCCTGGATGGCCCAGAGGTTTAGTGCCTGCCTTTGGCCCAGGGTGTGATCCTGGAGTCCTGGGATTGAATCCCACATTGGGCTCCCTGCATGGCGCCTGCTTCTCCCTCTGTCTATGTCTCTGCCTCTCTCTTTCTGTGTCTCTCATGAATAAATAAATAAAATCTTTAAAAAAAAAAGGTACATGAAAAACTGTAACCAGATCCATAATTTATATCATACACAAAGATTTCAGACATAAGTATGAAAAGTAAAGCTTAAAAATTTAGAGGAAAATATATTAATTTGGGGCATACAATGAATTAGAGGAAATATGTATTAGTTTTGTTAATTAAATTAGAACTCTGAGTTTATCAAACTCTATCAAGCAAATGAAAAAAAATCACATATTCAGAGCAGTTACATGAAAAACATAATTAACAAACAAAATTAAGAATATAGAACATTTTCTGCATATCCATAACAAAAAATGCAAATAACCCAAAATGGGCAAAACTATAGTAGATATTTCATAGAAAAAGTATCAAATGTCAATCCGTATATAAAAAAAGATTATCAGTTCATTATATATCACTTTACAAGATCTCATTTCAGATTTTCCAGTTAGCAAATATTAAGTCTGAAAATACCAAATAATACTATATTATCAAAGATAGTGCAATGCAAATTTCTATGGTGTTGATGATAGTACTGGAGAAAAAGAAAGAAAAAAGAATTAGCTAGTAAATTTGAACATATGTATACGCAGCAACTATACTTTGCCATTGAAAAAGTCAACCACATGTATTAAGACATATGGGAAAAAATATTCTTAGAATTAGAATTTAAAAAAACAGGAGGAAAAACAAATGGCCTTTAAAAATAATGTTGATAAATAAATTATAGTATATCCACTCAGTTGAATATGCTAAAGCAGTGAAAATAAATAGAGTTATATATAAAAACATGTAAAGATCATTAAAACAAATCATTGAATAGAAAAAGGATATTATAGAAAACTACAATCTGTTTTCATTTGTATAAAGCTCACAAAGCAAGACTAAACAATATGGTGGGGTTAGCTTAAATGGAGCAATTGGGGTGAGAATATTTAATTTGAGGATGTATTTTTATAATTTTAGCATTTTGTATCAAAATTCACAAATGTATATTATATAATTTCTTATAAGCTCAAAATTATGCTAATATAAATTTCAGAGTTAGCATATGTACAGATGGGTATTAATGCTATATAAATGTGGAAGCAAATGCTAGTCTGTCACTAGCTATGCAGCCTACAAGAGGATATACAACATTTAGAAGGATAAAAGTAAGATTACTTCCTTGTAGTATTTTATAAGTACTAATTACATAAAGCATGTAGCACAGTGCTTTGAATGTAGTAAATGCTCAGCTTCAAATATCTAATTTTTAAATACTATGGTGATGCATTATACAAAAGAGTTGTTTTGTTTGTTTGTTTGTTTTTTCATTCATAAGAGACAGAGAGAGAGAGAGAGAGGCAGAGACACAGGCAGAGGGAGAAGCAGGCTCCATGCAAAGATGGACATGGGTCTCGATCCTGGGTCTCCAGGATCATGCCCTGGGCCCAAGGCGGTGCCAAACCACTGAGCCACCCAGGCTGCCCAAGTTTTAAACTAATTTATGACTTTGGTGAGAGAAAGCGTTTTGAGGATCATTTAATGTTGGAATTTGAAAGACATTGCAGATTTGAATAGGTAGACAAGAAGATGAGGAACATTTTAACATGAAAAGTAAGTATATGAGAAGACCCAAAATAACCTAAAGAAAAAAAAAGGAAGGAGAGAAGGAAAGGGAAAAAGGAAAATTGTAAAACAAATAGATATGAAATTTCAAAACTGTAAGTTTGGTTGAGAAGGATGGTCTGACATAAAATAATGAGAAAAGATTTTTGAGATGAGCTTGAGTAACTTGAATATACTCATGAGGGTAGAGAGAATGTGGAGACTGGGGCAGAGTTTTGACTAAAATGTCCAAAGTGCGGAAGGAGCCTTGACGTCCATCAACAGATGGATGGATAAATAAGCTGTGGTCTATATATACGATGGAATATTACTCAGCCATCAGAAAGGACGAATACCTACCATTTGCCTCAACGTGGATGGGACTGGAGGGTATTATGCTGAGTGAAGTAAGTGAATAGGAGAAGGACAAACATTTATATGGTTTCACTCATATGGGGAATATAAGAAATAGTGAAAGGGATTATAGGGGAAAGGAGGGAAAATGAGTGAGAAAAAATAGAGAGGGTGACAAAACATGAGAGGCTCCTAACTCTGGAAAATAAACAAGGGGTAGTGGAAGGGGAGGTGGGCGGGGAGGAGGAGGATGGGGTGACTGGGTGATGGGCACTAATGGGGGCACCTGAGGGGATGGGCACTGGGTGTTATACTATATGTTGGCAAGTCAAACTCCAATAAAAAAATACATTAAAAAATAAAATAAAATGTCCCCAAAACGACAGCACAGTAGTGATCTGTGAATGAATTATAGGTGTGCTAGAAGATGGTCATTCTTTTCTGAAGTTGTTTTTTCCTCCCTCCCTCCTTCCCTTCTTGTGTCTCCCCACCCACCACCTCTCCCCCCCCACCCCACCCCCCGCGAGGTCTCTGTCATCTGTTTCTAACAACCATGAACTATTTTTGGCATTTAATGTTAAAAATTAGCTAAATGCTGATTCCTGGTAAAATTTCACAATAGATTCTATTTTTTAGGAAAAATAAATTTGCTTTTAAAAGAAATAGTGACTGATGATATTTTAGAATTTAGATATTGATTATTAAAGCATTTTGATCATGTATGTATATGTGACATTTTTATTTTGGATACTTTCCAGAAATTTAATGGGAAACAGTATTTCATATATATTGCTTACCCCATGCCGAACTATTTATTTATTTATTTATTTATTTATTTATTTATTTATTTATTTAAAGAGTGTATTTATTTATTCATGAGAGACACACAGAGAGAGGTAGAGACACAGGTAGAGGGAGAAGCAGGCTCCCTATGGGGAGCCTGATGTGGGACTCCATCCCAGGACCAGAGGATCATGACCTGAGCCAAAGGCAGATGCTAAATCACTGAGTCACCCAGGCCACCTCCCATGCTTAACATTTTTAAATTGTTGATGCAAATTAAATCAAAATATTCTTAAATTCTTATATATATTGCCTTCTGTTTTTTCTTTTTGTTATTTAAATTCCAGTTAACATACAGTGCATTTTTAGTTTCAGTTGTACAGTTTAGTGAGTCAGTACATACAATGCCCAGTGCTCCTCCCAGTGCACTACTTAATCCCCACCACTCATTTAACCCATCCCTCCACCCTCTGATAACCATCAGTTTGTTCTCTATAGTTTATATGTAGTTTATATTGCCTTCTTTTGATACTCTCAAAAAGTAACATTTGAAAAAAACGACCGCAGTACACCTAGTTGTCAGGGACATGGTTGGAGGAGGTAGGATGAGATGAGGGAGTGTACAGGGTAACGTAGGGAAAGAGACTAGCTAATATGAGATCACACTGTTCCAATTGCCTCTGTGGGCTGCAAGGATGTGGCTCCTGCAGGATCTCCTGGCAGCCCAAACCAACCTGTCTAGAAAAGCGTGACCAGGGCATCTCTCCATCACCTTGCAATTGCCAATGGTTGCAGATGACCCCTGGATGATATTCATCCTTCTGTGTTTTCTGGTTGGATTTACGTTTGAAATAGATGACTCTCTTGGTTTCAGAGAAGGCCCTAAGGCAAAAGCAAAAAGATGACATGTTGTACTTGAAGAATCACCCTGCCTGAGTGAGGCATGTCCCAGTTCTATATGGGATGGTCTCCTGAAATGGCAGTTGAACCCCAAACTGTGCCACAGGAATGTGACCTAAGGTGCCGATGATATCTGCCAAATACATATGCTGAAAAGTCAATGTTCTGAAACCATAAAGGCCAGTAACTCCCTTAAGTGTTTGTGTATGTGTGTGTGTATGTGTATGTATGTATTTGGAATATTATCATAAAACCCTATTTTAGGTACCAAGACAGGCAACTATTCGATGTACGCTATAAAGTTATCTAATATATAAGGTAGCATAGTCTTAAAAAGCTCATCATTAATTAGCTAATATAATGAAGATTATCTTATATTTGCATTCAAATTTTCTATTATTTTCTACCTCAGCCTAAACCTTCAATTTTTCAGTTATATTTTTTAATAAATAATATTGCTAAGTTAACTACACTGACATCATGCTGAACAATATTATACTATATATTGGCAAATTGAATTTAAATAAAATATTAAAAAAAAAAAAACTACTAACAAGGACGCCTGGGTGGCTCAGCGATTGAGCGCCTTTGGCTCAAGGCATGATCCTGGAGTTCAGAGATTGAGTCCTACATCGGGCTCCCTGCATGGAGCCTGCTTCTTCCTCTGCCTATGTCTCTGCTTCTCTCTGTGTCTCTCATGAATAAACAAATAAAACCATTAAAAATATAAAAATAAAAAAACAAACAAAACAAAATATCTATAAGGGATAGAAAAGAGTTTCTCACTCTTTTGAATGTTTGAAAGTACAAAATAAGAAACAAATTACCCTCATAGGATTAGTTCCAATAGTATGAGATCATACTGAACCAGATAGTCACAAGATCACATAAGTAACTGAGAAATTCAAAATGCTTCACATGTTACACAGTGGCTTATTGTACCACCTTGCATAAACTAATGCCACAAGCTAGTATTTGGGATAAGGGAAAAACAGAAAAAATACTATGTTGAGTAATGTACTACTGCTATAACCAATGACATAAAGATCATACCAAAACAAAACAAACAAACAAACAAACAAACATACAAAAAGCTTTTCTTCATGGAAATCTCAAAACAAACTACTTAGGACAAACATTCAAGTGGAAATAAAGATTTTTAAATATAAAACTGTACAAAACACCAAATATGTGCCGTATGTACATAGGCAGGAGTACAAAGTCAAGTGCCATCACTAAGACCCACACAGTGCACCCAAATCTCAGCAACATCTGAGCAGACCTTGGCTCTGTCATTTATTTGTTGATTGATCTACAGCAAATTACTTAAACATTCCATCTTAGAATCCTAATTTTTAAAATGGAGAGGGCAGTATGTCTTACATCATAGGTGGTTATGAGAATTAAGTAAATTAGTATTGGTAGTATTAGCCATTTAGTAAATATTAGTCATTTTAGAAAATTAATATTAACTTGGTCCACGATATTTCTTGTTTATACCTCTTTCCATAGCCTAATTGTTAGTAATGCCCATTTACTCCCAGAAGTATCTTGCCTTTGAAGACAAATTACATGATTGCATTAACTAATATTTATTCTGAGAAGTCTGGGATTTGAATAATGCATTACTTAATTTAAAAGAAGACTTTATGTGATATGGTCTGCCTATAGATTCAAATTTATATTAAATGAATTTAAAAGTAGGTAAAAAATAAAATAGAAGTAGGTGATTTTACTTTATTTTACTTTTTCACGAGAAACACAGAGAGAGAGGCAGAGACACAGGCAGAGGGAGAAGCAGGCTCCATGCCCAGGTCCTGGTGTGGGATTCGATCCTAGAACTCCAGGATCACGCCCAGAGCAGAAAGCAGACGCTCAACCACTGAGCCACCCAGGCGTCCCGGAGGTAGGTGTTTTTAATAAGGTTCAGGTCATTGTATTTCTTCAGCTTTGTTCAGGTAAGAAGGATGAAAATACCACTTTCTCTTGTTTCATATGAAGGGCCTTTGTTATGCAAAAGTTTTCATCAAGTTTATGAGCTAATAAATTTATTTATTTTTATTTTTTAAAGTTTTTATTTATTTATTAATGAGAGAGAGAGATTGAGAGAGAGGCAGAGACACAGGCAGAGACAGAAGCAGGCTCCATGCAGGGAGTCTGAGGTGGGACTCGACCCCGGGTCTCCACCTGGGCCGAAGGCAGCACTAAACCCCCGGGCTGCCCAGAAATTTATTTTTTTTAATTTATATGTAATTATTGTGGATAATTATATTTTTCAGATTGTTGAAGAATAATCATTGGTTTGTCAAAACAGCTAATTGAGGTGAAATTTTTGAACATCTTGAACAAATGTATTTTTTAATTTCAAAAATTACGTGAAATATATTAGCATGTATTGCTATAGTTTATGTACTTAAGCAAAAACTAAACTTTGAGAGAGTATGGTTAAAATGCTCACTGGTATTTAATCTTTAAATATGAATCCTACAGAATATTTTATAAAAAATTTTAGCAATATTTTGAAATCATGATATGAAAATAATTGAATTTCAAATCCATCTTTATTCCCATAAGAAATGTCAACATTTTCTTAGTTAATAACATAAAAAGAAGGGGCAAGATGGCGGAAGAGCAGGGTCCCCAAATCACCTGTCCCCACCAAATTACCTAGATAACCTTCAAACCATCCTGAAAATCTACGAATTCGGCCTGAGATGTAAAGAGAGACCAGCTGGAACGCTACAGTGAGAAGAGTCCGCGCTTCTATCAAGGTAGGAAGACGGGGGAAAAAGAAATAAAGGAACAAAAGGCCTCCGAGGGGGAGGGGCCCGCGAGGAGCCGGGCTGAGGCCGGGGCGAGTGTCCCCAGGACAGGAGAGCCCCGTCCCGGAGGAGCAGGAGCTGCACCAACCTTCCCGGGCGGGCGGAAAGGGGCCCGCAGGGAGTTGGAGCAGGACCCAGGAGAGCGGGGATGCCCTCGGGCTCCCGGGGACACTAACAGACACCTGCGAGGGCAGGAGAGTGCTCCGAGCTCCCTAAGGGCTGCAGCGCGGAGGGACCGACTGGAGCAGCTCGGAGGGGCTCGGGAGCAGCTCCAGGGAGGGAGCTGCAGGGCGGGAGCGCGAATCCCACAGCGCAGGCCCCGGAGCACAGGGCGCCGGGGACACAGCCCAGGATCCGGCCTCCCCCGGGACAGGCAGAGGCCGGGAGGGCCCAGGACAGCAAGGACGCTCCTGCCCCGAGCTGAGCACATCAGCGGCCCCGCCCCGGAGCCTCCAGGCCCTGCGGACGGAGAGCCGAGAGCCCCGAGCCCCGTAGTTCCTGCGGAGGCTGAATCCAGGCTTCCAGAGTTGCCATAGCAACTGCGGCTGTTCCTCCTGGGGCCCCACGGGGTAAACAACCCCCGCTGAGCCCTGCAGCAGGCAGGGGCAGAGCAGCTCCCCCAAGTGCTAACACCTGAAAATCAGCACAGCAGGCCCCTCCCCCAGAAGACCAGCTGGACGGACCAGTGATACTCCCCCGTGTTCCAATACAACTTGTTTTTGGCCACTCTGCACTGAGCAAAATGACTAGAAGGAAAACCTCACTTCAAAAGAAAGAATCAGAAACAGCCCTCTCTCCCACAGAGTTACAAAATCTGGATTACACTTCAATGTCAGAAAGCCAATTCAGAAGCACTATTCTACAGCTACTGGTGGCTCTAGAAAAAAGCATTAAGGCCTCACGAGACTTCATGACTGCAGAATTTAGATCCAATCAGGCAGAAATTAAAAATCAATTGAATGAGATGCAATCCAAACTAGAAGTCCTAACGATGAGGGTTAACGTGGTGGAAGAACGAGTGAGTGACATAGAAGACAAGTTGATGGCAAAGAGGGAAACTGAGGAAAAAAGAGACAGACAATTAAGGGACCATGAAGACAGATTAAGGCAAATAAATGACAGTCTGAGGAAGAAAAACCTACGTTTAATTGGGGTTCCCGAGGGCGCCGAAAGGGACAGAGGGCCAGAATATGTATTTGAACAAATCCTAGCTGAAAACTTTCCCAATCTGGGAAGGGAAACAGGCATTCAGATCCAGGAAATAGAGAGATCCCCCCCTAAAATCAATAAAAACCGTTCAACACCTCGACATCTAATAGTGAAGCTTGCAAATTCCAAAGATAAAGAGAAGATCCTTAAAGCAGCAAGAGACAAGAAGTCCCTGACTTTCATGGGGAGGAATATTAGGGTAACAGCAGACCTCTCCACAGAGACATGGCAGGCCAGAAAGGGCTGGCAGGATATATTCAGGGTCCTAAATGAGAAGAACATGCAACCAAGAATACTTTATCCAGCAAGGCTCTCATTCAAAATGGAAGGAGAGATAAAGAGCTTCCAAGACAGGCAGGAACTGAAAGAATATGTGACCTCCAAACCAGCTCTGCAAGAAATTTTAAGGGGGACTCTTAAAACTCCCCTTTAAGAAGAAGTTCAAGTAACTCTGAAAGTGAATGGGCTTAATGACCCCATCAAAAGGCGCAGAGTTTCAGACTGGATAAAAAAACAGGACCCATCTATTTGCTGTCTACAAGAGACTCATTTTAGACAGAAGGACACCTACAACCTGAAAATAAAAGGTTGGAGAACCATTTACCATTCAAATGGTTCTCAAAATATACCCTAAATACTACAGAACACTTCTGAAAGAAATTGAGGAAGACACAAAGAGATGGAAAAATATTCCATGCTCATGGATTGGCAGAATTAATATTGTGAAAATGTCAATGTTACCCAGGGCAATTTACACGTTTCATGCAATCCCTATCAAAATACCATGGACTTTCTTCAGAGACTTAGAACAAATTATTTTAAGATTTGTGTGGAATCAGAAAAGACCCCAAACAGCCAGGGGAATTTTAAAAAAAGAAAACCATATCTGGGGGCATCACAATGCCAGATTTCAGGTTGTACTACAAAGCTGTGTTCATCAAGACAGTGTGGTACTGGCACAAAAACAGACATATAGATCAATGGAACAGAACAGAGAACCCAGAAGTGGACCCTGAACTTTATGCTCAACTAATATACAATAAAGGAGGAAAGACGATCCACTAGAAGAAAGACAGTCTCTTCAATAAATGTTGCTGGGAAAATTGGACATCCACATGCAGAAGAGTGAAACTGGACCACTCTCATGCACCATACACAAAGATAAACTCAAAATGGATGAAAGATCTAAATGTGAGACAAGATTCCATCAAAATCCCAGAGAAGAACTCAGGCAACACCCTTTTTGAACTTGGCCACAGTAACCGGAGAAGGACAAACAGTGTATGTTCTCATTCATTTGGGGAATATGAATAATAGCGAAAGGGAATATAAGGGAAGGGAGAAGAAATGTGTGAGAAATATCAGAAAGGGAGACAAAACATAAAGACTTCTAACTCTGGGAAATGAACTAGGGGTGGTGGAGGGGGAGGAGGGTGGGGGGTGGGGGTGAATGGGTGACGGGCACTGAGGGGTACACTTGACGGGATGAGCACTGGGTGTTATTCTGTATGTTGGTAAATTGAACACCAATAAAAATTAATTTATAAAAAAAAAATAACATAAAAAGAAGAACGATAGTTGTGAAAAATGAATACACATGGAGTATTAAGATTGACAATTCTGAGATCTTATTAATGCTATAGAGAATTTTCTTTCAATTGATATAAAAGATAATAAATTATATTTTCCATTTGCTGCCACCTACCTATATGTGTGAATAAAATTTCCTGTTGAAGGGCAGCCGGGGTGGCTCAGTGGTTTAGCACCGCCTTTGGCCCAGGGCCTGATCCTGGAGACCCAGGTTGAGTCCCACATCGAGCTCCCTGCATGGAGCCTGCTTCTCCCTCTGCTTGTGTCTCTGCCTCTCTCTCTCTCTCTCTCATGAATAATTAAATAAAATCTAAAAAATAAATAAATAAATTTCCTGTTGAGGAGGATATTTTTTAAAAATGGAGGAATCACTGTAAGTCTTGATCAATTTTCAGGTTAAAATTTGAAAAAAAAATTCACAGTAGTCAATTCAATTTTCTTATTTACAATTTTGAAAATAGCCTTTTGGAAATTTGTAAAAATTCAAAATTTAGTATTTCTCATATTTCTTTATCTTGTTTCTTTTACTTATATAATATAAAAAATGCATTCCTTCACTAAATCCCATATTTACCTCATCGTATTATATAAGAAGCATTTTCTATGTGTACTATGACATAAAAAAATTGAGAAAGAAATTCATTTATCAATAATAGCTTTAAAAGGGTTGATTTCTAAGGAATAATAAGATAAAAATATTTATCTGAGAAATATGCAGCTGTATGCAGGTTGGTTTAAAAGAATGGGACTTGGGTTGTACTAAAAACTGTCAGCCGTAATGTATGGACAAATTCCTAAAATTGAGAAACTTTGGAACAAAAGCGAGTATGGATAGGATGCATAAGACTTGAGAAATAGTGGATTTGTGGGAGACCAAGAAACCTTTAAGATTTCAAGGTTGATTGTAGATATCTCACTAATAATCATGAACATGAACAATTCTGTCCTGGCCCTGTTTCTAGATGTCTCCTTTTCTACATCTAAATTCCATTTATCCTATCATTTTACACAAATCTGTACACCTAAATTTTTTTTTTTGTACACCTAAATTTTTCTGGTATTTTTGGCAGCTCGGAATTCCAAGTAGTGATAGTGTCCAGTATCTCTTGCCACATGTGGTAGATCCAGGGCCCTGCGATGTATCACTGTTGTGGAGCCCTTGATCCCTACTCAGCTTCAAGGAGCAATAAGCTCAGTGTGGCCACTCACAGGATCACCTTTAAGTCTATTTACAAGCTGGCATTTCATTTGTAGTATGTACTAAGTGTTATTGGAAGTACTTCTACTTCCAAAGAAGTGATTATAACTCTTGATGGAATTTCATAAAACAAAGCCACAGGAAATGCAAAGTTTGCCTTGAGGTTTTGTCAAGTGTACAGTTTCTTCTTAAGTGTATGCCTTTTGGCCTCACAAAGGACAGAGACCAGATGTTTGCCAAGATTCCTGAATCCACACCTATGAGTGTGAAAAATCTCCAAGAATTCAGATGGCCAGTGTTTGGCCTTGAGCCCCATCATTTATTAATCTTAAAACCACAAAAAATGGTTATCACTTCTCTCTGAATCTTTTTTTCTATCAAGTGTAAAATGAAGATAAAGATTTAGGCTCCATTTGTCTCTCATAGAATTCTTTTATTGGCCAACTGTGATAGTATATTTCAAAACTCTATGTAAATTATCAAGAACTTTACAAACATAAAGGAAATATGTATTAAATAATATATGCCATAAATCTCTCTTCTTTGTCGGATCAATCTGGTATAAGATATGTGATTATATATATATAAATACAAATCACATATCAGAGAGGCCAAAATACCCACAGTTTGGCCTCTCTGATCCAAACTTACAAGGGAAAAAGTTAAATCTCTATATTTTTAACTTTAATGAAAACTGAGTTTGTTGCTTGGACAATCTACAGGAACTTGTCAAATAAAAGGAAGTAGGTATCCGTATAGCATAAAACTCAAGGTTACAAAAACAAAGTCACTGAATAGATACGTCTCCTGTCTCAGTTTTAGCCAGGTCTCTGGTCCAGAACTTGAACCTATAATGAAGTCTGATAAGGAATATGGTTTATTGGTGACATGGATAGTAAAACTCTCAGCTTGTGAGGCATTTGTGAATCAGTAAAATAGCATATTTCAGATAATGTGCTCAAGTCAAAGACCAAAAACACCCTTTTTAACACAACCTTAGGCAACTATAAAATACAATCTGCAATAACAGTTAAACATAACAGTTCTTTGGGGACTTATATATGAATATATAAAAGTGAATGGGTCACCAGCTTTCCAAATGTGGTTTGCCTTTGGAAAAGCAAAGCTATGAACTAGGAAGTGTGCTAGAGAAAACTACAGTTGATGCAGAGGCCCTGAGACACTTTTGGTTCTGTTTTGCTTCTCAAATGAAGGTATTGCATGGTGTCTCTGCAAATGGTCCCCACCCTCTTGATTATTAATTAGGGATAGCAAAGGACCAAGGGACCAACAGGCTTTAGTGAGAATGATGACGTTCCCTCCTTCTGGAATAAGTTTTGTAATTTAATGTCATACGAGAATTGCAGGTCCATGATTATTTAAAAATATATATATTGTTCCTTTGTTTTTAACTGGGAAAAAAATTACAATGCTCTTCTCATGATCTCAAAGACTCAAGGTTTATGTTCCTTTAGGAAACAGCCACCCTAAGAATAACTGTAAGTGATCACCCACAGATCCTAATTGTAGATCATGGGTTGGGATATACAGCATATCGGGTTATTTTCCACAGTGTTAGATTTAGCATAAATGTTGGTAATCCTGTTATTCCAAGGGTAGCCTAGGCAAGGATTCACACCACGGCTTTTGTCCCTTGTCTGAAAAGGAAGCTTCTAGGCTTTGTAAACATGGCTAAGGGATAAAAGGAAGAAAGGGTGCCAAGCTGATTTGGCATCTGCCCAGATAATAGTGTGTCAAAACACAAGCTGTTTGTTCCATTAAACCAATCATTATGACTGCATCATTGCACCATTGAACTTAGCACTTGGCAATATACAGTTTTCTTATTTTCTCATGTGTACATACATTCCCAGGACTTCCGATCTGTGGGAACAAATGGTTCACATGAAATCCCTAGTCAAATTCCAATGTCTTATCCTCACCCTCAATGACACCAGCTGATCTAAGCCTCTTAGCCCACTTGCTTCAGCTCTGCCTGGATGGATGTCTCCAGGTTTGTCAATGATGAGATATGAATCTCCTCACATTCTCTCCCTCTCTTTCTCTGTCTGTCTCTCTCTTTCTCTCTAACAAAACCTCTCCTGGCCACCTTGTTGTGATTACAGAGCAGTGTTGACACATCATCATCAGAGCCACATGAGGGGTTGTCACTAATTCTTTGTCCCATAGGAACAAAGCTCTAATGTATCTTCCCAGGGGCCAAAGGATCAGACAAATTCTCTTTCCTTTAGTTCAAAAATGGAAACTTTTTTTTTTAATAGAAACAGTCTAAGATTCGAAAAGTCACAGAGAAGTCACCCCACTGTTGTATAAAGGCTCTATCACCATTTAAACTCAGCTGAACCTTTCTGTTCTTCTAGGCTCTTCCTCTTCTACGTTCATTCTTTTTATTTTTTTCCTTCAAGATTAAATTTTTTATACCTAACTAGGGAAGTAGCTTCAAAAAAGCCAATCAAACCAACACACATGTTCTATATATAGATATATACATGATATAGAAACATGATATAGTTTATATTTCATGGCAAGGAAAAGTTTTGAAGAGATAAAGAAGAAATCATATCACTGGAGATTACCAAAGAAAAGGCCTTTGGAAAAGTTCCTACAGTACATTTGTTAACAAGAGCTCTTTACTGGCCTTGGATGATTTACATTAATGAGTGTGAATCATGCCCTATTAACAGTGACCCACATGTATAAGATGTTTTTCCCCAGAGAATTGTAACTTAGAATTTCATAGGGGAGATTCATCACAGTGACAATTTTCCTTATGGGGACAGAGTCTGACAAGAGGTATGTAAATCTTATTTCCCTAAAACTTTCTAATATATCACTGCATGCCAAAAGACATAACACATCCTACAAATTAATAACAATAGCAACAACAACGACAATAATAATAAAGAAAGGAAGGAAGGAAGAAAAGAAAAATAATTTGATCCAACAGAATTGTATTTAACTTTATTTTTCCTTTTTTTTTTTTTTTTTGAATTTGTAAAGGAAAAAAAAAAAAAAAACTGGTAAGAATGTGACATGAAAACCTGGGTAGAGGTTTCCAGAAGGCATTTTGGCTAATATTTTTAAGAGAGGATGACTTCCTGAGAGCTGTAATATCTCTAGCCCTAAAAAATGTCAAGATTGTTAGAAAATAATCATATGTAAAATGCCCGCCTCCTCCTCCATACACCCCCACTTACTGGAATGGGAAAGGGGGTTTCAAACAATAAGGAAAGAATAAGATAGGAAAAGCATATTTTCATCATATAACAAAGAGCCTCATAAACCTTCAGGAACCATGTACTAATAAACCTGTCCCCGTAATTTGTTAATGAGGAAACATAAATGATAATTTCAGCAGTTTATGCAAAAGGATTAAAGTGACAATTTGCAAAGAATTAACAAAATAGGATCATGGGGGTTCATCAGTATGTGTGTTTCCAGAAGACAGGGAGATTGGAAAAGAAAAAGGGAATAAAAACTCTAGGGAAATATAGAAGTTGGATTTAGACATACATGAAAGATAGAACAATCTGGGCTAAATGTTGTTCTAAATATATCTGTGATTATGGTTTACAGCATTCATTCATTCATGCATGCATTCATTAATTCATTTTTAAGGTAGGCTCCACACCTAATGTGGATCCCAAAGTGGAGCTTGAATCCACAACCCTGAGGTCAGGACCTGATGCTTAACTGACTAAGCCACCCAGAAACCCCTATTGCATTTATTTTTAAGTAATTATTCCTTTTTAAAAAAGATCTTATTTATTTATTTATTCATGAGAGACACACAGAGAGAGATAGGGACATAGGCAGAGGGAGAAGCAGTCTCCCTACAGGGAGCCTGATGCAGGACTTAATCCCAGGACCTTGGGATCATGACCTGAGCCGAAGGCAGACACTCAACCACTGAGCCATCCAGGTTCTCCCTTTAAGTAATTATTCCTTTATATATCTACATATATCAACTACTGTTAACCATCATGGCAGGATATGAATTTCATTCATCTTTGCATTTCTGATTCCTGGTATTATTCTGTATAAGTAGAGATGCGCCCAAGTATTATCACACTAATTCCAAGCTACCTTCTTTTGAACAGGGTGTCTGCCTTTTGTTATCCACCATAACCTTAGTCTTGTTTGTAGCATGAGGAACACAGAAGACATTCCATAAATATTTATGGAATGAGGAAAGAAATGAATGAATCCTAGCTTTCAGGGGAGTGGGTCATAAATGTCTGCAATAAAGTAATAAGATGTGAAACATGAAGGCTCATAAAATTAATTGAGGAACTTGAGATGCATACATTATGGGCTGCTCCACAGCAATGGGGACATTGCCCTTTCTTAAAAATGGGGGAAAAAAACCACAAAGGAAACTAATCCCTTAGTGTGTATCTACGATGGCCCCCACAATATCACTATCCTCTGCTATGTTGTGAACAAATGAATGAGTTAAAGAATAACTAAGTTCCTACTCTGAGCCATTTTCCTCTCTCTGTAGACATCTTACAGCAGAGCTACATTGTGCCCAGTGTACTGCAATATGAAAAAGACACATTTTCCTAGGCTTCAGGAGAAAATATGGTGAAAGCACTAGGTTTGGGAGGTTTGGAGATGGATTCCCATGAGGAAAAAAAAAATGTAGACATCAATCTTCCTTGTGCTAAAAACAAATCCAACTTTTTTACATGATTGACTGAATTAACAAGTAAAGGAACAAAGCTCAGAAAAGACACCTCGCAACACTGAACACTCCCTTTGCTCCTTGTTTTGATGTTGAATATGTCGTAGAGCTTACATCATCTTTTACTATCACAACTTGTAAGTGTGCATCCAGTTAGCAGTCTATGGATTAGAAATAGAGATAGAGGAGAATGTGAACCCAAATATCAATTCTCAGTTATATCACCCCCTTCCTCCATCTCCCTTCTTAGTCTATCCCATTCCTTTCTTGTCTCCATGGATCAAAGTGAAGCACATACACTTAGCAGCTGAGATAATTTTATTTATTGATCCATTGACTTTAGGCACTTGGACTAGCAGCTCCATTAGTAGCTGCAACTGGGTACTCCTCTGAGCCCAGAATTCTAAAGAAGAGACACTTCAGACCAACATGTAAATTGCCTGGAGGGAGGCAAGAGATTGGTACATCCATTACTCCCATTATTGGCCAATTTGTCAGTAACTCAGAAAGCAGAGCTGCTCCATTTCAAGTCAGAGGAGACACAAGATGGTCCCCAAGGCAAGAGGAGAGGAGATGAATTGGAAGAAATTGATTTGTGACACAAGGCCAATTGACAAAGTTACATAGCAAAGGGAGCCCTACAGCCCTCCAAAAGGTGGAAGAGAGGAGAGAAAAGAAAAAAAGTATTTGCATCCCCATAAATAATGCAAATATGGAAGTCTCTGTTCTTTCATCCTGTGTGGGTGCACGTGTGTCCTTTAATCCCCACAGTATTTATGTAGAACTGGTCTCAGTAAAAGAAAATTCAACTGAAGATTTTTGGTTCAAAGACTAAAGGAGCAGGTGAGATGCATTTAGTTTTGATCTTTGACAACAACAGCTACCAACAGAATATCAGAGGGAATGAATGAAGACATCCTGCTGAGATGGAAACACACACACACACACAGCATCACACACACCTGGAATAACCCAGTTACTGCTACGTTAAAACCCAAATCCTCTCCTCATTATAAAGGAGCTCAGGTCTACAAACTAGTTTGCTTGCCCACACCTTGTTTTATCTGGCACTGGTCCCTGAACAAAAATCAATCTCCAATTCCTTTTAATGTTTAGCACTAAATCCAGAAAGTAAAACAAAACATGGGAGTCTCACATTTATTATGGAACCTCTTTTATCTGGCTGGAGGGCAGCCTTCTAATCAAGGGAATGAATAAACAGTCATTTACTTTCAGGCAATAGAAGAGACAGCTCAATCTTCTTGAAGGCCAAGCACGCCAAATGGGCCTCCAATTTGTAAATCAAAACATTAGCAGCTTGTTAATCTAGCCTGGCAATTATTAAGATGTAAAGAAGTTTGTATTACTGTGTTATTAATGGAAGTTATAGGTAGGAGCAAACTACTTACCTTTCTTTCTCTGTGCAAGAAAAATATCTAGTAACTGAAGCTGCAAGATCTTTTTTTGGAGGGGTGGGCTGACACTTAGTGTAGCTATTAAAAAAAGTGTATTTTCTTGTTTCTCAAATACAAAAAGGAAAAACAGAAAAAAAAAGAAAAGAAAAAGTCCACAACCTGAACAACAGAAGTATTTACCATTTTGCCCCATCATTTGTTCAGATATATGGTATCCTGATAGAATGGGCAGAAAGTATGGGATTGGTTGAGGTTGTCACATCCAAGCCGTGTAAAGTTAACACTGTATTATACTTGACAGGCAGACTGAAGGACACACACACACACACACACACACACACACTCCATCCTGGGTATATTTAGAGCAAACCATTTCTTGTGCTCTCATCTTCATTATAGCTGGTTCTTTGCCCACAGCAGCAATGTCTTCACACACAATTCAAATTGGCCAAAGTGAGGGATCCCTGGGTGGCTCAGTGGTTTAATGCCTGCCTTCGGCCCTGGAGACCCGGGATCGAGCCCCACATCGGGCTCCCTGTATGGAGCCTACTTCTCCCTCTGCCTGTCTCTACCTCTCTCTCTCTCTCTGTCTCTCGTGAATAAATAAAATCTTTAGAAAAAAATGGCCAAATTAAAAAGCACCCTTTATCTCATAGCAGGCAAAAAATGTGAATCTTTATATTTCTTGTGGTAGAAATACAAGGATATGGGATGTTTGGATACAACCAACTGGATACTCAGATTTTTGGTTTGGAGGGTCTTTCTGATGTGGCTTTCATTTATGCTGTCATTTAATCTAACTTAAAATAGCTCCATATTCATTTTTACTCATTCACTTTTTTCAGATTTATTATACTCAATGAAGCTGCAGGCCAGGCCACTAGTGGTTGACTGAAGATGTCTGCTTTATGTATTATCTGATAATTTTTAAAAGTTCTAAAATGTGATGTTTTAGAAAGGTACTAGCAGAGTACAGAAGCCAGTATTTCTACAATTTCATGGTAAAGAAAGACTTTATAAACAAAGCTTCCCTGTCAGAAGCCAAGATGAAGAAAAAAAATCAGTAGATTTGATGAATTGGCATTCCACAAATGTAAAATATAAACTCTGAAGACATTTACACTAAGGTGGAACTGATACCCTTCGCAGAATGAAAGCTCCTTAAAGTGGTTTCTGAAAATGATGGACATCTCTGCTATCGTGTGTTCAATAGGATTACTGTCTATTTTTCCTTTATGCTGTGAGGGCCCTGCTGAAATCCTGGAGCAAAACCTCCCACCAAGAGAGTAGGTATGGAAATATGGAAGGATGATTGCTGTCAATGTTACAGCTTAACACTGTCCTGGGTATAACAGCTGGAGTACGGTGTATACACATATCAAACCACCAAGATGTACCCTTTGTCAATTATACCTCAATAAAGCTTCAATGTAATAAGAATCCTGAGAAATTTATACATGATATAAAAATACAAGATGTTTTATAATAATCCCCCTATTCTAGCTATTTTATTAATTTTTTTCTGCTCTCACTATTAGATTCCTCCAGGTCCACCAATTTCTCACACAACACTATACAAAATTCTCTCCCTCAAAAATAAGTAAAATCTTTTAAAATTTCAAAAGAGAATAAATAAGTGATAAGTGATGAGTGAAAAACTAAAGTAAGGGGCATCTGGCTGGCTCAGTGGTTGAGCATCTGCCTTTGACTCAGGTCATGATCCCGGGCTCCTGGGATTGAGTCCCCACAGGGAGCCTGCTTCTCCCTCTGCCTATGTCTCTTCCTCTCTCTGTATGCCTTTCATGAATAAATAAATAAAATCTTAAAAAAAGAAAACTAAAATGAAATTTGAAAAAAATTATTCTGCATTTTATATAATTGAATCCCTGTACAACACAGCTTCACTTTATTTGGCCTTGGCATTTAGAACCAATCCCCTTAAAAGTGTAGGCTTCTTTTTCAGGAGCCACCTGCTTCTAGTGTCAGCAGGCCACACAGTACAATCTCTATACCAGATCCAATTTATTTTTTTCTATTGTTAGAGGAATTCCTTTGTAGATTTAGGTGGATATTGAGGAGGGAGGAGCAGGCAACATTAGACACACAGACAATAGAAGTCAGCTCCTCATGTAATATCTTTGCTTGCGGGCTTGTCAACTTTCCGAGGAAATGCCAGGGAAGAGGGGATGGGCCTCCATCACTTTTGAGACCTCCAGTGTTATCATCCTCTAGCTTGGGTGGTTCTTTTTTAGTCTCTTTCTCTCTCTTGTATTTCCTCATTCTATTTCTAAGAAGTTTTACATGATCTTTCCAATGAGTTTAAGCATTAAAAATAACAGGTTACAAAAGCAAGTTCATATAAGTATCCCCGGGTCACATTTCAAAAAAGCCAAAACCAACGAGAGTCACTATTAAGCTATTTTTTTTAATTATGTCGCCTTGTTATCTCATAAGCCCAGTAACATCAGTCCCATGAATACACAGCTGTGCGTTGCCTCTCATAATGGGTCGTGTTACAGGTCTGCACTATTTTGTTCTTCTATTATGAATGAGCTGTTTGCAAAATAGTGAAATATGAAAAGTGCACCTGCGGAGCCACTCTTCCCATTTTCAGTGCATTTTAACCGTCTTTCTCCACACCTGTTCCTCTTCCCTCCTCAGTGGCACCAGGGCTTCCCAGACCCTTTCCTTTAATGAAGGAAAAGGTTACAAGTGGATTTATGCTACAACGTTAGAATTGGTAATATTTATTCCCCTTCTATGCACACCTAGAAAGGATGAGGCTTAGCGAAAAGGACATAATGTTTACCTAATGGTAGACTCCAGGCACATTGGCATTGATCATGGCATTCTGCAATCACTATTCTTGACCCGCCACATTGGGACCCATCTGCCTATTTTTTAATACACTGTTAGAAAGATGTGTTGAAAAATCAAGTTCCTGGCAAAGGAGAAAGCTACGTCTATTAAGCAATGCTTCCCAGCAAGAGTTCCTCCAAGCTGATAAGTAGGTTGGGCTCCTTGAAAGGCTTCTTATGGTCCATTAGGCAGCATTAACATCCCCAGAGAAGTAATGCTCACTGATGATCACATTGTTGATACAATTAAGATCCCCACAACTGGGGGCTTTAAATACCTATTGTTGTTTTTTTGTCATTTCCTGAAATTATTCTTTTTTGATATTTTTCTAAGCATAAGGTTCACAAAAAGGTGAATGTTAATCGCAACATGTAATAAAAAATCCCTTAGCTCATTTTGTGTGATGAATATATGAAAAATAGGCTTAAACTCCTGCCAGAAATGTTTCTTGTGACTTTATAGCTAATTATGATAACCTCCAGAAAAGGATAAAAAAAGATAACTTTGAACTTAGTAACTTAGTGCCTTTTGTAAGTAACCTCAACCTAGGAAATCTTGCTCTTATAAATTTAAACATACTGCATTTTCCTGACTTATATACCTATTAAATCATAACTTTGATTCAGCATTATTTTGTTAGGATTTTACTATTCACGTAGCTAGTAATATGAGTAAGTTCATACCTCGTAGGAGTCAATGGAGACGTTTAATGTTTAAGTACGTAAGGACTCAATTTGTGATTAATTAAAATAGTTTTTGTAAATATATTAAAAAGAAAAGACAAGTCTCTTTTTTTATATATATTCTCACTTTCTTTAAAAATCTATTCACCACATAAAACCTAGTACAGCATCAACTGAATTTTCATAAAATTTTATGCTGAAGAAAATAGAGTCAAAAACGTGGATTCTTTTCAAAGACTGAAAAATCATGTTCAGCTGTATTTGCATTTTAAATATCAAATGTTCTGCTCATTTTACTCAATACTTTTCCTTTTAAAGGGATTAAAATATTTAAATAAGTTCATGAAATAACCTTATACAGTAAGGCTGCAATTGATTAATGATTTTCAGAGTAAAAATTGATTGGATTAGGAGCTTTTCAACCTAATGAAGACTTAATTTATTTATGAATTGTTTCTTATGTTCTCTAGGGAAACTTTGATCAATATATAGAATTAAACTCATGTCTATACAATTCCAAATAAGTTATAATTTCTGTTTCAAAAAAATTTGGGGCATATATATATATATATATGATACTCATAGTTCTTCATAATTGATATGATTCTACCCTGGGAGTCATCTGTTAGTATAGATTAGCTAAATATTAATTTGTCTTTAGGCAGAAACTAGTTGAATAGTTGAATATATATACACATATATGTATATGTGTATATACATACATATATAAAGCTTTTCGACAATTGTTTGTCACTGTGCAGACAGTTTTAACAAGTGCTCAACTGCCCTGGCCTTTGCACCATCTTTGGCTACTTCAAGGGAAAAGCAAATACAGTAACACAATGAACGATAATGCATTACGCATTTCAGTCTATTGTTTTAGCTTTTGTTGGCTTGCTCCTTGCCAAGATCAACATACAGGACCTTTTAAGTTGCCAAGTGAAGTGCTGACAGAGAACAAATTGCCATCCTACGTTTCAGCATGCATCACTGTTCACGTAAACCCAAGCTTCTCCTTCTTTTTCATGTAGGATTTAAATCCAAGGCTGAACATAAACTAATACACTAGAAAGTGTGACAAAGAGGACGCTTACGCTTCCAACACAGCAGTAGGCATAGAGCACATGCTCTACAAAAACCCATAAACGCCGTCTTTACATTTGATGGTATTCCATTGACATGTATCATCATATGACATTTACCATACAAATATTAAAATGTTTTCACAGCTACTCATCCACGATGCACAGAAACAGTTCTTCATTCCCAAGCCACACACCTCTCCCTTCCCAGCACTGTCTCACTCTTCTAAATCTGGCATTTGATCTACTGACCTACTTTTCTGTAGCCATGTGTGGAACACACCTGTTCTTGGCTCTTCAGGAAGTATTTGGCTTTACTTAAAACCAGCTCTGATAGAGCTGTCACTGTGATCTCTTAGGAAAGATGAATTCTAGGGCTTGCTGGCCTCTTGGCCAAGTTTATTACTGATAATAAATCACAATTCGGCCACCTACTCCCTAGGTCTTCTCTCTTTTTTGATAGTCTCCAGTAATCCTCTTTGACCCTCACTGGCATGATGCTCAGGATGGGCTTGCTCCTGCCTGATTCACACTGAGGACTCATACTAATTTCATTGTACAAGTTCACACCTGTGTAGAATTAGTTGAAGGATTCTGAAGTGTTAGAGCAGGTTGTCAAATTAGTGGAATTTGAGTAGGAGTTATGTGAAAGAAACTAAATGAGAAACAAATTAAGAAAAAACATCATTTATTACCTGTATCTTCTTCACATATATTAAAATTTTAAAACAGGATTATTTCATTTTGGAGATGTCCTCTTACTTAAACTTCTATCTTATATTAATGTTGATTGGTGGGATATCATATATTTCCTTAGTTGTTTTTTTCTTTTTCTTTTTTTTTTTTAAGTATTGTTAACATTTACAATCTTTAGACTCTCATGTGGTCGGTGGACTTCTTTAGAGCTGCTGTGGATTAGAAATGTTAGTCGTCTATACAACACTTCTTTGTCCATTTTTCTGTTCAGCAGGATTTTAAGCTGCATCTCCTTACTGGTTCTTGACATATTCTAAGGGAAGTAAGTTTTGTCAACCTAAAATTACAAATACAATGATGGTATCAGATACAGCATCGCATAGCTCAAAATAAAGACTTTATCTTCTAAATCTAGTATTTTGATTTACTAAGTTACTTTCCTTTTGCTTGGCAAAGATCAATCAAAAGCCAAATACTTTGGGATTTATTAATCCAAACTCTTGCTTGTCTATCCAAATGCATTTCTGCTCAAAAAAACAATGTAATCCTGTTCAAGTTAAACTAACAATAATGTACTCAAGAAAAATAGCTCGCTCCCCAACCATAGAGGATTTACTCTGATGAATCTGTTTATCTAATTCCCCATTTCTAGTGATTGTGAGAGGATGATCCTCTAGTGCAAATGAAACTAGGAAAAGCCTGCTCGAAGTTTCTGGGAAGATTTTCCACCTTTATGAGAGAGACAGAGAGAGAGACAGAAGGAGCATGAGCAAGTATATGAGAGTAGGGCAGGGGAGAGAAAGAGAGAGAGGGGAATGTGAAGAGAAGCAACTGTCTCTACTTTCTTCATTTTTCTTCCTCCCTTTGACTATTGTGCTGGAAGCTTCAAGGCTTTGCAAGCATCTTCCAAGGATGAATTGAAGCCAAGTAATTGGCGGGGGAGGGGGGGGCAGGTGGTAGCTGGCCTGCACATCATCTACCTGGTGAATTAGGCAATCCAATGAAGCTCTTATATTTGCACATCTGGCAAAGTAGTTTTTATTTGTTTGTTTCACTTTGGTTTTGCTGAAGCCAAAAGATACAATCTTTAGAGATCAATCAAAAGGTGAGATATTCAAATGTCTATATTTTAAAGCCCTCTGTGGGAAACTTGTAAATGTTTATGAAACATAATGCAGGGGAAGTCCAGTGCTGAGAAATTGACTTCTCTTACAAAATGTGGAGGTTCTTTTCCAAGAAATCTATAATTCCAATACAAGAGAACTATTCAACTTACATTGGTGTAAAATACAGAACCAATGGAGTGCCTGAGTGGCTCAGTCAGACCCCCCCAGCCAGGGTCCTAGAATCGAATTCCTCCATCGGGCTCCCTGCTCAGTGGGGAGTCTGCTTCTCCCTCTCCCTCTGCTGCTCCCCCTCCTCTCCCTCTGGGCTCTCTCTTACTCTCTCTCTATCTCAAATAAATAAATAAAATCTTAAAAATAAATAAAATACACAACCAGTTACCACTTGTGTGGTAGCCTTGATTTGACTCATGCCTTGACTGTAGAACTCATCATGCTTTGTTGTAAAGAGAACATCTGTTTGTCTTTCTGACTGGTCTGTAAGCTACTTGATATTTTTACAACTGAAGTAGCTTTCTTTTGGTGTATTCTCTGAAATTGAAATAAGCTGAAAAGCCATATATATTTAAAATCTTTTTACAGACTTCTCCCTCCCCTATTTTGACTATGCAAAACATAGGCAAAAGCTCATATATATATATATATATATATATATATATATATATATATATATTAATGGGAAAGCCCTATGTTACCTTGTCTCAGGACTTAGTAAGCAGGGTTGGAAATCAGAATAATTTTGATGAACAATCAAAGGTATTTCTGTTGACCAGTCAGTTTTGAGAACTATTTAGCTTAAGCATAGAGAATGACATTGACATATTTCCTTCAGAAATTCTAGATTGTTGCCACTAATATATTAATTAAAAATTAGAAGGATTGTCAACAACGAATGCCATTCTTTCTAGTGTCTCAGATGAAATCAAATACAACCCCACACTCAGCAGCTCCAGTTACATTACTGCAGGCCTTCAGGACCCTTCTTATTCTGTTTATCTTGTTAGCTTTCATATCATTTTCTCTCAGCATGCACTTACCTCACTGTCAGTTTAATGGATTTCCAATTGGGAAAGTGCAATATTCAGAACTACCAAAAGCTGGTCATTTAAGGGGTATGCCTGTTGGAAGATTTTACTTCTAATCCTCTAATCTTTGAAATATCAATGAGAGTGACTTAAAGCCCAAGGGGCAGTTATACCTTTAGTTACTCCCTAAGACTCTGTCTATTTAGGGCAAAGTGAACTGAAAATCCATCAGAGAAGAAAATAAGGGCCATTCGCAGCCAGAAAGTTCATTATCATGATATTTTTCTGTGATGCTTCTAAATTGTATTCATGGATGGATCTGAATTCTTAAGTTCTTCATTCAGCTCAAGCTCACTGTAGCCAGGTAAGATCATTTCTAAAATAAAGGTCTCAGTGAAGACCATCAAGATATATTGAAGTGAATGGAAAGTTGTAGTTACAATATTTTATGCAAATAGCCCCTCCTGAGTAACTTAAATGCTGGTCATCAACTAAGGCAGGCAGCCTCCTGCAAGAAAAAGGATATGGTCACAGGGATTAGATTCCTGGGCTCTGCAAAGGAAGTCACTTAATTTTTCTGAGCCTTAGTTTTTAATCTAAAAAAACAGAAATGATAATAGTCTTAGATGATCTTTTTGATGACAAACAGAAAACATCCATAAAGAAGTGTTTGGTCTGTGATATGGTAAGTAGCACACTATAAAAGTCAGCTCACCTCCCTGTAATTATTAATAGTTACTCTATTTTGAAATGATTTGGTGGATGTATAACTCTATCATTGTATGTCGTATGACCAAATTAACATAAAAACCTAAATCTAAAGTGGCAAAAAGAATTAGCAGAAGATACAAAAACAGCAAAAGAATAGCATACATACTAGGTAATTTTATCTGTTCCTGAAGAATTCATTAAAAGTTCAACCATTATTCAGGAACTCTACTCATGATTTGAATTCTCAGATAGTCATTTTCTGGGTTAAAGCTACTTAATGAATTATTCTATTTTTCTTAAAATTGTGAGTATGCTTACCCATAAAGTTTCTTTTCTTAACTATTGTTAAATAATAGTTTTATATAACTAGTAAATTATTAAAAATAACAATAGGGGAAATAAAGCCAGACACAACTAAACATGTTGGAAGACTTTGTGGGATATCTCCCATAACTGAGAAAATTACTGAACCAAAACTACCTGTCATTGATCAATTAATCATAAATTAGATTCTTAGCAAGAAATAATCACCTAAGGTATACTACTGAGGACCTTGAAGGATGAATCTAGTTTATATGGCCATATTTGAAGTATGATGACATTATAGGCAGAGAGATAAGCATGAAGAAAAATAAATCCCGGGGTTGCAAAATTCCTTAATATTTTGATTGAAACTTATGGGCAAGAACAAGGCTAGTAAGGTTGATTCAGGCTGGACCATAAGAGACCACTCAAGAAATAGGCTAATAGAAATTTACAGAGTGGTTTGAGGAACATTTTGATTTACAAAGTGACAGTAAGTTCATATACTGATGTGCAGAAAAGGAGGGATATACAGATTAAAAGTGTATGAATTGAAGGTTGGTGGGAGGATGGGTGAAACAGATGATGAGGATTAAGTAGCACACTTGTCATGAGAAGCAAGTATTATATGAAAGTGTTGAGTCACTAAATTGTACACATGAAACTAATATTACACTGTATGTTAGCTAACTGGAATTTACCTGAAAACTTTTTAAAAACTATAAATTGAACTCTGTAAAATTGAAAAAAGTAAAAATAGAGATTTGAAAAATATTTTAACATATATGGTAGACATATTTCCAAATAAACGGCTCTGAGAAATCTATAAACAATGATTTTTTTTAAATACTCTGAAAAGGGCAGCCCTGGTGGCTCAGTGGTTTAGCACAGCCTACAGCCTAGGGTGTGATCCTGGAGACCTGGGATCGAGTCCCGCGTCGGGTTCCCTGCATGGAGCCTGCTTCTCCCTCTGCCTGGGTCTTTGCCTCTCTCTCTCTCTCTCTCTCTCTCTCTCTCTCTCTCTGTGTATCTCTCATGAATAAATAAATAAAATCTTTAAAAAAATAAATAAATAAATAAATAAATAAATACTCTGAAAAACAAATGGTCAATATTTATGAGAAAAATTCATCAGATAAAACATGAAAATTATAAATAATCACGAGGAATTTTAAAAAAATCATTAAATCAAAGCAGTATATTTTTTTATTTTTTAAGCTGACAAAAAATTATTTCAATGAAGATATGATATATCAATGAAGGTTTAAAGAAAAAGCAATGTCACACAGATTTGGAAGTGAGATACATTTTTCCATTACAAAAGGAAATTGATTACTATGTATCAAATTGTTCACTATTTCCCTCTAGCCCAAGCAATACTCAATGCAGGAATTTGTTTTAAGAAAATTATTACATTTGTGTACAAGGATCTCATCCTTAAAGATGCTTGTTATATTGTTATTTAATAATGAAAACTTAGAAGTATTGAAAATGGATTTGAGATAGGGACATCAAATGCAATAAATACTAGATTATAGAGAATAGTAACTCACATAAACTATGATACAAATAGTTCTAGAATTTTGCAAAGTGGTGGCTCTTTTTTGAGATAGTATTTATATAAATTATTGATATATACACACACACATAGAAAAGAGAATTGTGAAAAAAAAGAAAAGAGAATTATGTTTATACATTAAAATTGATGCTATGAAAATGTTATTAATATAAAAGTACATTAATAATGTATCAAATTTAGGGTCACCTGGGTGGCTCAGTCGGTTAAGTATCCACCTTCAGCTCAGGTCATGATCCTGGGGTCCTAGGATGGAGTCCCATTTTGGGTTGCTTCTCCATCTCCCTCTGCCCCTCCTCATGCTTGTGTTCTCTCTCTCCCTTTCTCTCTATCAAATAAAGAAAATCTTTTAAAAAATAATATATCAGTTTTAAAATGCAGCTTACAATATAATGTATACATTCTTCAAAAATGCAATTAAGACAAATATATATAGATAAAGCATACACACACATTCAGCACAAAAGTCTATAAATAGATACAGATTATTTTTTTAAAGTCTTATGGGCAGATTTGTTTTCATTTTATGTTTTTCTGCATTTTCCAAATGCACATTTTATTCATATAAGTTTTCTTAAATTATGAAGATGAAATAATGGGCAGTCATAGGAATAGAATAAATCAATCAAAATATCGAGCATTTTTCCCTTATTTTCATTAGAGATTATGTTTACTGAATTAGGACAATATCAATTGGAGTAAAAGCCAGGATGTGAGCAGGAGAGAATTTTATAGAACATTCTTTTGTAAAGGTACAAGAGAATCTAGATTTGGAAATTTCCAGATATATAACTGGTGGCAAAAGGTTTTGAGTCTTTTCCTAAAACTTTTAGGAAATTATTTGAAATCCAAAGTCTATAAGAAGATGCCAATTTATAAAGTTTTTTTTTCTTTTTTTTAATTTGGTACACTGATATGTTGTCAGGCCGGCTTGGGTGAATATGCAGTTTATTTACATTTTTAGAAGAAATAAAAGTTGCATTTTCCATTCTGTGTTGTCTGAAAGGTTCATATCCCAAGTTCACCATCTCAGCTTACAGACAACAGAGGCTCTTGTTCAATCGAGTCAGAGTGCAAATTCCAATAGCTTTGATGTAGTGGTGTCAGTGAGGTGGAGAGACTCACTGAATAAAATTTCCTCAAGGGGATCTCAATTAGTCTTCTCGGGAAGCCCTAAGAAGAGTCAAAGAGAAATTCTCTAATTGTAAATTTAAATCCTCCTGACAGGCCTTTCAAATAGGAGAAGCTTGTTTCTTGTTTTAGGATCGTCACCATCTCTCTCAATTTTCAAGTTCCTGTCTCAAAATGTACAATTGTCTCTTAGAGTGAGTTATATTTGAATGGACATTTTTATGAGGTGATTACCTAAGGATCTTCTCTCCAGCCTTCAGCCCCAGAAACACACACACACACACACACACACACATACACACACACACACACGAGTACATATCCTAGACAGCCTGAATTTTCTTAACTCTAACCTTTACTTTTCAATGGAAAAAAGAAATTGCAGAGCAAATGACCCTTTTATCTTCAAATGTCTAAAAACATTACAGTAAGCCCCATCTTGATGTTTCTTCTATACAAATACAATGAATGCTTTTTTTTTTTTTTTTTTGGATGGCAGTAAGGCTTGAGTTGGAGCACAAATGAATTCTTGTCACAGAAGAAATGACCTTGATACAAATGTAGTGTCCGAGTAAACTATTGGGCAAGCTATCTTAGAGATACAGGACAGAAACATTCAAGAGTGAATTACAATGCTTGCATTGTATGGTTTATTAAATCCATTTGAAATGCATGCTGCAAAAATCTGAGAAAAGTGAGAGAGAGAAAGAGACCCGGCATAAGTTTGCACACACTGAGGGGGCCTGGGACAAATGACACACCCATTGTACCTGAGGGTTGCAAGGGAGTCGGCCTGGGCACAGGTGTAGCTCACCAATTAACTGGCTGAGCAGCTCTGGGTTTTACATGCTTCTTGGGCAAGAGGACACTTGGCACCTCAAAGGTTGTCACCAGTGGGAAGCTTAATGAAGATTTCCCCGATTATTGTGTGTCTCATGTGCCTTATGTATATTTAGTGTGTCATAAATATTCAGTGCTCAGATACCTCATGTATATTTAATACGTGATGAACATTCAGTGTCTCTTTCATTTAGAGCCTCATGTGGATTCAGTCTCTTTAGCGTTTCATGTATATCGGGACTAATTTTGTCCTTTATCCCTTTCTATGTTCACACATATGTACTATGCAACAACTAACCCCTCTTCTGAGTTTCATCAGACCCATCTGTTTCCTTTGTCCTCAAGAGCAAGTTTGAATAGTCTCAATCAATACGACATATGCACATTACAGATTAAAAATAATAGGTGCATTGCTCTAGGGCAAAATATAAGGTTAAGTGTCTTCTTTTTTTCTTAAAACCCTTAAAATATAAGGGAGTCATCTTATACTACGGTTTTTATAGCACAATTCTTTCTCAGTTGCTTTCTTTTAGGCAACAACATGTCATCTGGAGAAAAAAAAATGCCAGAGAATATATAGTGTCATTAGTGTGGTAGGTTTCTGTGGTTCATCTGAACAATTCACACATATATATGTACGTGCACACACATGCCTATGTACAGAAGATTCAAGCTGCTTTCGTTGTTAGTAGCAGTCCTTGTTGGGGTGACTTCCATATGAGATGTCAAATTAACCATGCTTCTTTTAAAAGCTATGCAAAGAAATACAATAGGGGCTTATATTGCACAGGTGACAAATCTACAACTGCAGAGTGAATGGGAAGAAATGTCAGAATATCCTGCAAAGGAGGATGTGTTTGCTCAGACAAACATTCTCAGTAGCAACATCACCCACAGTGTTAGAAGGGGCATAGATCAAAAAAATAGAAGAAAGAGAGTGTGCTCGGAGCAAAGAGAATAATGAAGTCACAAGGCAATCTTAGCCTTGATAAAGACACTGGTGGCCAAAATTCACAGTAAGAAGTTGAAAAAATTCTTCTATAATCTGAAACAATAGAAAAAAATCCAAATTATACCAAATAAGATGTGATTTGATATATGTTACTCAAGCATAGAGTAAATAAATATTCTAAGGGCACATGAGATGATTTCATACATATTCTTAAATGTTTACATATTCAAGTTGACCAAAAATTTTCTCTTTCTAGATCCCACTAATGAAAATGAAGATCATAAAATAATTCATTTTTATAAAGGAAAAAAAAGAAAAAAAAAGAAAATGAAGATTGCCTTATATTCAAACTCACCTTAAAATCAAACTGCAAAGCTATTCTCAGTGTGATATATAATCATTATAGAACTCAAGAATAATGTGAAAATCTATGAAACAGATTTCAAAAAGTGCCACCATCTATTAGCCACTGTCAAAAGTTTGTGATTTTCTCCAGACATTTTTTCTAAACATATTTACATTTATGAACTTAGTATAAAATGCATATAGACATCTACACATGTATCTGTATGTGGATGTATTTATGTAGTGATTTTCACCATGTAACACAACCAACAACTAAGTTCATTTTGCGCAAAGACAAGGTGTGTACCTCACCATAAGAAGCATGAAAAAGTGGTTTGATTTTTGCATCAATATTTAAAAAAATAATTGTGAAACTCCACTTAACACTTTATTTAAGCTCCTCAAAGTCATGCTGCCTTCCTAGGCTTATTGTTGACAAAATGATTTGATTAATATTTTTTTTCTGTGTAACTGTACCACATGTATTTTTGTGTTCTAGGCAAACAAAACTTATATTAAACTTTACTGAAAGTGTGGAACTAAGTAGCAATATTTTTATTTTTAAAATATTATGTTAGGGACACCTGGGTGGCTCAGTGGTTGAGCATCTGCCTTCGGTTCAGGTCATGATCCCGGGGTCCTAGGATCGAGTCTCACGTCGGGCTCCCCATAGGGAGCCTGCTTCTCCCTCTGCTTGTGTCTCTGCCTCTTTCTGTGTGTCTGTCATGAATAAATAAATAAATTCTTTTAAAAATATATGTTAAATGGCCTCAGGGAATTCCAGTAAAAAATATTGCTATTGATAATATGCATTATTTATCTATACAATTTAGATATATTTTAAAGTGTCAGAATATAGCCTGCAACCTCAAGTAGTTATAATATTCTTCCTAAAGTTTAAAAAATACCAATTAATTTTAATGTGCACAAACTGCTTATCAAGTAATAATAATCTCTCTCTGAACATCCTTTTTTATTAGTAGTTACATCAATCTTCAAATATCATTGTTCTCTTCGAAACTGTTAACCCTCAGGCTATACATTCACATTTGCCTCCAAACTATGTAAAAAGTACTTAAAACTTCCAATTTCTTAGACTGCTGTCAGTATATACCAGTGTATTTGAGGAGGTATAAATATCAACATTTAGCCATTCAAACATACGTACTATTATTTTCAAACTGACAATGCATAAGATTTGGGTATAAAACAGAAAGAATATGCTAAAAGACAATATCCTTCCTATTCCGTTCAGGAGTCCAGGATCTTTCATGTATCTAGGTCAAGGATTACTCTCTCTGGGTTTGGCCCTGAAACAATTCTGAACATTATTAAACCCCATACATTCTGGCATAACTGCCAATGTCCACTCCAAGAAGGCACAGAAATGAAAAAAAAAAATTAGGCTTCAGATGCATCTAACAGAGAAGGCAGAGGGATCTGTGAAAAATGCCTCACTGCCATGTGACTTTGTCCATGTGGCAACTACTGATACTGTTTATCAAGGATTGCCCTCAACGGTGTTCAGAAGAGCCCACTTTTTGGATGCTAAGTCAGCCTCTCAAGTCTGCAGGATTGAGTTCAAGGCTGCTCAAGGATGTCATCAAAGGTTTTCAGTGAAGGGTGGAATTTTTGTGATAAATGTGGAAGGCATAAATCATCCGTGCTCCTTTGTAAGGAGCTCCTCTAAAAACTGCCACAGCAATTCAGAAGTGATTTTTCCAGTAAGAAGTCCAGGACACAGCAAGCAGGTTGAAACATGCAGAATGTCTCAGAAAGTTAAGAGTGCAATTTGCTCACCTGGCTTGATCTCAGGAATGATAGCACACATTGACTTCCAATTACAAAGACACAGGTTCATCAGTCCAACGCCCTTTCATGCTATCCCCCCTCCCCCCGCCCCATCAAAGTGTCTACTAGAACGTTCCTTTGTGGATAGAATATAAGGACCGTGAAAATTCATGCCAGTTGATGATGTGGAAGAATGAGTAACTCCTCCTTACTTCCATCTTCCACTAAAAACAAATGTCCAAATCAATAATTTGTAAGACTAGATGTAGATGGTCACATATGAGGAATTGAATTTAGGATGAGTCAGTTGCCAAACTCCATGTCCACTTGAGAATCATGAAATTTGAGAAACAGTAGAAGTGTGCCAAAACAATGGTACCCAGATCCTGTAACTGGGGGAAGCAAATTAATCTCTTCATGCAGTATCTTTAAAACAAGTGCCTGCCCGTAGGAAGTGCTCAGTCAGCATTAGAGGTTACATTTAGTGTTGTGGATGTTGAATTGTGTGGTGAATGTTGTTTGTGTTGCTTATATTCTTTATGTTGACTGGTGATGTTTATGTTGGTTTATCTGATTTTGTAGCTTTAGAAACATATAGTCCAGGAGGATGAATTTCATTCTGTTCCCAGTCTCTATAATCTCAGTAAACTCTAAAACAAGCACCAAGAAATATAGCATAATCCTTTAGGAAATATAATTGGGTAGAACCAATAAATCAACACACTGGCCCTTTCACAAAGGTGGCAACAAAGGCAAAGAAGGAAGCCCCTGCCTCTCCTGAAACCAAAGCCAAAGCAATGGCTTTGAAGGCCAAGAAAGTGGTGCTGAAAGGCGTCCACCTCACCAAAAAAAAAGAAAAAAAAAGAAGAAGAGGAGGAAGATCTGCAGGTCACCTACATTCCAATGACCCAAGACACTGCGTCTCCAAAGGCAGTCCAAATATCCTAGAAAGAATACCCCTAGGAGAAACAAGCTTGATCACTATCCCATCATCAAGTTCTCCCTGACTACTGAGTCAGCCATGAAGAAAGCAACACAACACAACTTGTGTTCATTGTGTATGTCAAGGCCAACAAGTGCCAGATCAAACAGGCTGTGAAGAAGCTTGCGGACACTGACATGGCCAACGTAACCACCCCGATCAAGCCTGATGGAGAGAAGAAGGTGTATGTTCAACAGGCTCCTTATTATGATGCTTTGAATGTTGCCAACAAAATCAAGATCATCTAAACTGAGTCCAAGTGGCTAAATCCAAATATAATTTTTTTCACCATTAAAAAAATCAACATATCGATGATTTGAGTGACCCAAACTTCTATGGATGATGTCTCACATAATCCTTTCAATCACAAACAGAAATATGAGTACACAAAAATCCAAGATACCCTTGCCTTGAGCCCATATGCTGCATCTATTTGTTGCTGAGAAGAAGGTAATCTGATACACTGGTCTTTTTAAGGACATTAGCACTGGGCTGGATTACTACACGTCAAGGTAATTGAAGGTCATAACTTAGATCAAGCCCCAAGGAGCAAAGGTGCAAGTGATTAACCACCATTATTGTGCAGGACAGTTACATTTGTCTTGTTCTTAGTATTAGAGATGCATTAGACTCTAGCTAATATTTATTAATTTTATAATTTTTAACTGGACATTTTCCAAAGGATTAGCTATAAGCTAGTTGCAAGTAATGCTGGGGGAAATGGAGATAGAACAATTTTCCAGCAAGCAGCTCACAGCCTTGTTGAAGAATGTGTGTTTGACAGACTGACCTGATACCTATTTTAAGAATATAAATTAGAATGTAATTGTCTATTAGCCAAAGAACGCTCATCTACTTGTGTTTTTTACATTTTTACTGGGAGAAATTTAATTAAGAATACAGTATCAAAGGTTTTGAATTTAAGCAATTGGTAGAATGATTTAATAAAGGCCCTCTTTAAAAAAAAAAAAGCACGTAAGAGCATAGATGAAATATTTTCAAGTAAGCTGTATACCCAACATGGGGCTTGAACTCATGACCCTGAGATCAAGAGTTGCAGCTTTCCTCACTGAGCCCGCCAGACACCCCATTAGAGGAAATAATGTTTTAGATGCAATATTTTTAAAATCTTAATTATATAGACAAGTTTGAGAGAAAAAGGACATAGCTTCAGCTATAAAAAATAAACAGAGAATCTCAGCAGTAAATGTGTATTAAGAGTTAAGTAGGGTCGAAGAGCATCTCAGTCTCAACACAGCTACTGATGTTTGTGCATGCACTCGGTTCTAGGGTGCCTTTTTCAGGTTTTATGATTTAATTTACTGTAAAACATAGCATGTTTTACACAGATCAAAAGTCAAAATTTAAAAAGTTATATTCAGGGAAGACAATCTCCTTTCTCCTACCATACGCAACCATCAACTATTTTCAACCATCTCACTAGTCTCTGGTTTATGCTTCTGTGTGTATGTACACCCATACACACACACACACTTTGTGTGATCCCACATGTACATACACACACATATGTAGAAATATGAAAATCATCTTAAGGATGTATCTGTTTTATAGCCAGGAGTGTTTTCTCATGACCTGATGTTGAATTCTGTCAACCCTCTGCTTAATGTCTATGATGAGAATATTTTTTTTTTCTTCACACATCAGTCAATGTGGTAGATTATACACACTAATATTGAAATATTTTTGGAATGTTAGGAAAAAAACCTTTGTCATTATAGATTATTTTAATGTACCATTAGTCTGTCTTCTAAGAAATTATTTAATATGTTGCACTGATATTTATAACTAAGTTTGGACTCTGGTTTTCTTTTTAATGTGTTATTTTTTTTTTAGCAGGTTTAGGTTTCAAAGCTATATTTACATTATTTTAAAAACTGGGAACTTTCCTTCTTTTCCTATACTCTGGAGCTATCTTAAATTATACTGGGCTATTTAGTCTTAAAGAGTTTGTTAAAACTCCTCTGTGAACTCATGTAGACTTGGTGTATTTTTATGGAGGTAAAGTTCTCTAATAACTTTATCTATCTCCTTCATAGATTTTTTTTCCCAGAATATTATTGATTTTATGTAGACTTACAAATATATTTACATGCAATTTTATTTGATCTGAAATCCCTTTTTAAAACATTTGGTATGCATTTTATATTTATTCCATTTGCTGAATTTCTTTGTGTTCTCTGTTCCTTTTGTTTTCTTTTGGATACATTTTATATTTAAGAAAGTTTGGATAGCTTTCCCAGCAGTACATTTTTAATAATACATTTTATAATGTTTGTGTGTCTGTTACCTTCCTTAGACTTCTAGTATTTGGTTTTACCATTTTAAATAAAATCTCCCCAACCCCACCCATGATCTACACACCAACCAATGAGTTTATTTTTTTACTTTCCCTTTCCCTTTTGGTCACTATGCTTTAATCATGTTACTTCTATGTTTATCAGTCAGAATATGTAACAATTACACCCTGTTTTTCAACCCTGTCCCTACTTTTGTTTCAATCTTAGATCTACCACCAAATATAATAAGTTATCACCAGAAGCACTCACAAATTTAAAAAGAATGAAAATAAAGATAATATTGAGCAAACAAAAATCAAGATCTATCACTCATAGATATTCAACAAATCAAGCATTAAGGGAAATTATCTAAAAAAGAAGAAATGTGATTCAGAATGAAGGAGTATAATACATGGGACAGTAATGACCAAGTGAACTGTTAAACATGTAGATAAATCAAAAGAAGCATTAAAACTAAAAGGATGTGAAAGTAACAATAATGAATAATTCTAGTGGGATTGAAGAGAATATGAAGCTAACATACTAGGACAACAGTAACATAGACAAAGAGAAAGGATAACTAGAAGTAAACCATACCAATTGCCTTATATTATCTGTGAAGGTAAAAATAGTGACTAATTTTAGGAAGTGTGTTTTTTTGGAATTGTAAAAGACATATCTGACTGGACAACTATGACAAATCTAGACAAAACACTGTGCCATAAAAAAATCTGTAAGTTAAGGAAATAATCTATCTACGAAGTTTGAATTACTACAGGAAGCCTTAGGATGATATTTATCTTATATAATTTTTAATATAATTACTGTTGATGTAACTTAAAACCCATCTTTAGAGGATGAAATATAATAAAAATAACTCAAAATTATGGAATTTTATAACATCTACAAAAATAGTACAAATACATAATTTCATATACTTCTATCATTTTTTTAGAGAAGGAGTGAGGGGGTAGGAGCAGAGGGAGAGACAGAATCTTAAGAAGCTCTATGCCCAGTGTGGAGCCCAATGCAAGACTTGATCTCACAACCCTGAGATCATGACCTGAGATGAAATCAAGAGTTGGACACTTTACCCACTGAGCCACCCAGGCATCCCATCGTATACTCATATCAATTTAAAAAGGGAAGATGGGCTGTTTTCATATTTATCTATTAGGATCTCAAATTTTTAGAAGAAGAACTTTTCAAATTACAGTTATTAAATTCTAGAGTTCATATTTGAACTAAATTTTTTGAGTTTACAACACACACATTTTTAAAAAGTAATCAAGATTGAAAGTAACCTTTTCATAGGTTGATTTAAGAACTGCCAAATATCTGATTGAGTTGAAAGAATAAAACTACAGGTCAGTATATTTACTCGGGGATTCTAGCATTACCCAGAGGACTAAAGAAGTAGAAATAGAGGTGTCCTCCCCTCATGTTGTGTTAGAGATGAAAAACAGAATAACAAGATACCTTCATTGCCTGGGTAAACACTTGTTCCTTATACGTGGTTAGATACCGAGTCTGTTGGGGAGTAAGGGCATTTTCTTTTTTTTTATTTTATTTTATTTTATTTATTTATTTTTAAATTTTTTATTTATTTATGATAGTCACACAGAGAGAGAGAGAGGCGGAGACACAGGCAGAGGGAGAAGCAGGCTCCATGCACCAGGAGCCCGACGTGGGATTCGATCCCGGGTCTCCAGGATCGCGCCCTAGGCCAAAGGCAGGCGCCAAACCGCTGCGCCACCCAGGGATCCCAGTAAGGGCATTTTCAGAGAAATTACACTGATATTGGAAAATGTATGTCTAGATACAGACAGAAAAGAACAAGTTATCTAAAGATCCATTGTAGGTAGAGGTTTACATTCAGTGCTGTTCTAATAGTTGGCAAAGGCAGCCAAATGAAGAAGGCGTGTCTTTTATAGTCTGGTGAAATATTTAGGTTACCTGATTCAAACCGAAGCTTACAGAAAATTGAAGTTTGGAAGATGGGAGGGAGAGAGAAAAGAAAGAATGAAGAAAAAAAAAACTCATAAGATTAGTAATCATTCTCTAGTCTCTGATGATGGTTTTTGCAAATTCTCCCAACAAAAAGAACGTTAATCAATGAATCTAGGACCACCCTATAAATGTCCTGCAGAGAGGGAAGCAGGAGTTCCTCAAGTGGTCTCTGTGGCCTCTGCATGTAGCTGGTTCCTTTTGACCACTTGTTCTCATGGCTTCATCTCCAAAACCCATGCTGTAGTTACAGAGCCACAAAAAGAAGGTGGTCTGAGACAACCTGATTTCCTGCATGTTCCAACCTTACTGGTAATTGCAAGCAACAGTGCTCCACCTCTAGAGGCTCAAGGGACAAGGACTACCCACGTACTGAGCTCCTGACACCTCTGAAAGGCCATGCTCCAGTTAGGATGCATTCCCAGGAAAGTGGCTAACACTTATGAGTCCTACTCTAAGCTGTGTTTACTTATTTACATGTGTGGAGTTTTCCATGGAGAACTCAAACCTCACAGGAGACGAAGGAGGTTGCTTCATTACAGTGATTTTTAGGGCCTGACAAAGAACAACGGGCTAAGAAACTTGCTCAGAAAACAGCCCCAGATGAGAAAGTGGTGCCTCCTGAGGCATGGCCAAAATAAACGTTAAAGGAAGCCATCTTTACTCAGATCTGGGCAGTCTCTCTCTCTCTCTCTCTCTCTCTCTCTCTCTCTCTCTCTCACCCCTTTATTTTGCCTCTTTCTCACTTGGAAAAAAGATATGTTGATGATTGCTCCTGCCTATATTATCCCCCAAAAGGTGTGGGGTGGGGAGGGAGGGGTTGGTGCTCCATTCTACATCGTTTCTCCCACTCCAAAGGCATTCATTTACCTTTTCCTCTGAACTCTTCTCCTTTGACATTCCATTTCAGTTGTTACTTAACCTTTTCCTTGCCACCCATTTGATTTAAACAGTGGTCTAGGACCATCTCACATTTTCTTAAATACATGAATATTTTGTTACCCTGACTTTTAGATTTTTTAAAATGGTTTACATTGCATAAGACATTGCTATTACATTCTATGGGGGTATTAAACAACATGTGAAAACCTCCACATCTATTCCTCCCTACACCTTGTGCCAGAAATAAAAACCAATCATTGATGGTGTTCTGCTATCCACTCATCAAACATTTTACAAGGAAAGACAACCTTATGCAAGATAAAGGCTGTGTAAGGTGTTTTTTTTTTTTTGATGCAAATATATAAACTATTGTTCTTGTGCTCTAATATAGAGGCCATTTCATGAGAAGGAGATTTCTAACACTGCAATATAAGACAGGCTATGATAAATATATTTTGAGTCTAATTGTATGTAACCGTATAAGCATTTATAGAAAAGAGAACTATTTTCTTGCTTGGGTAATCATCATAAATAGACTTCAGAATTTGGTATATTCAAGCAAGTTCAGTAAGTCAAGAAGGAAAAGACATTTTTCTGTCTTATTTGAACTGTGAGCTGTCAAAATGGAATAAATATTTATTGAACTAGGCACTATGCTAGGCACATGGTTCACTTTCTGATTCAATGTCAGCATCAATCCTAATTAGTAGCAAAACTAATTATATGTACACAGAGACTAGGCAAAGGGGGTAAATAACCTACAAAGTGTCAATTCTTAGTAACTGATGGAATCATCAGTTAGGTTAATATGATTTAAATCTTTTTACTTTACCTCATCATTGTATTCGTTTTTCCTCATCTGGCCTTTTATTTTTATTTTTTTAAGATTTTATTTATTTATTCATGAGAGAAACAAAGAGAGAGGCAGAGGGAGAAGCAGGCTCTATACAGGGACCCCAATGTGGGACTTGATCCCGGGTCTCTAGGATCACACCCTGGGCCGAAGGCAGGTGCTAAACCACTGAGCCACCCAGGGATCCCCTCATCTAGACCTTTTAAATCAAAGTAACATTGTATGCATAGGAAAAGGATCTGGTGTGTAAAATAAAATTCTTAAAAGACAGTAGGCTTGGGTACCTGGGTGGCTGTCATCTGAGTGTCTGACTCTTGGTTTGGGCTCAGGTCATGATCTCAGGGTGGTGAGATCAAGCCCCACAGTGGGTTCTGTGCTGGGCATGGAAACTGCTAAAGATATTCTCTCTCCCTCTCCTTTGACCAGCTCCCTTGCTCACGTGCTAGCTCTTTGTCTCTCAATTAAAATACATAAATAAAACATTTAAAATATTAAAAAAGGCAAAAAGCTAGCAGACTATATCTTGGAAAGATAATTTAGTTATTTTTTTACCTTTTACTCTACTATTAAGAGACTTCACTGAACAGGACTGCTATAACTCTCTGCATTAAGAACACTTTGCTCGATTTTTCAGGGCAAGCCACACAGTTGCTCCCAGAGAGTGAAGAATTCTGACAGCAACTCTTTAAGCCTAGTCTGTCTTTTTCTGAAGGGTGCATTTCCTGTTTTCACAGAAAAAGAGGCTGACATTTTCTCTTTTTATCCATTTATTTGTCATCGGTTCTATTTAAGGTTAATTTACCTTGAGAGCAAAGAAATCTTAGGTTCTGTAAGAAAGAGCGAATCTACAAAAATAGAAGGGAATTCCTATAACTGCTATTTTTGCAAAGAAACCAGCAAAAGCAAAACTCTTCCCACATCAGTTTCATGGAGAAATAAACCAAAGAAATAGAAGGTATCACATGAAATATTCAAGGGAATGTTGATAATTTGCTTTTTGTTTGTGTCATTGTTGTAGTGATGATTAGGAATGATAAATTTAAACTAATGAAGTCCAATTATTTATACCTTTTTAAATTATTATTTGTAAAGTATGGGTAGAAAGAACATTTTTTCTCTTGCCTCCTAGCAATGTATCAGCCCCAGAATGAATGGATTTCTGCCCAGACACAAGTGGGTCATTCAGCTGGTCAACAAGGATGCTTCTTGTGAGAGCAGATTTTTTATGGGGACAGCTGTCTAGCAGGAAGTATATTGCCATGTGGTCTTTTTGAATTTAGCAAAAGGCTGTCAAATACTCCTAGTAATGACCCACTTAATTTTATAGTCAGTACTTTTACATATAAGTATATTAATAATAAATCTGGCACTGGAATTGAGGTTACTATAAGTTGGTTACAGGCAAGACCAAAGTGTAAATATATATTACATAATAAATGACACTATTTATGTATTCAAGTGACATGACTTCTAGTGACTCTGCAGAAACAAGTAACCTTGAATGTAACCTTATTTCCTAGAACCTTCGGAATCCCAACCTCAGAAATGCTTACTCTACCACTTTACAACCATCCCACAGAATAAATGTTTTAGGCTGTTGAAGGGAGATGAATTAATACGATAATTTTTGCTACAGTGAAACCTTATAAGAATCAGCTATTCCCAACTTACTATGTGAATATTTAGCTCTATTTTCACTTTCTTTGAGGCATACGCATTGACCTTGAAAAAAATACAGAGCATTTTAATGTGATCACTCACAATAAGCAATGGCCTTTTGGAGAATGGGCCTATCTCTTGCTTACAGTGATACCTAGTTCTTTGGGGAATCTCACATGATGATTTTTATAATATGGATTTTAGCCTCTCATAGAATGCTAATAGTTCTAACTAATATCAACAACAAATATTAGCACATCACGGGGCTGGCTTTATTGGGCTCCATGATGGTAACAGAATCACTTCCCTCCAAGGAGTTAAATGTAAAAAGTTCAAGAAACCAGATTCTTAATTTGATGTTTATTGCCACTCTCAAATTGCCACTCAATAGTTCATATAGCTACTCAGCTGAGATGAAGTGCCTGGGCATGATTCTATTCCAGTGGGGTCACAGAACCACATTCACATCATGTGACATATTGGATAATTGGCCTCAGCTCTTGGTCGTTGGACATTTTAAAAATTCTATTAAAAGATGAGCTTTTAACAATGTTACAGGCTTATGATAATGCTTGCTCTGATTGCTATATCTTGATGTCATTTCTCATATTCTAAAACATGCACACAAGAAGCCAGCAGTAGTAAAAACACCCATCAGTTGCTATTGCTTATCAATGAAATTTGGCCATTTACAATTCCCTCTTTCTGTGGTCCCCACTTCTACTTGGTTAAGTCCATGAACACATAGAACATTTTCTTTCCTTCCTGATTACAAACAAAGGTAAACCTTAATCCCTGAACAATCCTGAGGGAATTGGAAGGGAATCATGGCTCTCAGCTGTTGAAGGATATATAAGCTGTATGCCAAGGACCCATTATGAGGACATTAGTGCTTTGACCACACACAGGTTTGGTGGACCAATTTGCATATACTGTTCATAGGGTGACTACTCATCCCTGTTTGCCTGAAATTTTCTCCCTTTGAGCACTGAAAATACCCTGTCCTGGGAAACCTTTCAGTCTGAGGCAAACAGAGATGATTGTTCACTCTAGTTCTGAATGTGATCTATTCAGCCAATTTCAAAGGCATTTCACTGGGCTTCTAATGTGTACAGGATATAAAGCCATCAGATGTTGCCAGTATTGCTGGTTCCATGAAATATCCTTTGGTTTCAGTGAGGACTCTTTCTAGTTCAAATGGATCTCACTTATGTCTTCCATAATAGGGTTAAAAAGATAAGATGTATGTCTTAGATAAGGTATATGGAGGCATAATAGAGGTGAATAGATAAGGTGTTTTGCTAACAGAAGTTCCCATTAACCAGTGAGCTATGGAGATATGACTATCTGATAAATCAAAGCAATAGAATGTTATAGAATAAAACTATGTGATAATGCTGACAACACTTTTTAAAAACAAAAAGACTTCTACAGTAGAACTGTAACATGAAACTCAGTAATACTTTGACATGTAAATGAAAAGTTACTAATTCAGGTTGTATGGTTGGTTGGCTGCGATTGGCTAGTTTAATGATAAATCATGATCCTTGTAGTACTCAACCTTTCTTGATCTTGTGACTTATCTTCTATCAATCAGCAAAGAAATAAATATTTTATTTCTTTAATAAAAAGAAATAAATTTTATTTAATTTTGACTATGTCTTTTTAAGGCTTTGAGTGAACCATGGCATGAGTGATACCCTCATTGATTTTCTATCCCTTCACCGTGGCTGGAGAACTCCTAGCATTTGCCCCATTTATTTACCATGTAGTTTATTCTGGCTCTAAGAGGGTCTTTTATTATTATTATTATTATTATTATTACTTTCTTGGATTTTTTTGTTTGTTTTTAACATTGAATAGATACATTACCTTGAATTTTTAGAATAAAAGCATCTCATTGTTCTCAATGTTTTCAGAGATTTCAATTATTTTTGCAAACCATTGTTTTTCCTGTTCTAACTTCTCTTTTTATATTTGTATATAGAATTACAACTTTGAAATAGGAGATACTCAAGAGATGCCTACAAATGAGTTGATCACTATGTTGCTAAAGCCATATAAATTATTAAACATAACTAAGTGATGTGAAAGAAAAGATTGAAGAATAGCTTGGTCTTTTTGAGATGTAGCATAATGTAACTTAATGAAAGGTGGGAAATATATTATCCCTCTCCAGACAGTATGGTGACAAGATAGAGTATTTTACTATTTCCCATCTGCTGAGAAGTCTGTCATTCTCTTTTTCAACTAAATAATAAAATAGGGGATCCCTGGGTGGCTCAGCAGTTTAGCGCCTGCCTTTGTCCCAGGGCATGATCCTGAAATCCCGGGATTGAGGCCAGGGATCGAGTCCCACATCAGGCTCCCTGCATGTAGCCTGCTCCTCCCTCTGCCTGTGTCTCTGCCTCTCTCTCTCACTGTGTCTCTCATGAATAAATAAATAAAAATCTTAAAAAATAATAATAATACAATAAAACATTTAAAATTAATAAAATCTATGGCCATTGAGGATTTGGTGAGGGCAAAGAATACTGTATATTTAGAGAAGCTACGTGTCCTAACATAAAAGAAACACAGATTCTGGTGTCAGATTATTTGGATTTAAACAACCATAACCCTGCTACTTACCAGTTCTATGAATTTTGGCAAAATGTCGAAACTTATCACACCTTTTTCTCATCTGCCAAACAAGGGTATTATAAGGTAGGATGGTACCTCCCTCATAGAGGTTTTATGAGTATTGAGTTAATATATGTAAAGTGCTGAGAACAGTCAGGCATAAGAAAAATTATATGTATTAGTTTTTACATTTACCATTTTGACTTACACCTCCATTTCTCTAGTTTTGTGTATACATAAAAGGGGAGATATATACGAAAAGAAAATTCATTTTCCTACCCTTTTAAGACCTTCACTATAGGTTAAGGAAATAAAGTAAACAAAATTCTTTATAAGAACACCTCTAAGAGATATGTTAAGATTTTAAGGGTTAATTATTTAGGAAATTTTTCCCAGTTATCAGATATTAAAGTAATGTATGTTAATCCTTAGGACTCAAACATGGCTCTTTGATACCATAACAAAAAGATTATAACTAGTTGCTTGCTAGTGGCTGGTCAACTCATATTGGTAAACAGCGACTCAAGAAACACACTGATCCTAAAATAAAATGAAGTTATCAATAGGCGTGTGTGTGTGTGTTTAATATTCTATTCTTAAGACTGAAGCTTTGTATGTCATTTATATTTTTATTTTTTTTGTCTGTCATATCTAAGTATATCGATACATTTTTAGTTTTCACTTAATTTTAATTAATCTCAGCATTTTCATCTGTAAAGCAGAGATAATACTTACTTTATAAAAACAAATGAAACAATTGAAAGAATTGAAAATATGGAACAACTTGAACAGAGACTGGCCCCAAAATACCTGATATTTACAACTCTGCTCCCTTACCTCTCACTAAATGTCCAGACCTTTTAGTTTGCTTGCTCTGGAATTGACTCTGGTATTTGAGAATTCATGGTGATCTCTAGGACCTTGTTAAAATTTCCCCGCTTTTCTCCCTGACAAACATGAAGGTTTGGTTTTAGATGACACTCAACTTTAAGTTCTTCCCAGAGTCAAGTTGGAAAAGACTTTACCCTGAATCTGATTCAAAATTTGTTTCCACTTCTTGTTTGTACCACTCTCTACTGCTCATTTCTCTTCTTTTCTAAATTTTTCTGAAAATCACACTAACTCTATCCAGTTATAAAATTGGAATCCAGGTATGAGAATTATGCAGGAGAGCCAGTATTTGGACAGAGGTTATTCCATTAACATTCAGGAACATTTAAATATGGGAGTCTTTGGGATCCCTGGGTGGCGCAGCGGTTTGGCACCTGCCTTTGGCCCAGGGTGCGATCCTGGAGACCCGGGATCGAGTCCCACGTCGGGCTCCCGGTGCATGGAGCCTGCTTCTCCCTCTGCCTGTCTCTGCCTCTCTCTCTCTCTCTCTCTCTCTCTCTCTCTCTCTGTGACTCTCATAAATAAATAAAAATTAAAAAATGAAAAAAAATAAATATGGGAGTCTTTAATTTTTATGTTGAACCAAATACTAACATATGCATGTGCATACACACACACATGCAAAAATTCACACTTTCTATTATGTTATCTACTTCATAAAATTAATATAAAATGAAGCTTTCATTCCTACAAGGTTCAACTTTCTGCTCACACATGAATTTGCAGAAGGGAAAGCAAACAATAGAACTAATAGCTATCTAGAAATTCATCTTACAAAACACTTCATCACAGAGCAAGACATTTGTGTATTTTGGTAGAAATATTAGAAGGAAAGGATCTTTTTTGTAAAAGAAAACAGACTAAATGTCCATGGAGTTCATCCATACTCCTAGCCATCTCTGTCCACTAAGAGGATTTTTGTGAACTTACATAGTGTTAGTTTAAGAGTGGAAATACCTTTATACAGATACACAAATTTCAAGTTAAGTGAAATATGTTGTCATCTAGGAAACAATCTCTGAATTGAGACACTTGGGCTTTGCTCAAAATTTGTTTTGACTGCTTGATCATTTCCAATTACTTGAGTTAATTGTCCCATAGCAGCACTTCTGCTGGACAGCCTGGTTTCCTTCAAGTCTAACCCAAAAGATACAGCCTACATAAATTTAATACTTAAGTTGAAAGATACACCCTGCTTAGTGTTATTTGCATAAACAACATTCCAAATCTACTTTGTTTTGACAATAGTTCGGTATGTCCTAAGAATATGGTTAAAAGTCACTTTGACCCCACTCTGGTAAACTGATCAATTTCATTATAGAGAGTGGGTGAAACAGTGTCTTTTACCATGTGTCAACAGCCACAATCAATCACAATTCCACAGCCATGGCTTCATTGATGGAACAAAGATAAACCAACATAGACTGAGGAAGAGGAGGGGGGAGAAGGAGAGCAAAATACAACATGCAAAAAAAAAAAAAAGTATCTGGTGTAATAATCCAAGAAATCACATTTGTCACATTTTTTATTAAAAATAACTGTGCTTCTTCCCTTTTTGGTTTATCCCACTCATGTTTCCTTTAAAAGAGATTTCGTGAAACCATTTATCAGTGGTCACTTGAGAATCTGAGTCTTATAACTGAAAGTTTACATCAAGACAGCATGGTACTGGCACAAAGATAGATTCATAGATAAGTGGAACAGATTAGAGAACCCAGAAATGAACAGTTAACTCTATGGGTCAACTGCAGGAAAGAATATCCAATAGAAAAAGGACAGTCTCTTCAATAAATAGTGTTGGGAAAATTGGACAGCTACAAGCAAAAGAATGAAACTGAACCATTCTCTTACACCATACACAAACATAAACTCAAAATGAATGAAATAACTAAATGTGGGACAGGAGTCCATCAAAATCCTAGAGGAAAACACAGGCAGCAACCTCTTTGACCTTGGCCACAGCAACTTCTTGCTAGACATGTCTCCAAAGGCAAGGGAAACAAAAGCAAAAATGAACTATTAGGACTTCATCAAGATAAAAAGCTTCTGCACAGTAAAAGGAAGAGTCAATAAAGCTAAAAGGCAACCTACAGAATGGGAGAAGATATTTACAAATGATATATCAGATAAAGGGCTAGTATTCAAGATATATAAAGAATTTATTAAACTTAATACTCAAAAAACAAATAATCCAGTCAAGAAATGGGCAGAAGGCATGAACAGACACTTCTCCAAAGAATACACACAAATGGCCAACAGACATATGAAAAATGCTCAACATCACTTGTCACTAGAGAAGTACAAATCACAATCATGTTATACCACCTTACATCAGTCAGAATAGCTAAAATTAACAGGACAGGAAACAATAGATGTTGGAGAGGATGTGGAGAAAGGGGAACCCTCTCACACTGTTGGTGGGAATGTAAGCTGGTACAGCCACTCTGGAAGACTTTAGGGAAGTACCTCAAGAAGTTAAAAATAAAGCTGTCCTACAACCCAGCAATTGCACTGCTGGGCATTTACCCTAAAGATACAAATGTAGTGATTTGAAGGGGCACCTGCATGCCAATGTTCATAGCAGCAATGTCCACAATAGCTAAACTATGGAAGAGGCCAAGATGTCCATTGACAGACGAATAGATAAAGATGATGTGGTCTTTATATACAGTGGAACATTACTCAGCCATCAGAAAGGATGAATACTTACCATTTACATCCGATGTGTGGATGGAACAGGAAGGTATTATGCTGAGTGAAATAAGTCAATCAGAGAAAGACAATTATCATATGGTTTCACATATATGTGGGATATAAGAAGCAGCACAGCAGATAACAGGGTAAAGAAGGGAAAATTGAATGGGAAAAATCAGAGAGGGGGACAAACCATGAGAGACTCTTAATTCTGAAACCGAGGGTTGCTGGAGGGCAGGTGTGGGGGGGATGGGGTAACTGGGTGATGGGCATATGATGTGATGAGCACCGGGTGTTATATGTAACTGATAAATTGTTGAACACTACATTTAAAACTAATGATGTAGTATAAGTTGGCTAATTGAATTTAAATTCAAAAAAAGAAAGTATGCATACTCTTCCATATGTTGAGAAAGTTCATTTTCCATTTTCTTCTTTATGCATTATTTAAAACTATTGAGGAGAGATAAAGGGATAAAAACACTTCAGTTCCTGTCAAAAAAAAAAAAAGCCACAGCTATTTTATTTTAGTTATAACCTTCATGGGAAAAAGAAAAAAAATGGATAGATGCTGCAATTATATTTTTGCATCATTGAATTCCTTGTTCTGCCTTGAAAAATGATAGAAATTCTTTTTTTAATTTAAATTTTAGGTGGTTAACATTCAGTGCAATATTGCTTTCTGGAGTAGAATTTAGTGATTCATCACTTACATACAGCACCCAGTGCTCATCATAACAAGTGCTCTCCTTAATCCCCATCGCCCATCTAGATCAACCCCCAACCACCTCCCTCCATCAACCCTCAGTTTGTTCTCTCTTCTTAACCAAGTCTCTCATGGTTTGTTTCCCTCTTTCTTTTTTTTTCTTCCCCCCTTCCCATATGTTTAAGATCACTAGATTTGAATGATCTCGCTCTCTACCAAAGACAACGAACAAACTAGAGAAGAATTGAATTAATTCGATTGAATATAACTGTGAACGAGGCACTGAATAAAGTGCCTCACATATATTACTTTCATTTCTAATTAACTCATCATCTCTGAATTGAAAATTCAGCTATGTGTTCTGTTTATTTTCAAATATGGGATTCTAGTCATTTGATATTCATAAAATAAATGATAAGCCCTGGATTTTCTAGCATGGTTTAATTCTGGGCCAAATGCATGAGAACAAATCCGTTACCTGATTACATCCTCAGGGTACTTATAATCTATTTGGAAAAATAAGATCAGCAAATAAGGGATGAGTGGTGAACAATGGAGCATCTGCTAGGAAATGTTGGTTAAAAGGACTTTATAAATTCAGTAATAAGGGAGATAAAAGTGCATTAATACAGAAGAAAAAGGAAAGAGTTGTCTAGGGGATGAGCTGAGATTGAAGCAGAGTCTGACATAAAGCACAATGTTGTAGGTTGATCCTGCTGAGGAGAGAAGACAGCATGGTGGGAGTGAACTATGGTTATTAGACAGAGCAAGCTCAAATTATAAGAAATTGTCCCTCTGATAATAGCCCCAGAAGTAGAAAGGGTATATTTGTAGAGGCAAATAAGCTACTTTCCCTTTTGGTCTGCATAAGCAGATGTGGGTTAACAGATTATCCAAAGGAAACTAAAGAATTAGAAATTTTAGTAGAGGGCAGCCCTGGTGGCTCAGCGGTTTAGTGCTGTCTTCAGTCCAGGGCCTGATCCTGGAGACCCGGGATCGAGTCCCATGTCGGACTCCCTGCATGGAGCCTGCTTCTCCCTCTGCCTATGTCTCTGCCTCTCTCTCTCTCTCTCTCTCTCTCTCTCTCTCTCTCTCTGTCTCTCATGAATAAATAAATAAAATCTTTAAAAAAAAAAGAAATTTTAGTAGAGAAAATAAACCCGTTTGTCACTTGTGGAACACCAGTTATATTTACTCTTCTGCAACAGAAAGACAAAGTGATAATAATCAAATGTGCATGATCCCAGAGTCCAGGACAAGATTCCACTTTTACTAATCCTAAAAGAACAAAACAAAACAAAAAAACCTGTTAGAAAGCAAATGAGTAGATAAATTAGCATGACATCACCATACAGCCCGAATCCTAAACTAGAATCCATTGATTTAACAGTAGATTAACAGTGATTTAACAGTGTAGCAGATTTAAAAATAAACTATTTGCAAAGTTTGATGTTTTTTACCACTAGTACTAACAAATTAATCAGAGTGCACCTAACACTTCCCTTTGATATGCAGGGTGTCTCAACACTGCAGCTGAGAATCACTCCTCTGTGCTTAATGCCACGTGTCACCTGTTTGTGCAGCTGTAAAGTTCATAGGGTGGTTGGAGTGAGAAGAATTTCATCACTGTGATGTGCCTTTGCCAGTTAGAGGCGGTCTGCACTCTACACACAACCACGCATTCAATCCCTTTTCATCCCAAATAACTAAGAGGGAGATATGTGGAAAATCCAGAAATAAAATTCTTTTTTCAAAGGTCAAGGATTTCCCAGCAATACATTCTAAAGAAGCTACTTCTTCCCACTAATTAAGAAAAATGGTTGGGGGGTGGGATGAGGTAGTATAAAAAATTCAACACAGTGCATTAAGAGAAGAAATGGTACAATTCACTGGTAAGTCACAGGGACAGAGGCAAAAGAATTCAGTGACTTCGATTGACACTTACCAGCACAATGGGCTTTGTTAGGCTATCCCCACAGAAAATGTATAGACTGTGAGATTTTTTTTTTTAATCTGAAGAAAGACAGCTAAATTTGGAAGAGAGTCTTTAAAATCTCCTGCTCAAAGTGTAGTCCATGAAGCAGCAACTGCATTATCTGGGAGCTTTTTAGAAATGCAGGCTGCCAGGCACATCTCCAGAGCTTCTGAATTTATATTCATAATATTCTCCAGGTCATTTATAAAGTTTAAAAATAACTATCCTAGAAGACTGGGAAGGCTAGGAAGTATGATTATAGGGCTGCTGGTTAATGAGAAGAAAAATCCTTAAAAAAGACGAAGATGAGTCCTGGAAATTATGTAGAATGGGCAGGCGGTCCATGAAAACATGCCAGAATGTTCCAAGTGGGCTCTCAGAAGCTACTGATGCACTGAGTGAGAAGGAAAGGTAGGCAAGCTCCAAGGGTTCATTGAGAAACCAAATAAAGCACATAATGATTCAACCTACCACCAGTCAGATGTCCAGAAGAGGCAATGATAATGCCAGTGTTGGCAGCTACAGAGAATGTCTTGTGGTTAAAAAAACAACAACAACAACAATAGAACTTAAGCAGTGTTTTAAATAAAATTTGAGATTTTCTATAACCATGTTATTCAACAAATTACTTTAAGCCCGTTCTACAATCTGGGTATTACATTAGTTGTAAGTTTGTGGACAATTTTAATTTTTTTTTTTTTTTTAGGTCAAGGAAGTAATCACAATCACAATTAAAATCACAGCACCAATTATAAACAAAAGGCCTGGCATCACTATCTAGCCTTCTAGGCATATGGCAAAGTGGGTTTGCAAATCCCTAGAGCCAGATATTTTTGAAAGAACAAGGCCACATCTATGTTATATAAGCCGAAATTATGTGCGTGTGTGTGTGTATCTGTAAACTTGTATTCAGGTTGACCACACCATTTTGGGTCTTAGACCACATATCTCTTACTGAGATCCAAATCTCTAGTTCAGAAATCCAACCGAATCCCCAAACTTTGTGAATGGTCAATAGTGGCCCCAGCAGCAATATTTCTCTTCTTAAGTCTCCATACACATTTGATTAGACCAAGTATAGAATCTTTACTTATACTGCTCCTAGAGGGTTCTCCCCCCATATATTTGACCCTGGGAACTAGAGGTAACTACACAAGGCGGGGGAATCTGGAGACTGCTGGATGGCCATCTTCCTTTCGCCACGTGCTTAGAGAAGAGACCAATCTGCAGGGAGAAAAAGCAAAGCTGAGGACAGAAAGGAACAGGCATCAGAGATCAAGTGGACTTTCCAATTTCCCGCAAATTCTTTCTTCATCTTTGGCTTTCCTGCATGCCTTTGGGTTCTATAAGATGAATATATCTCTTGATAAATTCTTCCTCTGAAAATGTTTAAATTAATCCTTAAGTTAATTTTCACTAGCTTTGTTTGCACTTGCAACAAAAGGAATCTTAACCAAGATGCCCAGTGGCTTATGCTGATAGGACTTAAAACGAACGCAGCTGGATCACTAGCAGAAAAGTCACCACTTAGGAAAACCTGGTTCCCACATCTAGCAATGTTCAAGCAACGATTTCTTTGAAAATGTATCTGTTGCTGACTTTGACTATATCAGGTTGTAAAATCTTACAACCAATGTTTGCACTTGGTAGTGCCTTTTTGACTAAGACTTGACTCATTTGCAATTGGTCAAGAAACAATGAGTTACCCAAGCTCCTTGAATGCTATCCTTGGCTTGTGAAATCCCGGATGTTTCAGAAACCTCGGGGTGCTGAACAACTTTGGGGCTTGTGAAAAGTGCCAACTCTCAAGCCTCATTCCTTTCATACTGAATACAAATCGGGAAATTTGTATTTTTAACAGATCCCTCAGATAATCCTGAAAACTTCCTTCTAAAAACATATTTTAGATTGTGGTTATTAATTCAGAATTGCTCATAACAACAGTCTGAGAAGCTTCCTGAAAATACACATGCTGAGAAACCCCTCAGACATACCAAATCAGAATTCTGGCTCACGTGTATTTGCACAAGATCCCCGGGTGATGCTGAAGCGCATTTTAGGTAAAAGCATTGGTAAGAACAGCAGGTTTGAGGCATTGAGGGTGAATGATTCAGCTGTGCAGCCTCCTTCCTTCCATTTAGATCTGCTCTGGGACACCAACAATATTTTCTCTCAATGGCCACTTCCAATGTCTAAAGTTGTTCAAGTTCAAACTACTTGGGCTCTAGCTACATTGATTTAATTTAAAATCAGCATTGAAAATACTGCCTTTCCTTTATCCTCTGATCAGGAGTGCATTTTTCTAATTGGGAGACTTGCCTGCTGCTGTAATTTAAATGCTAAATGAATGGAGATGGAATAACTTTAGATAGACTCTATTTACTTCACTTTGCAGTATATCAAAGTTCTAAGAAAGGCCAAAACTCTAGACTTCTCCAAGCTAAAAGAAGCTTGAATTCCTTTTGTCCTACCTTCTTGCCCCTTGTGTATTTGAACACCTTATCTCAAAAAGATGAGATCCTTTACCTTAAGTACTGATATCCGAGCAAGAAATCAAAGCCCATACCACTTTTGAATGGAATAATTTGGCCTTTTAAAAGTTTTCTTTTGGAACCACAGCAGTGAATTTTAGTGAGTATAAAAAAATGCCCACATTTCTGCAAATGTGTAAAGTATCTTACCATTTGTGTCCAGAAATGGATATGCCCCCCGGGGCGTCCTACTACCTCCTTAACTCACTAGCTTTGGAATGATATGGGTTCCCAACATTTACCTAGAATTGATATTTGAGGGAATTCCTGCTACAGAACTAAAAGCACCAGTGCATGAGGATATGTCCACACTTGCATGTATGTATGTGTCTATGTTATATGTACATGAGGACATATAAATTTCTTTCTAGAATTTTTATTATGACAACAAATGGATGAACACCTAGATATATTTTGATTTTCCAAGAAGAGACAAGTGATTTGAACATTTTAGTTTATTAATTTTGTGAAATAACACGCAATGTTTAAAAAAAAAAGACATAAAAAAATTTAAAAAAATAATAAAAAAAGACATGTTCGTGGCCAATGACCTCAGAAGGTTCAATCTCCAGTACTAAGTATAAAAAGCAAGCTACAGAGTGATGCATGTAGTAAACTTGCTAACCAAAATAACAACAACAGAATAAAGACCTGTTATAAACCTGCATATGGTTATGTGCACATAGGAGATGGGAGCAAAGACATACATTTCGATTCTACTTCTAGGAGTGGGAGCAGAAGGGAGTGGTATTTTCCACATGCATTTCTGTAGGGTTTCATTGTTGCATGGGAGTGCTTTATTTTGTACTTTCAAAGAATGCATCACAGGAAGAAAAAAAGCATTGTAGATCAAGAGAGCAAAATGAGAAATGAAGATGAACAAACATTACTCATAAAAATAATTTAAAATGGCTAGCAAGAATAAAAGACTCTGCGGCCCTAATAATTAAGAAGGCAGATTCAAGCAATGAAATTCTATTTGAGCCTCTTACACTGGAACATATTAAAGGAAAGAAGATTCTCAAAGCTGATTAAAGCACGGTAGGAAACAGCATTTTTACACAAGGCTAGTGTGCCATTTGGAACAATGTTTCTCGAAATCAGCTTGAAAACAGGTATCAAGCCCATAAAGATGTTACTATCTTTGACCCAGCAGATCCCCTTTCAGGGACTTATAACAAATAAACAAGCAGAAATGAGGGCAAGCATGCGTGTGAAACGGTCTTCATTGTAGTTTCCTTAAAAAGTGACCCAAAATAATCACACAACCCATGGCAGGAAAAAAATCCATAAATGTTGTCTTATCTTCCCCACAGCTAGAGCTTCTAAAATGCCTTTGTTTTTCTTATACACACAATCCCTTGAGAGTCCTACTGGCCCTGTTTCCTCCATCCTTCTGAAGCCAAGGGACCAGCACGCCTAAGCCCAGAGTCCCCTGGAGAGCCCGGCTTTTCTTGTCGGACCATTTTTCTGCAGAGCATCAACTTCAGCAGGATGGTTCTGTTGAATAAAAGAACTAGCCTTCCACCAAAAAGAAAAAACTCAAGATGCAAATATGTAAATAGTGGTTAAGAGCTCTATTGACAATGGTTTTAAATTTTTCTTTCTTTTTTTTCCCATATTTTGACAATTTTCTAAAATGGATCTATGTTAACTGTATAATCTACATTGAAACAACCACCTTAATTGTTAAATATTTGCAATCCTCTTCAGAGGCCTGCTGTTTTCTATAACTTGTAAAAAGTACTTATTATAAGATTAATTATCCATAATTGGCACAAACAACTTAGCCCTTACAGATAGACTGAGATAATTGGAGTGAAGCCTTAGAAAGAATTCACTAACATAAAAATGTCATGATTGAAATATGTGCATAGGCAGTTCTCCAGGACGCTCATAAAGCTATGGTTCCTCATTCTTTTTGGATCAAGTACCCTTGGAAGAATCTGACTAATGGCATGACTCTCTTTCCCTAGAAATAAATATTTGCCCCCACCCCTCCCTGTATTGGTTCCCTAGGGCTGCCTTTCACAAAGTAGCACCAATTACATGAATTAAAACAGCATACATTTATTGTCTCACAGTTCTGGAGGCTGGAAGTCTGAGGTCAAGGTGTCTGCAAGGCCTGGCTCTCTCCAAAACCTGTAGGGCAGCCCTACCTTGCATCTCCTTAGGGACATCCCTGGCAGTCTTTGGGGTTCCTTGCCCTGTAGATGCATCATACCAACTGCCACGTACACACGGCATTCTCCTCATGTCTTCACATGACCTGCCTCTGGGTGTGTCTGCCTATGCCCAGATGTTTTCTTCTTTTTATGGGAACAGTCATATTGGATTGAAACTCACCCTAATATCCTCATTTTAAGATGACTGCCCCTGTAAAGAAACTGTAAAAAACGGGCTCACGTCCTGGGTAGGAGGATTTTCATGTTGTTAATGAGGGGGCAATTCTCTCATAGTATCCACCCAACATATTTTATCAGCCAGCCACAGGGCACAGACATTAGGCCCCGGCATCTTGTCTCTGGACACCAGCTTAAGAACACAGTTCTGAAGGTTGTTGGAAAGCTGTTGTCTTGAGCAGACCCCTCACTCTGTTTGATAATGAAGCTTCCAAACACACAAATCAGAGGAACACAAATGGTGGAGAATGTTTCCACTCGGGTGCCTGGGTGTCTCAGTTGGTTAAGTGTCTGACTCTTGATTTCGTCTCAGTTCTCAGTCTTAGGACTCTGAGTCCAGCTCTGCACTAAGCACAGAGTCTGCTTCTCTCTCTCCCTCTGACTCAACTCCCTGCTTGAGTGTGCTCTCTCTCTTAAAAAAAAAAAAAAAAAAAAAAAAAAAAAATCCACCAGGAATAATAGAAAGCTGTAAGGAAAATGTTTTCTGAATAATTTGCTTCCACCTCAATCTCAGAAGTACAATTGAGACATTGCAGAAGACACTGCTGACAGATACTGACTTTCTCCCTAATGTAAACCTAGGTTACAATGCATTTCAATAGAAATTATAGATGGACGTGATGCTGATGTTGACTTCCCTTTGGGATGTTAATGGTTCTGAAGTTTACCTGCCTAGAGGAATAAAGACTAGTTAAAACCTCTGAGTAATAGAAATAATTTTATTTGTATTTTTACATTATTATCAGAATTGAATTATATGTGTGTACATATATACACATACACATATATATGTATATGCAATGTTGTCAGCACTGAACTTAACACGCCTTACTTAATAGAATATAAAAGTTGCTATACTTGTTCAGACTTGACATTTGTAGTCGCAATTGGCAATCTCAGTAATCTGAAATCTGAAACCAGAGAGGCATTGTTTTTCTAGTTACTGTTAGATAATCGTCACATTATCTTTCATGTCTCCTGTCTTCAACTTTCTGATCTATCAGAGGAGGAAAATAACATCTACCTCATGGGGATTGATACATTTGGAGTTACGAGTGACTGTCTTCACATTCTAGCTCCAAATCTTATAAACTGTACCTTCCAGATACCCAGTGTGTATTTCAGGGTCTCCATCTACAAAAAACAACAAAGACAAGCAAAACGATAAACAAAAACAAAAAGCACAACCCCTCCACACACCTTAAAAAAGACAAGAATGACAATACTATTCACTGCATATTTTTGTTATGCAAATTAAGTGGAGTAGCTCACAGGGAAGGGAACCTACATAACTACCCCTGCTGGGATTCTCCAGAGAAAGAGATCCAATAGGATGTGAATATGTATAAGAGGATATTTATTATACAGAATCAGCTTAAGCGATTATGGAGGCTGCTGAGTACAAATCTCCTGGCCTTTGGGAACAGGCTTGATAAGCAGACTCTCCAGCCACACTCGTCAGCAGAGCCTGGGAAGCTGTTCCATTTGGCAACAACTTCTGGTTGCTTTGCCCTCCATCCAGTGGCATCTCTCAGGAGCGTGTGGCTTTTTTCCTACTCCCAGGGTCACAATGCCCCTTCTCTCACTCTTTGAGTGGTCAAAACAATCAAAAGTGTCCCAGGCCTTCATCTCCTCCCAGGCCTGGGGTGTCTGGAGTTTCAATTCTGTCACAGAGCCATCAAGGTGAGTCTGAGTATTGAGCAGGCCTGTCACAGAGTTGCCACTCCCACTTGGAGCACAGGGCAGGTGTGGCAGCCAGCAACCCCTCCCTCCTTGGTGGGCAGGGATCTGGGGCCAGTGTGAGCCCCCCATCTGCCACTGTTGTACTCTGTGAACCCAAAGACCTGTTAAACTTTTAACCCCCTCCCCAAACAAACGAACAGAAAATGCCAAAAGAAATGTGGGCCTTCAGGCTGGAGACCCAGGAGAGCTCATGCTGCAGAGGAAGTGTGAAGGCCATCTGCTAGAAAATACCCTCTTCCTTGGGGTGGCCCATCTTTTTGTTGTATTCAGAAAGACCTGTACCTGTTACAGAGGGCAATCTGTTTACCCAGAGCTTACCGATTTGAAATGTTGCTGTCATCCAAAACTATCTTCTGTGTTGACCTTCACATTAACTGTTGTATGTAGTAAGTAAATATTGGACATTCTTCCAAGTCGCTGTGTTCTAAGTAGGTTACTTTCTTTGCTATGGCCAAAAGGGGGAAGGCATAAGTGGGCCATCAGAATTTTCCTATAAATGTCAGAACGATTTACACACACACACACATCAAAAAAAAAAAAAAAAATACGAGGTAGGACACCAAGACTAGAATTAAACAAAACAAAAGAGAGCATCTACCTTTGAGATTTTAGAACAGGATTGGAAGCCACTGAAAGTTTGCTGACCAGTAGGAATCCAGTAGAGACATTCATAGAAACTTCGAGGAGGCAGCAATTACATTGTATGGTTGGTTTTATGGCAAATTAATACTCAGAGACTGGATTGGTCTTTGCCAGGACTTTATTTAACACAGGTTCACTGTGGGAATGTCACAAGCCTAGAGCATGCAGGATAATGTTTCTCAGGAAGCCAACCAAGAAAAAGCATGCTCCAAACCAATGTTAGAGTAATCATACTACTGGTCCAGGCAAAGGGAGATGAAAGGAATAATGTCCAATTTTAGTTGAGGTGCACCTTTATAAAAGTGAGTGCTCAGAAGGGATAGCTCAGTCAACGAACAGCTGACCTCCATCCAGCTGCCAGAGCAGAAGGAAAAGCTCCTTGTAGCTTGTTGCTACGGAATGATGGTGCCAAGTGGTGAAGGGTAAGACGCCCTCATTTGTGGGGCTGCTGCAAGGAGTGCATCACGGCCAGTAAGAATCTCCTTTCCTGGTGTAGGAGCTAAGCCCCAAGGTCTTCGGAGACCTATTTAACCAGCAAAAGGTAGCCTTGCCTAGACTGAACCCATCTTTAACGTTCCTCATAAACTTTCAGTGTTTGGAGCCTCAGTAGTCCCTACCACAGTTGCCTCTTCCTATGTTCTCATGTAAAGGCCCCAGTGGGGTCCCTCAGCAGCTGAGCTGTTGCACGCTTATTGATGACAACGGATGGGATGACCACATCACATCACTTGACTTTGCTTTTAATCAAGACACCCTTACTCTTAAAAATAATTTTATTTTTGTCATGAACAAGTAGACATGAAATCATTTCAGAACAATACACAGCACTGTAGCAAGAGATTGCCATGGAGGCTTAAGTGACTAGCTAGTCACCATTTCTGCCCTCCTTGGATCCCACATGGTAAGGAGGTCAAGATAAGACTCCTGGTCAAGGCCAAATTGGATCTTTTTAAGACTAGGGTAACGTGCAATTTCGTGGAATTGGAGACTAAAGGAAGAAGTTCCCGGGGTTAAGGTAGCAATTTCTGCACCAGACTGTATCTTCACTAATCAACTGTAAGTAACCAGTTAATACAGTTACAAAAAAAAAAAAAAAAAGGCAGTCTCCATCATATATCCTACCACTTGGACTGAATCTGACACTGCTACGTAATTAGCAGACCTTGTTGACTGTGGGTGGAACACATAATTGACAATTTGATATTACAAGTGGTGGTGGTGGCCTGGAAAATTTTCCCAACAAATTCAGCAGCACAGGCCCATCGCCTGCATTTTTCTCAATTCTGCAATTGGTGTAAAGTAGGCACCAGCATAGCCAATCAGAAATCTATTGAATTCCTGAGGTGCAACTGTTGTGGTCTTTTAGTCACTCTTTGCACAGCCCTTTCTGGGAACATACTTTAAAACTTTCCCCTTTACCACAGCTGTGTTGAAAATTAATAGTTCGCAATTTCCCTCCTATATCAAAAAGCATCAGTATTAGCATAGCTAGCACTTGCAGCTAAGTGTCCTGCTGACATTTTAAAACACTATCTCTGGGTGTGTTTTCAAGCTGTGAAGATTTTTACGGGGGCGGCAACAAAAATGCAATGGTCATACTCACTTAAAGTTAGGATAAGGTCTATAACCGGGAGATCATTTCAACCTAAGAATACTATTACTACCTAAGAACATTATTAAGGCGTTCTGTGAATACTTGTGTGTGTGTGTGTGTGTGTGTGTGTGTGTGTGGTGTGGTGTGAACATATTAATACTGACTTTTTTTTAAGATTTTATTTATTTATTCCTGAGACACACACACACAGGGAGAGAAAGAGAGGCAGAGACACAGGCAGAGGGAGAAGCAGGATCCATGCAGGGAGCCCGATGTCAGACTCGATCCCGGGACCCCATGATCAGGCCCTGGGCTGACGGCAGGCACTAAACTGCCAAGCCACCCAGGGATCCCCATTAATACTGACTTTTCAGAAAATTTTATAATTATAATAACCACTTATTGAGCTTTGAACATGTGAGATGCTTACATTTCGTGAAACATGTGTATAAATCCAACTGCTAGCTGTTTTTAAAATGTGTGTTCTCCTTAAATTTAATGCTCACTGGAAATCCAGCAGGTGCTCTCTTTCCTGATTATGAATGAGGAAATTGAGTCCCAAAGGAATTCGTGACTTTTCCAGGATCTGCAAGTCCATCCATCTCCAGGGCCCACGGTCATCCTTCTAGACCAGTGATCAGATCAATTCGGGGCTAATTTGCCCTGGTATCCATTTTTGTAAACAGTGTTTCATTGGAGCGTAGGGCTTTTATTCGTTTACATTTGGTCTGTGATTGTTTTCATACCGCAACACAAGAGTCTTAAGAGTCACAACTGAGATCACATGGCTGATAAAGCCTTAAGTATTTGCTACCTGGCCCTGCACTGAAAAGTCTGCTAACTACACAAGACTGTGCTGTCTGCTTCGTGGTTGGGCTACTTTCAACAAATAAAAATAGGAGTAGACTTTTCTTGAAGATAATGAGGAAAAACTAAAAATAAATAAGATATAAGCATTTGTTCCTGTTCCAATTGCTCAAATACCTGACAAATAGGGCTCATCCATTCCTATTTCTTTGGATTTTTAGTCGTAAACAAAATAACTGGGATGACTTTAAGTCAAAAGGAGTCTTTGGATAGGTGATAAGTCCTCAATCAAAAGAAATACTGGCAAAAAAAAAAAAAAAAAAGTTTCAAAGAGACCAAAGACGGTGACCTGTACTGAAGCCCTGGCGGCAGGACTCCTCCATTTGAACCTCGCTTCACGCTCCCATCCCTAGCACTCAGCACGGTGTCCAGGGATGCACATCGCTGCTGCTCTCTATAATCACGCAGCCGGAGAAAAGTTCTCTAATCAAGCCTCCAGGGTTGAGGCCCAGTCAGAGCAGCTGGATATTTGTACTTGGACAATGTAACAATTGAGTCTCCAGGAGTGCAGGGAACGAACATGTCTGTCTATCACCACCATCTCCATCAGTGTCTGCAGAAAAGGGCATAGCATCTTGTAGAACATCTCAAGTCAGAAGGAGATCCGGATCCTGAGCTGGAATTTCCATAAATGTGCATCGCATCATCCCTTTGATTCCCTATCTCCATCTTTCTAGTCATCTACTAATGAAAATACAAATAACCCCAGCATTTGCTTTGCGGACTCTGGGCACAAATAATGAAAATTAATAATGTACCCAAGGTCGGATAGTTGTGGCCGTAGAACCTCAGTACCCGCCCCCCTCCCCATTCCAAATTCCTTCCCTTCTGTGGTAACTGGAGATGCTTCCAGGAGTACCATAGTATATTCACGAACAAGTGCATTACCTTTTCCTGCAAGTGCTTAAAAATTTACCTTAGCTCCCTCTTGTGCTGATATATCCTAATCCTTAGCGTCATCAATTTGTCACTAGGTTGGTCTAGGACACACTCCCTTCACTTTAGTCCTTTTGCCAAAACCACCTTTTAATGATCACTCTACACTCTCATGGCTACCATCCTCACGGTTGTCATCTGTTACCTGGAAGCCACATTCTAACAGCTCTGCTAGAGCTGCCACCTACATGACTAGACTCCCAGCTTGATGCTTAGAGCACCCTCTGGCCCTTGCTATGGGATACTTGGTGCAAGCTCACTTCCTTGGGTGCATTTAATTGAAGGCCTATTGGTGGTCACTGCTCACCCTCCCTCCCCTAATCCCAATCCCTTTAAATAAGTAGAGTAACAATGCCCTTCCCTTTGTAAGCTTTTAAATAGCCAGTCTCTAGATACTGATGTTCAAAACTCTTAGTTTGCATATACAACTAAATCTTTCTCTATAGATGTTATACGTTATGTTCTGTGGCTAAATTGAGTTTGGTTCAAGGACCAGTGAGCACATAATGCACAGAGACATTATCCTACTTTGCATCCTCAAGAGGTTGACTCCAGCTTGGCGGTCCTGGATTCTTTTCCTAAAAGAGAATACTTTTCAGAGGGTCCTCTCTTGAAATTTTTCCCTCATCAGTTAAGCTCCCAGTCCTGGGAAGTGTCTGAATATGTATAAAACCCAATCACCTGTACTCTTCAAATTCCTGTCCAAGAAGCTCCTTTGCCTCTACATGAAGTAATTAAATTCAATACACACCTGGTGTAGAGAAAACTGAATCACATAGCTGATCCCTATTCCCTCAATCAGGAAATTCTTTTCAAAATCTCATATTTATGTTTCACTTCACTGAAGCCTGAATTCCTTCTATGAAGATTAAGACTTTAAACATAAACAGAGCATTTGTATTTTTTCCCATCTTTTCTTTTCCTTCCACTTACTCAAAAAAATGAAGATTTAAAGATTACAAATAGCTTATTCTTAGAGAGACTTGATGCCAGGGATCATTTTAAATACTTTGCATAAATTACCATTTTATGCACACCATAAACTTATGAGCTAAGTACTTTTATCACCATTCTCATTTTACAGGTGGAAAAGTTAAGGTACATAGAACTTATATGTGACGGAATAAGAAATATGTATAGATTTCATCTTTGACGCTGGCTCTTGATAATATTTAGTCTGTCCCCATTTCCTGGCACTTAGCTTCTAAAACCATTGGCATCTCTGAACTGATGTTGTATGCTAATGGATTGACTAGTGGTGGTGGGGGGGGGGTGGGGGTGGGTGGGTGGGTCAGGCTCCTGGATAGCCTCAGGATGGGTACTGGTTGCCAAGGACACTGTGTGATTACAGGGCTGGAACTTGCAGCCCTACCCTGCAACTTCCAGGAGGAGAGAGGGTCTAGAGTTTGAGTTAATCAACGGTCAATGATTTAATCAATTATGCCTGAGTAATGAAGCCTCCATAAAAATCCTGAAGAACAGCATTCTAAGAGCTTCTGGGTGAGGAAACATGTGGAAATATCAGGAAGTGACATGTCTGGACAAGGCATGGAGCCTCACGTGCCCTTCCCCCCAACTCCCCATACCTTGCCCTATGCATTTTGTTCATCTGGAAGTTACTGAGTTCTACCCTTTTATAATCAATAGGTAATATAGTAAGGACACCACTCACCTGAATTTGGTGAGCCATCTTGAGTTCTAAAGGCCATTCTGGCAAATTACGGAACCCTAGGAGAGGCTTGTGGGAACCTCCAATTTGTATCCAAGGTGAACAAAAGCCATGAGTGACTACATATCATTGGCTTCTGAGTCCGAGGTAGGGGGCATTTTGTGGGACTGAGTGCTTAAATTGTGGGATCTGAGACTATCTCCAGGCACAGGGCATCAGAATTGAAACACATTGTAGGACACTCGGCTGGTGTCTGAAGACACCTGAAGAACTGCTTGGCAAAAGAAAAATCCCCACACATTTAGTAGCCAGAAGTATTGAGAGAGAGTATGGCAGTGTTCAATGGCACCCTATTAGTACTTAGTAGAGTCAGAAATCAAAGCCATGTAGTCTGACTCTGGCATCTGTTCTAAACAGTTTGTGTTCTATCTTTAATATTAGGGGCTTCTCAAAAAAAAAACATAAAAATCATCTTTAAATTAGTTTAGTTCACTAGTAGTTATTTATTTTCCAAAATATTAGTAATGAGGATGCCATTTTTATATGATTCTATTTTTTAGTATCTAGTCGGCATAAGATATTTCATCGTACTTGATAGGTATTTTGATTTATATTATTTTTACGATTATATTTTCACATTATTTGTTTCTTTGTTATATATAGATATACTATGACATAACCAAATCTCATTGCATACTTTGTTAACTACTGAATTCTCAATGTTCAGCACAATTCCTGGAACTTTTTTTTGTGGTGACTTAATGTTGAGTATTTTCTCCAGTCCACCTTGGCTTCAGTTAAAGGCATATCCTTGTTCCACTCTTGGCCAAGATATATTCTGATGCACTATATTTGGTTAGCGTATCTTATCCATCAAGATACATTCTATTGGGATGCCTGGGTGGCTCAGTGGTTGAGTGTCTGCCTTCAGCTCAGGGCGTGATCCCAGGGTCCTGAGATCGAGTTCCACATCTGGCTCCTAGCCAGGAGCGTGCTTCTCCCTCTGCCTATAAATAAATAAATAAAATCTTTTTTTAAAGATACATTCTGTTCATCTATTTCCAATGGAGATACTTCATCAAGTAATTCCTGCACGCTATTGAAAATAGAAGAGAAAAGAAATCTTGTTCCCTAATTCTCAAATATTTAAAGTATGGCTAAAAAGACAAAATTTCCTGTGCAGGAAACAACTGCAAAACAATAAAAGTAAATAATAAGAGGTAAAATGTGTGTAACAGGTAGTAAGTATCATAAAGAAAAATTTTCATCACATCATAAACTGTTGAAAACAAAGACAAAGGTAAAAAAAAAAAAAAACTTCAGAACAACCAGAGAAAATACATTATCTAAGGGGACAATAATTTGAATGCCTGTGGATTTCTCCTCGGAAACCATGAGTTAGGAGGATTATAAAGTGCTGAGATAAAAGAACTACCAACCTAGAATTCAGTATTCCACAAAATTATTCCTCAGAAATAAAGGTGAAATAAAGGAAATTAAGAGAATTTGTTGCCCACAGACCTGTTCTCAAAGAGCTGCTAAAGGAAGTTGTTCAAAAGAAGAGTAGTATTCCAGAATGAAACTTGAAACCTCAGAAATGAAGGAAGAACAACAAATGGTAAGTATCTGGTAATTCTAATAGACTATCCTTCTTTTGAGTTTCATAGAGTATATTCAACAGTTGAAAGCAAAAGTTATGGGCAGCCCAGGTGGCTCAGCAGTTTAGCGTTGCCTTCAGCCCAGGGCCTGATCCCGAAGACCCGGGATCAAGTTCTGTGTCAGGCTCCCTGCATGGAGCCTACTTCTGTCTCTGCCTCTCTCTCTCTCTCTCTCTCTCTCTCTCTCTCTCATATGAATAAATAAATAAAATCTTAAAAAAAAGAGAGAGAGAGAAAGAAAGAAAGCAAAAGTTAAAACATTTCCCCAGGGAGTTTTTAATGTACATTCATGTAATAGATAAGATAATGATGCCATAAAGGGGAGAGGATAAAAGGACCTATGCTGTGGTAAGTGTTTTATATTCCACATGGAATTATAAAATATTGATTCTAAGTAGAATGTGAAAAGTACATTTTTTAATGTTATAATCCTTAAAACAGCCACAAAATAACTATTCAAGAAAATGCAGTAAAAAATTACTAGAAAATTAAAATTAAATGACATCCCTCAAAAGGCATGAAAATTAAAATTCTGTTTGTTTCTACAAACAGAAAACAAATAATGAAATGGTACACCTAAATCCAAACTCTCAAAAATTATATTAAATGTAAATAATCTAAACTCCCCAACCAAAATAGAAAGAGTAGCAGAACCATTAAAATGGTTCTGTTAGAAATTGTATGCAAGAGAACTCACTTCAGGGGCAATTACAAGGTAGAATGAAAATAAAAGGATAAAATGTATATACCACGGAAATCCTAATGAAAATCTTGAGTGGCTATATTAATATCAGACACAGTAGACCTCATAGCAAGGAATATCACTAAAGATGAAGAGAGATTATTGCATAATGATAAAAAGTTCAGTTCCCAAAAAGACACAAGACACAACAATCAATCAGCAGTAAATACATAAGTACCTAATAGCAGAAGTTCAAAACACATGAAGCAAATTTGACAAAACCACTGTGTACAGAGTTTGGACAATTTCTTATATAAGAAATACCTCATGACTCAGCAATCCCACACTTGAGTATTTACTATAGAGAAATGAAAATTTATGTTCATGTGCAAATCTGTACAAGAATGTCTATATCAGCTCTACTCATACTTGCCCCACATTGGCAGTAACTCAAATGTTCATCAGTAAGTGAATGGACAAAAATACTGTGGCACATTCATAAAATGAAATACCACTCAGCAATGAAAAGGAATGAGCTGCTAATACAACAGGGATAAATCTCAAATGAAATATGCTCGAAGTATTGCATATTGTGCAATTCCTCTTCTATGTCATTCTTGCAAAGATCAAAGTATAACTAATGAGAAACTCATCAATAGTTCATATGGTTTGGTGGTAGAGAAAATAAATAATTATGAAGTAATTGCACAAGGAACGTTTGGGGAGGTGATGAAACTGTCTTGAATCTTAATTATGGTAACGATTAGATAAATCTATAAATCTATCATTAAAATTCATAGAATCATATACCAAAGAAGCTAGTTTTACTGTATGATAGTTGAAAATTAATAAAATAAAATAAAAATGCTAAGTATTGAATTCAGACTTTTCCCAAACTATTGTCAAGTTCATGGATTATCCCACTCACACACAGACCTTATATAACCATGTGTTATTTTTATTTTTATCTCCTGATATTGGAATAACACATTTTTCTACCCAGATTGTTTTATTCTCTACCTGACAAATGTTAAAGTCAGAATAGGGGTTGTCTTTTGGGTGAAAGGGAGAATTTTTACAACAGAATTCTTAAAAACTGTGGGCTTCCGGTAATATTAATATCTTGACCATTGTGGCATGTATTTGGGTAAGTACATTTTCTTTAAATTCCCCAAGTTATCTATGCTCTTTACAATGTACACGAAGAAAAATATTTGAAATTAAAATTGAGGAAAAAAAAAAACACAATGAACTTTTATCCAGCATTTAAACTCATTTAAGATGTTTAATCCCCAAACTCTTGATGGATAGTAATCACTGCTGCCCATAACAGTGTGACTATGTCTGAATTATAAAACTTGTCATATTGTGTTAGAATCATTCATGTGTGTGTCTGTGTATGTGTATGTGTCTGTGTAACCACACATGTACTCTCACTATCCTGACTAGAAAGAGAGCGCTTAATCTTCCAGTTCTTGGTACTCTCCAAGCACATGGCTGGCACCAACAGTCATGTATTGAATGAACACAAAGTAGGAAATGAGTAGAACTACCATGTCTAGTAATGATCCACATAGGCCCTGGTTTCTTTCTCCTAGCATCACCACCATCCTTTCCTACTTTGAATATACTAGAGGCCGCATTATCTGAAAAATTACTTTTTTTCCCCTTGATTCTTTGCTTGACTGCCAATAACACCAATCCTTGTATTGATGCCATGAAATTGGCTTCAGTCACATGAGATATACACAGAGATGCAGTGTAGTAGAGGTGTCTCCTGAGATCCTTGAAATGAGCGTACTGGTTGAGAGAAACGTTCTTCATAGAGAAATAATGCTATGTAGAGAAATAATGTTCCATGTATTAAAATTGTATAGACATGGTCACTGGAATATCCTAAAATTGTCTGATATCTATGGATTTTTGGAATGGATTTTCTTTAGGTAGGGACTCTGAGCAAAAGAATTAGTTATATCTAAATCTTAACTGGGAGGTAAGATTATCGCAAATTTTAAAAAGCCCAGCCCAGGTCTTTGGTGGCTTCCCTATAGTTAGTGCCAATGGAATATTCTATTGAGAAATCCTAGTATGCATTTAATTTGCCAACCCCTCATTGACTTTTGGCCATGCTTAATCTCTATAATAGTTATTGTATTCATTTAGTGATTTTAGGACCAATGATCATATCTGCCACATTAATTTTAGTTAATATAGATGGTGTTCATTTTTCTACTTGTCTGACCCCTTGAAAATTATTATTTAGGGATGATCTCAATTAAAAAGTGAAGTAAAAGTAATGTACTTGAAGAAAGCTCTTGAGGTCAAAAGAAGAGAAAAGATTTGGTTCATATCATCTCTACTTATTTCCAAAAAAATTAGTGTCCCTTGAGCTTTGATTTCTATGGTTCTGCATATTAGTCTGTCATGGGATTTTTTTTTTCTTTCTTGGTCTGCCTGATTAAAAAGAGGTCAAAGGAATAATTTTTTTCAAGTGAATATTAGACTCTCATTCTACCTGAACAATCAGGTTTAAAGTTTTTAACTTCCAAGGAATTTGTGTTGAGATACTTCAACAGACTTGAAGAGTCACAAATTGTAAATTTTACAACAGAAGCTGGATTCATCTTAGTTCCTAAATGCTGATTTAATCCTACAAATTATATAAAATACTACACAACTGCCTAATTCCATGCGAGAGCAAGGACATGCTTCAAGATTGACTCACCTGCTTTTTCGTGTTAGAAAAGAAGGAAATAAATGCTTGCTACTAAGCTGGTTAATATGTATAGTGGATTTTTTTTAAATGAATGCTTAAAAGGAATAATAATAATTAGAATAATAATACTAAGCTTTTGGAAATGCTTTTTATCTTCAAAGCATTCACAAAAGTGTATGTAGTTAATCTCCGCACCCTAAAAGCAACTTGCCAAAATATTTTGGTTTACAACAGATGCGTTTCAGAAGGTTTCACTCATCTTTATGTTTTCTTAGGCATAATTCTGTCTGTTAAAAAGGGGGGGGGGACGAGTGTAGAAAATAACATCTATCAAAGCCTTTCTTTTTTAATGTAAATTAGTTTCTTTTCTTCTTTCTAAAGGGAAGAAATGTTCAGATGAAACTGACGGGAAGCCCAATTCTGTTGAATTTGTGTTATAAAGGTCATTTTATATAGTACTGAGGTTCAGCTGTTCTCTGTCTACACTCAGGCCCACAAATGGAAATAGACTTAAAAGGCAGAGGGATAAGTAAATAAATTTTCAAATACCCACTACTGTACAAAAATGAAATTCACTTAAAATAAAAATCTTTACTAAAAGTAGTAATTTGGTGGAAATTGAACTGGGCCTTATTATTTTGATGGAGTTGGATCCTTCTTTCTGTTTCTGGAAAAGCATTTTCAGATAGATCCAGAGTCGACTTTACAGAGTACGCAAGTGTTAAGTGGAAGGATCAATGTGGGAGCAGTCTGCAACGGACTCTGGGGAAATTGGGGAGGTGTCCGGCACCTCTGTTCTCATCTCATTTCCCTGCATTTAATGAGACTCAAGTTAATGCCTCTCTTCCAAGCTCTATAGTGATACGAGATGCCAGTCCAACACTCCTTTTTAGGGTAATTTCTTTTATTTTTATTAAAAAATATATTAGCAATCATGATAATTGTTGAATAAATAAACTTAGAAAAGTTAATAGGAAAGACAGACAAGAAAATCTTCCTCATCTTATCAGAGAGATAATATTACTAAATTCTTCTGGATCTTTCCAACAGATATCTTTATATTTAACTAAAACAGGTTCTTACTGTACTTGTGTAATTTAAGATTTTTTAGAATTTAGTATATATCCTTATAACTTTTTAAGGCAATATAAATATAGTATAATATAAATATTGTATAATTTATACAATTTACAATTGTATAAACCATTGTTCTGATTGTTATATGACATTTTATTTCTTCATGTAATTTACTAAATTTACTGATCCCCAAATTGACCATAGCATAAAAATAAGGATTGCTTAAGAATACATAGTCATACGCCTATCCCTAGAACTCTAGGAAAGTGTCTTAAGAATCTCTATTTTTAGCAAACTCCTCAAGTTATTTGAGAAACACTGATTTAAGTTATGTTTTGTATATTTCATTTAATTCCCATTAGAAAGATAACTCTCTAATATTATATCCATTCATCATGCTCTAGCTAGATTGTTTTCTGAATTTAATTCGATGAGGTGGAATTACTGGCTCATGTGGTATGTACTTTGACAATCTATTAGCATATTGCAAAAATATTCTTAATCGAGCTATAATAATTTATACTTTTACTACACTAGTTGTCAGGATCAAAGGTATTAGGTGCAAAATGTTTGTATGCGTCCCCCTTTAGTGGCATTATGCTTTCAGAGCAGGTGATGAGCAGTTCATCTTCAAATCAGCTAAACGTTTTAACCTCAGTAAAGAGCAATAAAAATATGGAGATGAATTCTAAAGCAAGTTCAACTAATTTTGTAGAAAGTATCACATATGTGAGGAGGGAAAGACTATTTTGTTTACTTTCTCCCTTTGCCAAATGTTAATATTTGAGATATCTACTACAGGATTTTGAAAGTAGAATTTTGACAACACTCCTAACCCAGTATTCTTTAAATGTCTTTATTTGTTAAACCACACAGGGTGATTATTTAAAAAACAAAACAAAGCAAACAAACAAACAAAAAAACAGATTTCCAAGACCACCTAAATCAGCGAAAAATATTTCTGGAAATCTACATTGTTCTAAACCTTTTTAGAAATCTCTCATATGAGAGTCAGGCTGGAAAATCTCTGCTCTGGCCCACGTTCCCAATTTGGTAGAGAAGAAAAACAGCCCAGGGTAAGTCACTGTTTGGCCCTATGGCAGATGTAAGTAAGTGACAAAACTTTAATTAGAAGTCATGTCCCTGTCTGTGGATATAGTGTGCTTTCTGGTATTTCACTGTTTTATGATTGGGTCTTTGCATTTACCCCCCAAAATGGGCATTTTTATTAAAATGTAAAAATAAAAACTATTTTACAAATTCAATTATACTTAGATATATAAAACTTGATAAAAGTAGCTAATGCTGCTTTAATAATCAGTAAAATAGCACTTAATGCTTTTAGTTTTATAATAAGTCTCACTCTCCTACTAACAGAAAATAAAGACAAATATTTCAGAACTTTATCCAAATATAAAGTGTTTCACAAAACTGCCCACTTTTCTTTCCAAAGAGCCCCTATTTAAAATTGTCCTTCCAGTTCTTCTGAATATATCAGTAAGGGAGACTCATTTCTGTGCTAATGGTCTTTAATAGAGATTTTCTTCTGTGTTTATTCAACTCCTTTGTAACTCGATCATGAAGTAGCCCTAGAAGAAGTCAAGAAGAAGCAGGAAGGAGGAATAGACATATGAAATGTCAAGAGCATCAGACACATGAAAATTCAATCACTAAGCCTAAAATCTTTAAGGATTTCTTTCTTCTTGATGACCAAGTAAGTTTAGTCCAAATGCATGATCACTATGTTTTTCTTATTTTTCCTTATCTTTCAAACTTTAAAACGTATGTGACTCTAGACTGAGCTATATTACCGAGTTTGTAGGCTCCTAAACAAATATGTATAATTTTTGCTCCAAGATAAGCTCTACAGTCACATTTCACCTTAAATAAGCAATTTGACCTGCTCACTTGGAATTACTCAGGTGAAACTCTCTTTTCTTTGATATATATATATCTCTCATTAATGCCACAGAATGTAGGGGCATTTCAATTTTGAGCCAATATTTCCATTACTTTTATCTTTCTCAAAACTCTACTATTCTGAATTGGAATTTCTCATGGTTGACATCACCCTGACAAACTACTGTGCTCCTTCTGGGTAATATTAAATGAGAATGAATAGTATTTTTTTTATTTGTATCACTGTGCAGTGCTTCCTTGATGTTCATTTTGGAAAAATAAGTTTATTACATGAATTTTTCAAAATCAAACTTGTCGAAAATATGATGTTTTATTCAAGTATAACATCTTCAAAGCATTATTTTTATTGGATTGCATGTGCTTGTGTGTGTGTGTGTGTGTGTGTGTGTGCACATACTAATAGTATCATGGGAAGAAATGTTTGCTGAAGGAGCTGGCTTTTTCTATACACACCCTGAATAATCTCTTATTCTTATATATAGAATGTACCATTGATAAATACATATGTACCTATGTGCACATCATAACTGATGCAGGTGTACCCACTTAGATGCTGTTCAAGCCTCTTAAATTTACTAAGCTAAATATGGGGTCTTCCCTCTGCCCCATCACATCCAAAGTTACTTCTTACATTCTGTTTCTGAAAAGAGCATCACTATTGCTCAGCATAGTCTCCCCAATATGTGGAGGCTCATTAAGTCCCAAGGATTTTAATTCATATATGTCCTGCATGGCTAGAGTTCTCACTTAATTGTATTCCGTGGAATATAAGTTTTGTGGGATATTAATAAGTGTTACTTAAAAAAAAAGAGGTGGAAAAAAGAGGAGGAGGAGGAAGAGAAAAATAAAAAGCATTCTGTTACATTTGAAGAACATTATATTAAGCAAATTAAACATACTTCTTAATTTCAGATTTTAATGGAAACTTTACAGAATTAAAATAGTTGCCATTTTTAAGTTAGCTGCATCAAAGAACCACTTCACTAGAATGTTTTGGGAAACGTGTTGGGTCTATTCCCCATTAACCCTTTCTCTACCACTCCTCAGGTCTTCATCATCCTTTACTTGGTTTCTGCTGAGAGTGCTCAACTATTACCCTTGACCTTATCTGGTACTTCTCCCAGACTGTACCTCCCAGGACTCAACCTCCAACATCTATCAAAGCAAACTTTCTGCAATCTGAATCTGCACCTAAAATCTCTCCATAAAGGTTTCTCAAAGAGTTAAAAATAGAGCTACCCTATGACCCATCAATTGCACTACTGAGTATTTACCCCAAAGGTACAGATGTAGTGAAATGCCGGGACACCTGTGCCCCAATGTTTATAGCAACAATGTCCCACCACAATAGCCAAGCTGTGGAAGGAGCCATGATGTCCTTCGACAGATGAATGGATAAGAAGATATGTTCTATATATACAATGGAATATTACTCAGCCATCAGAAAGGACAAATACCTACCATTTGCCTCAACGTGGATGGGACTGGAGGGTGTTACTCTGAGTGAAGTAAGTCAATCAAAGAAGGACAATCATCATATGGTTTCACTCATATGTGCAATATAAGAAATAGTGAAAAGGATTATAAGGAGGAAAGGGGAAGGTGGGGAACTCACTGGGGAAAATTAGAGAAGGAGACAAACCATGAGAGACTTCTAACTCTGGGAAACAAAGGGTTGTGGAAGGGGAAATGGGCAGGGAGTTGGGGTAACTGGGTGATGGGCACTGAGGAGGGCACTTGATGGGATGAGCACTGGGTGTTATACTATATGTTGGCAAATCTAACTTCAATAAAAAACAAAACAAAAGAAATAAAATAAAATAAAATATAAAATAAAATCTCTCCATAACATTAGAGACAAAGTCTGGATGCCTTAACATGAAAAGCAGAGTCTTCATGGTCTCACATCCTTGCCTCTATTCTAGGTACAGAAATACTGCTGCTTCATTCTCCTGCAGATGCCTGGCTAGCTGATACTCATCCTTTATGAACTGACATAAGAGTCCTTTCTCAGAGTTGTCCTCCCCAGATTGCTCCCAAACCTCCCAAGACTGAGGTGAGCATGTTTTCTCCACATCACCATTATACCGCACCCTGACTTACCCAGAGAACTGAGTGGATTTTAGTTGTTGATTTAATCATTTTTCCCCACCAAGGAGCTTGACATTCACCTTTATGTCTTCAGAGTGGCTAGCATTAGGAGATGATCAAAATGATTAATTGGTGAATTAATTAATTTTTATAACCTCTAACAATATCAACATTAGCATCAGGGTGGATACATCAGGATTCTAATGTCAATGAACACTGTGTGGTGGCAGACAGTATAGTCAAATGACATAACACTCAGAAGCCAAACTGTCAGTTATCACTTACTCTTAGATATCTTTCAGGGAACACAGTTAATAATTTTTTCCATGATTGTTGGTTGAAGATGCTGTTTCCAAGTCTCTGGTGGGGCTGGGGATGGGGGAGTAAAGGTGAACAGGAATCTGTACTCCATACAATACCCCAGAATAGTTTTAAGAATGGTCTATAGCTGTGGATCTTATTTTATTTTATTTTAATTTTTTAATACTTAGGTTTCATTAACCCTGTCTTCTGGATTGATTCTGTAGCCTGCTCCCCTCCATGGTTCTAGATGCTTTTATCCTAATCCTTTCAAGTGTTAGTTCAGAAGCCACTCAGAAGATATCTCACCTTTACCTCCTACCTAGCCCAGGTCAAAATTCCATATAATTACTTTTGTTTTCTGGAAGCAGAGATAGAACATCTCTAAATTTCTTTTAGATTTTCCAAAATATTCCTGATTTATCAAAACTTATAGAAATAAGTTTAATATCTCTTTTCTTATAGAAATAAGAAATAATGTCTCTTTTTTCCTCTAAAATAAACATATCTATAATGAAAATAAGAATTTTTTTTTTGAAAATAAGAATTTAAAAATCCTTCCTTGGGGGGTGCCTGGGTAGCTCAGTTGGTTAAGTGGCCAGCTTTTGATTTTGGCTCAGGCCATAATTTCAGGATAGTGAGACTGAGGCCCACATAGGGCCCCATCCTCTGGAGGGAGTCTGCTTGAGATTCTCTCTCCCTCTGTCCCCCTCCTTACCGCACACTCTCTCTATAAAATAAATAAATAAATCTTTAAAGAAAAATCCTTCCTCTGTCACACTTTGCCATTTACCAAAGAGATCCTGATAGAAACAAAACTCCAGTTGAATTAGAAGTAAGCCAGTCCTGTATAGGATCCTGACCAAGTTATAGGTCTGGGTTTTCTCTACACATTAAAGACATGGATAACTTTAAAGATTTCTGCCATTGACTATTTTCAATGGACTGGTTACAGTTTTTCTGTCCTATATAAATTGTTTTTCCACACCCCCTCACCCCTTGCAATTCAGCAGTTAATCTGACCAGTCAATGGTTCCCTTCTGCTTTCTAGTCTGGACTTGGCTTCATTGCATTAGGCTCTGCCATGTGGTATCTTTTTCCCTTACAAAAAATCCAGTGAAATGGTTCACAAAGTGCCTATACAATTCAACAAGCTTCCCTATAGGTTTCAAATAGGTATTTAAGGAGCTTTTTTAGTTAGGTATGAGCTATTAGATCTGTAGATGATCAATGGCTGTGGTCAAAAACAAAAAGAGATCTAGTTAAAACATGGATTACTTATTTCAGTAGAGATAATCTGGTGTTCTTCAAAATCCATTCTTTCTACATATTCAAAGAACTTTTGATTTTTAGCTAGGTACACAGCTCCAGAAAAATTCAACTATTTCCTTGCCACTTTTAAGGATAGATATTATCACTTGTTTGAATTCTGGCCAAAGGATGAAAAATAAAAGTGTCTGTGGGAGAATTCGTATTTATGTTTTTAATAAGGAAAAAAACCTGATGCATAACATTTATCTCTGGTTCCTTATCCTATCACACTTCCCACTCTCTTGAAATGAGATGAAATGGTTGGAGCTCAGGCAGCTATCTTGGACTATGGAGTGAACATGTGGGAATAGCAGCCACACATGACAAAGCAACAGGAAAGAAGTCTGGGCCTTTGATTACATTGATACCACAACAGTGCTGGATTTCATCAGCAGAAAGAAAAGCCTATTTTGCTTAAGCACAGTTCTTTGAAGATGTTTTTGTAATTTGCATTTGGACCTAATTTTAACTAATACATGTAAGGATTCGAATGATGTTTTCAGGAAAAAATATATATATTAAAGATGACACAGGTGAACAGAGAAAATAGAGGCCTAAAAGAAGGTAAAGCCTGTAATTCCTTATGCCTAGTTATCACATTGCAGATTTAGATATGATCATTAATTTTAAGATTATAGAACAGGAGTTAAGTAAAGAAAATATTGTTTTGGATCACCCACTAGGTGTTATACCTATAGAATATGCTTTATTGTCTATCTCTTTGAGTTGCAAATGCAACCTCCTTTCCCAAAATGCTAAACAAGTTTTAATGATAAAATCAAACAGTCTTTTTATGGCAATGTCATAAATTTAACTAATTTCCAAATTCTCTAGAATTTGTCTTATATTCTAGAATCATAAAATCCTCAGGGTGAAAAAAAATCTTTCATTGTAGAATGAAAAATTTGGTTTACATGATCTCCAAATGATTAATAAACACTGGAAGATTTCATATTATTGACTCCAAATTATATCAAATATCCTCTTGTTATCATATAGAATGTTAGAGTCTGAAGAGGATGTTGAAGTATCTAGGTAACTTGGAAATAACGTTTATTACATTTGTACAGCTTTAGTCTAGTTGACTCATGTCATCTGACTTGTTTTCCTGGATGCTTAGCCACTTAAGAGGTGTCAGTTTCTCCACATCTATTACAGCATAGGCCTCATAGGTTTAATGTTAGTAACAAACTGCAATTTACTTGAAAAAGTCCATAATGCAAAGACTTCTGAGTCCCAGGTATGTGGAAATCTAAGAAAAAGATGCTCTTTGATAATTATGTTTCTCCCTAATTAATCTGCTTGTTTCCACTCTTGCCCTGGTAGTCTATACTCAACAGAGCAGCCACAGCAATGCTATTAAAGCTGAATTGCATCTTGTGATTTCTTTTCTAAAAATTCCCTAAGGAAAAAAAAAATAAAAATTCCCTAAGGACTTCCAATTTCAAAGTCAGACCCAAAATCTGTCTTAAGCTTACAAGATCCTACATGTTCAGTGCCACGCCATCACCCTCCAGCCTTTATCTCCTACTGGTCTTCCCTCGGGCATGCAGCTCCAGGCTTACTGGCTTCCTCTCCCTTGTTAGAACCCAGGGGGTGTGACTCAAGGACTCTTCCATCAGTCTGGACAGCTCTCCCTCAGACATCCAGGTAAATCATTTGTTTACTTCCTCTTTTGTCGTGATGCCAACTTCTCAATGAAACAACCACTCTGTTTCAAATGTAATCCTTGGAGTCTCTGATTTTCCATTATCCTCTGCTTTTCCATAATATTTATAGCCATAAAAATTTACAAATGAATTCTTAGTGTGTGCTCCATCTCTGTCTACTAGAAGGTAGTCTCCATGAGAACACAGATTTATGTCTATTTAATTCCCAGTGTTCCCATTCTTAGAACAGGAAGTGCTCAAATTATACTTTTTTTTTTTCTTACATAAATTCACCCTGAAGTCTTACTTAGACTTCTGGGCAGAACTTGGTCTTAGTGAGGAAAGTGTTGGAAAGAAGTCTGGACACATTTTGTATCTAAACTCTTGGAACAGAGCTTTCTAATTTTAGCAGCTATCCCTTTGTGCCTTAAAGTTTCTAAAAAATTAAATTATGAGCATTCTGTAATTAAATGAAGAGAGATGCAGCAGAATTGGTTGACTTGTTTCCACCATTTCTCTCTCTTCCCTAGGACTTGTGTTTCTTCTACATTCCAAACATCTTTTGAAATTATTTTTTCTCAGTTATTTCCTCTCAATTCCCAGGTCAGTGCTATGTAGTCCCCCTGATGGGGGGACACAGGGCTAGCTTAGGACAAAGCACAAGCTTGGGGCAGCAGATTGACAAGTTCTTGAAACAGGCAAAGGGACATTCCTCTACAATCTCAACTGCCTTGATATTAATACTTTGCTAAGGGCAAAAGGAAATCTTAACCTGACCCCCCCCCAGGATCCTGTAAGTCTACTTTAACATATAAAAACTCCTTTAGAAATTTCCTTTATTTCTAAACCCCCAAGATACATGTTGGCAATCATTCCCCAATTACGTGGCCCACCAATATACATCTGAAGAGTCTCATGACTCAGGTTTTATTAGATGATAATAAGTGACCTTTTCCCAATAATAGCTATCCCCCTCCAGGTCCTGGAAACCTTGCTTCCAAAATTCCTTAGAGAGTATGCTATCCTCAAACTCCTCCCAACTCCTAGGTATATAATCAGCCACCCCTCACAGGCCCAGGGCAGTCAGCTCTTCCTACCCATGGGTCCTGTCCCTGTGCTTTAATAAAAACTTCCATTTTGCACCAAAGACATCTCAAGAATTCTTTCCTGGTCGTTGGCCCCAGACCTCACCCAACCAAACCTCACCTATATTCCAAAACTTCATCACCACCATTTGTCCTCACAGTATCTTTCTCTTCCTTGAGCCACAACCATCCTATCACTTTGGGGTCACTGGCAGTTTCATCAGCCATCTAAGGTCTCACACAGGCAGGGTTCATTTTGCTCACCCTGGTGTCCCTGTTGACAAGCGGAGTTCCTTCACACAGAATGAATGACAAATAAGTATTAATTAAACACATGAAACTTTTACTGAAACCTTTGCAATCATCTCCAATCTGCTCCCTTGACTTAAATTTCTCCCTTGTCTCTTCCACCCAACATTCTGCAGAAGCAGTAATTTAAAAAAATAAATAAATAAAATGTGTTCAGTTCTCTTTTGTGCTTACAACCATTTATTACCTACAGGAAGAATTGAAATCCCTTAAATGTTTCCATAGTATGATCCCAGACCCCCTTTATGGCTTTCTTTCTAGTGATTCATTCTACTTTCCTTATATTTTGGTTATAGACTAAACATTTCTTTTAAAATGTCTACCTCTTCATAACTAAATACTATCACACTCACTGTTTCTGCCTGGAAGGTGATCTATTCATCTCATAACCACCTTGGTTTGGAGATCTTTGGGGTTGACTGATATCATTAGTAGAGTACTTCTTCTTGCACCTGCTCATGACCTGATCCCATGACATTTATAATATACAGGAGAGTTTATTTTATAAGTGATGAAATTGGATTGAATAGGGATGGGCCAAGAAGAAGAGGTTGCAGAACCATGACCCACCACCCTCTCCAGGTCCTAGTTCTAAATTCCCATAGTGAAGGGAAATTAGGATTAAATGTGACTGAATTATTCCTGAGAATATTTGTAAGATACGTGTTATAAGCATAGCTTTCGATTCTCTGTGCCACAGAGATAGGTAGGCAACTACAAATAGGCCAACATCCTCAGCTAGAAAGTAGCCAGAGCTTGCTATTGCAGTAGATGTCTCAGCATGGGCATTTTTGTCCTCCAGGTCAGGTCCAGCTGTGAACATTCACCAAATGACCTCACAGATGGAGGGTGGGCAGAGGTAGGAAGGATGTTAAGAATAGGGCACATGCTTCAATGTGACCACGGTTGATGTAATAGTGTGAGTGGACATGTAAAACATGTTTCTGGGAAGCACCAAAAATGAACAAATGAGGCTTTCCCCAACTACCTAAAATTTCTGTACCCTCGGTATTACTTATCTTCTTCCCCTGCTTTGTTTTTGTCCTCCTACACACAATTTTATGTGTATGTGTGTATTTACTTGTTTATCTTGATTTCTGCCTGTCCAATTAGAATTTAAGCCCCCCAGTATTTTCCTCACTGCTGCATCTTTACTGGCTAGAACGTGTATGACACCTTATGAATACTCGACAAATGTTCATGCAATGAAGGGATGATCTATTTATCCATCTGTCTCCTCAATTGTGCAATGACTTTGTGTAGAGGTAAGTACAAAGATGACAGCTTATTTACCTTTCAACCCCTCCACCAAACACAATCATCACACGCAGCACATGATGACGAATGTTTAGTACTTCTTTCATTATGTCAGTAAAATCCTTATCAGGGAGCCCTCCACCTTACTCATTTTGCAGACTGTTTTTCTGCCATGACATTTTGCACAATTTTAAGTGTCTTTTTGTGATGCTTCATTGAATTTTCAAAGCACTAAGTGTGAAGGGGAAATTGTGATTCTCATTTCATATCCAGAGAGATTAAGACACATGAGAAATAAAACTCGTATTTAAGTCAGTGACACGGTCAGGATTAGAATCCTGTACTTGGTGTAGGATCCCAAAGTCATAGTTGTGCCAATGAATTACCCTTGGATAAGTATTTTAGAGGAGAAATAAATCCTTTTGTTTTCATCAGGGAATCTGTTTGTTGACATCTGTCTTTTTCAAAGACAGAAGGAATATGTGGATATTTTTTTTCTCTTGAAGCAGAAGACAAAAAAAAGTCTCATAGCTAGAAATCTTTAAAAATTAAGTACATTTAAGGGACAGTCAACACCTGGATGTTGTTTTCTTAATTTGAATCACCATAAGTTACATAAAAAGCAATTAAAATTATGTTTATGGATAGACTCAATTCAAAAATTTAGGGGCATTATTTCACAAGGAAACGTGTAGAAATAAGAAATGTAACTCTACAAAAAGGACCTAAAAATTTAGCACCCATTTCAGGACATCTTCTGTGGGAATTTGCCCAGCAGCATTTTTGAAGTAAATGTTTATGAATAAACACTCAAATTTCTGTACAAAAATAGTCTACTTATAAGGTAAGGTTATTTCTTCCATGTGCTGCTATTGTAGAATGGTGAGTGGAAGCAACAGGAGAAGTTGAAGTCAGGGGAGTAGTTTGGAGAACTACTCCAATGGTTTGGATAAGTTTTTACTTCATTCAATCAATATGTATTCATTGTCCACCTTGTCAATAGTGATACCCTGGTAAGTAAGCAAGACAGACCCAGGCTGGGCTATTAGAGGGCTTGGTGAAGCCAACCAGTGAGCCTAATAATATATGATGGATATGCCTCAAGGAACACAAAAGTGCTATGAGTTTATAATGGTGGCATGACCTACCATAGTCTAACATGCTTTGGCCAAAAGCAATGATCTGAGAATGTAAAGGGAAAATAAATCTAAGAAATGTTTAGAATATAAAATCAACACAACTTCTAAGGAGAGGAGAGGAGGCCAGGGTTTGTAGGAGTATGAGAAAGAAATATAGGAAGAAGGCTACTACTCCTTAATATTGTGAAGGAGATTCTAGAAAACCTTGTCACTGCTACCTTGTACTTCTCCTCTCACTTATTCTTCAACATTATATTCCTGGCTTCCATGGAACCCCACAACTACATGGCTTTGCTCATGTTCCTCTTCCTGGAACTACCCCTTACTTCTCCAGCTAGCTACATTTTATCGATATTCAAAGATTCATATCTGTTATGACCCCCTTCAGGAAATTTCTCTGACTCCGTATTCAGGTTCATTCAGTTCTTTGATGCCCCCATAGCACTTTATTTACACATAGATGACAACCTTTAGATTATAATTTTGGCAGTTTCCCATGGACCAGAGTAGGTGCTATTTGTTTGAATTCTACTTTGTAATGTTTACTGCTAAAGGCTTTTTGGTTTTGTTTTCTTTTTTCATCCTTTCTGGCAATTAGAGATAATCTATTTCTATAACACTGCTTCCTCTTTTTATCTCCTATGTAGTTTGTTAGCGTTTGGTTGGTTTGGTTTGGGTATTTTGTTTTGTCTTGTCTTGTCTCTCTTCTCTTTTCTCTGACATACATTTTTTTAAGATTTTATTTATTTATTCATGTGAGATATACAGAGAGAGAGGCAAAGACACAGGCAGAAGGAAAAGCAGGCTCCCTGTAGAAAGCCTGATGCAGGGCTTGATCCCAAAGCTCTCATTCTTAATTTACTACTAAATCCCAGGATCACACCCTGAGCCAAAGGCTCAAACACTGAGCCACCCAGGCACCCCTCTCTGACATACTTTTTAAGAACTTCTTGAGAAGTCATTGTTGGCTGAGACCAGTGATGAATAGTTGTGACTCTTTGCTAGATTCTGAAAGAATCCAGTAGCTTCTGCTGCTACTTTGAGAATGTGTCATCTCATTAACTTAACCTTCAGACCTAGGACATAAACTTTCACAGTAGAGACATCATATCTTTTCCTTTTTCTGTGGTAAATAATCTAGGTATATGGGGTAGAGATAGAGATGTGGGAGTTGAAATGTGATATTTCATACCCTCACTTCCTTTCCCTGTGTTTTCACTTTTCATAGACCTTTCCTTCTCTACTGAATCTGTCTCCTTTGTGAAAAAAATTTGAGGAGATACTTCATGGCAAATCCACTCACATGTTCCTAGAGTTTCTACTGTACTAAAACCCTTAAGCTTTGCACTGGGGTGGTTACAAGGATGATTAAGACTTGATTTCCGGGGCAGCCCAGGTGGCTCAGTGGTTTAGTGCCGCCTTCAGCCCAGGGTCTGATCCTGGAGACCTGGGATCGACTCCCATGTCAGGCTCCCTGCATGGAGCCTGCTTCTCTCTCTGCCTGTGTATCAGCCTCTCTCTCTCTCTCTCTCTCTCATTCTCTGTGTGTGTCTCTCAGAAATAAATAAATAAAATCATAAAAAAAAAAGACTTGATCTCTGATGTCAATTAGGAGTAACTGACACAAAGTTGGCACCTGTTAAATGTTTACTTAGTCACTTAACAGCAAGAAATTCTAGTTAATCAAAAAACATTGAGTAAAAAGTCTGCAAGTAAAAAGTTAAATAAAGTATAATTAATAGTTTAATATGACAATTTATACCCATATGATTTAAAACCAACCCCTAATGGATTAATATTTTCTTTTCTAGACTTATATTTCCTGACATACTTGAACTTTCTTTATTCAAATGAAATATTGAGATCTTTCCTATTTTTTCATTTCTTTATATGAAACACAAATGGACACTTTAAAAGTTAAAAAACCATAAAATTGACAATCAGACACACACAGAGAAAATAAAAATACTTCCAAATTCTGATTTCCCTATTTCCCAATTCTGGGCCTTCTCTACATCTATAAAATGAGAAAAATTATACAAAGCCTGCTGTGAATATTAAATGAGCAGTGCATTTAACATATCCAGACCCCTCCAAAAAAAAAAAAAGAAAGTATCCAGACCAATTTGTTCATATGTAGTAGGTGATTGTTAATAAAAGTATTATATTCATTAGTATTAACTCTATCATCATCTAGAAGGGAATATTAAATGGATATCACCTATAAATTTATCAAAGTACTATTATGTCTTTAAAAAATTAAGCTATTGAATAGATAGCCAAGGATACAATATTTAATCAAACGGGGCTTCTGAGATCCCTAAGATGAACCTATATATGTTGACACATACTCTATTCCTGATTTTCTTAATCATAATATATCCTCTACTTCCAATAGAATGCTTTGAATATTATATCCACTATACCTGTTAAATTTCTAATGAGAGATAGTTGAAAGAATATTTTTGTATCTCATTTGAAGTTAAAGAGGTTGAAGAATAGAATGATGTTCCTCAGCACCAGCCTGCTGGGAGCACAGTGTATCAGATGAGTTTCACACACAAAATACAACAGTACATTTGAAGAAAACAGACAAGATAGAACCCAGTGTTCTTTACCCCTTGCCTTACAAAAGTAGATAAGTAAGCTGATGCCCTTGGTACAAGTCTCTGAATCTCCTACAGCCTTATTTAATACATAGAATATGTTTATTCTTCTTAGGGCCATGGTCAATAGAAAATTCATTCTAATCTTGCAAATGTGACTAATTGCCCAGAAAATTACCAATAATAACCTGAAAGGCAACCTGAGATTTATAAATTGTGAAAAGGGGGATGTCTGGGTGGTTCAGCAGTTGAGCACCAGCCTTTGGCTCAGGGTGTGATGCTGGAGTCCCAGGATCGAGTACCACATCGGGCTACCCCTGGGGAGTCTGCTTCTCCCTCTGCCTATGTCTCTGCCTCTCTTTCTCTGTGTCTGTCATGAATACATAAATAAAATCTTATATATATATATACACACATATATACATATATATAAATTATGAAAAGGTTTTGTGCTTTAAATTAATTAATTTATGGGGCAGCCTGGGTGGCTCAGTGGTTTAGCGCTGCCTTCAGCCCAGGGTGTGATCCTGGAGACCCGGATCAAGTCCCACGTCGGGCTACCTACGGGAGCCTGCCTCTCTGCCTCTCTCTCTCTCTCTCTCTCTCAATCTCTCTCCCTCTCTCTCTCTCTGTCATGAACAAATAAATAAAATCTTTAAAAAATATTAATTTATGAATAAGAAATACATAACTAGGGAATAATGATTCATAAAAAACAAAACAAAAATTCTTACACTGGATTTGATAAAAAAGGAAAGAAAACTCAACCAAATCATACCATATACTAATAATCTTTATTTATACTGGAATGTTGAGAATAAGAGGACAAAAAATGTGTACACTACCATTCAACTATTAACTACAAGGAAGCCATACACCTACACTAGTATCAGAGAAACTAGGCTTTAAAGCACAGTAGTTGCTAGAGAAAGACATTTCATATTGATTAAAGGGTCAATCTACCTATCGGCATGCATCTAATCACATAGTTTCAGGAAGCATGATGTATTTAGAGCTCCTGGTGGCTCAGTCTGTTAAGCTTTCAGCTCAGGTCATGATCTCAGGTTCTGGGGATCCAGCTCCAGTCACTGGGCTCTCTGCTCAGGGAAAGCCTGCTTCTCCCTCTCCCCCTGCCCCTGCTTCTACTCTCTCTCACTCACTCTCTCTCAAATAAATAAATAAATCTTTTTTTTTTTAAGAAAAGAAACAGTGTATGAATCACTGAAACAAAAGGAAATCAGCAAGAATGAAGAGGATATGAATAATCTGATTAACATGATTTGCCTAAGACAATTTTGCTTTAAATTGACAGATTATACATTCTTTCAAGTGTCCCTAAAACTGTACTAACATTGACCGAATGATGAGTCATAAAGCAAGTCTCAAGAAATTTCAAAGAATTAAATGTAATTTAGAATATTTTCTCTGACCACAAAGGAATGAAACTGGATTTCAATAAGATAAACAGAAAATATCCACATATTTTGAAATTACACTATACATGTCTACATAATCATTTGGGCAAAAGGAAATCAGCAAATATTAAAGTGAATAGATGTGAAAGTGAAACATATCAACACCTGTGGTATACAACTAATTCTGTGATTACTAAGAGATATGTAACCTTAAAAGCATATTTAAAAAGAAGGAAACCAATGAATCAATAATCTAAGGATCCATCTCAGGAAGTGAGAAGAGCGGCAAATTAAATCCAAAGAAAGAAAGCAGATATATGAATTCCTAAATCCGCATAACAAATTACCACCAATTGGGTGATTTAAAATAACAGAAACTGGGGCACCTGAGTGGCTCAGCGGTTGATTGTCTGCCTTTGGCCCAGGGCGTGATCCTGGAGACCGGGATGGAGAGTCCCAGTCGGGCTCCCTGCATGGAGCCTGCTTCTCCCTCTGCCTGTGTCTCTGCCTCTCTCTCTCTCTCTCTGTGTGTCTTTCATGAGTAAATAAATAATATATAATAATAATAATAATAATAATAATTAATAATAAAAGAAACTTACTCTCTCACAGTTCAAGAGGCCAGAAGTCCAAATTTAAAGTACTGGCCGGACTGGTTCCTTCTTGGGGCTCAGAGAGAAATCTGTTTCATATTCTCTCTCCTAGCTTCTGATGGTTGCAAGCAATCTTTGGCATTCTTTGCCTTGCAGTTACATAATTCTGATCTGTCTCTGTTGTCATATAGCTGTCTTTCCTCTGTGTCTCTGCTTCTTTTCTCCTTTTAAGGACTCCCATCATATTGGATTAAAGGGCTACCCTCCTTTACTATGGTGGCACCTTTTTTTTTTTTTAAGATTTTATTTATTTATTCATGAGAGATAGAGAGAGGCAGAGACACAGGCAGAGGGAGAAGCAGGCTCCATGCAGGGAGCCTGACATGGGACTCGATCCGGGGACTCCAGGATCATGCCCTGGGCTGAAGGTAGGCACTTAACTTCTGAGCCACCCAGGGATCCCAAGATGGTGGCATCTTAACTTACATCTTAATTACATCTACAAAGACCCCATATCTAAATAAGTTCACATTCACTAGTACCAAAGATTGGTATTTAAACATATCATTATAGGGGACACACTCCAATCCCAAGCACGGAAATGATAAAAAGAAGAATTTAAAGAATGTAAAACAATAACCACAACAGAAAATGATCGAAGTAAAATCTGGTTTTTGAAAAGAATAATAAAAGATTATTAGGGTTCTTAGATCTCTAACAAGGCAGATAAGGAAATACACACATGCACACACACACACACACACACACACTTTAATTAAAGCTGGAAGCACTTCTCTTTTTTCTTAGTAAGCAGATACTAATTTTCCTTCCCTTCATTATATATATGATATAATATCATATATATAAATAAAGAATAAAAGTGAAACAACTGCAATGTAATTGAAATATTCTGGTTTAGAAAGTGCAAGACAAAGGAGTCGAGTCTCAGAACTATGATTTATGAACTGTGTCAACATAGGATAATTAACAAAATTCCAGGCATTTCTTTTTCCTCACCTGTGGAATATGAGAAGACAGGCACAATTACCATCTTATGGTACTGGTTTTAATGACAAATATAAATTTAAAAAATCATATAAATTTAAATAGTAACAAATAAAAGTTTTAATGTGATTACAGAATATACACTATGTATTTACCAATTGTTCCTCCTCGATTATTTAGATATTGTATAGATTAATGCATACTATGATTCTAAAACTTCCCTCTTAAAGACTATTGGTAGTAAAAACACTCACTTTTCATCTTGGTCCTAGAATTTCTGTCAAAATTTGTATCATCACATTTGTATTTTGCATTTAAGAATAATTATACTTCCATTTGCCTTTTACCCACCTTCAATTTAGTGTACAAAGCAAGATAAATCAAAATAGCATTTTAAAGAAAATAGCCGGGATCCCTGGGTGGCGCAGCGGTTTGGCGCCTGCCTTTGGCCCAGGGCGCGATCCTGGAGACCCGGGATCGAATCCCATGTCGGGCTCCCGGTGCATGGAGCCTGCTTCTCCCTCTGCCTGTGTCTCTGCCTCTCTCTCTCTCATTCTATGTGACTCTCATAAATAAATAAAAAAAAAAAATTTAAAAAAAAATAAAGAAAATAGCCATTTTATGGGAAACATTCTTAAAATAAAGAGAGGGGAAAGTGTGCCAAACGTAGTGCTGAGTTTATTGTTGGCACAATATCTGAATCTGCTTCCCCAAATGATAGTTCTCTTTTCACAAAGTAAATATTTCAAGAACACATTTGGGGAAAGATGTGCTTTCCATTGAGATTTAGAAAAATAAACAAAGGCATAATTCTTCATCCTGACTGCCATATATGGTTAAGAAAAGTCCTCAACCAAGAATGTGAAAGCATTGTTCCAAAGCATGGCTGCAAGTAAAGTGGGAAGAGAAAGAGGCAGAGAAACCACAGCAGGAAGAGATTTATATTGTGTGGAACAAATTCTGGCCCCACTTGGTGCTATTGTTTGAGCCCTATGTGGCCATAAATGAACCCACTGTGCTTCCATTTTTGGTTCAGCATGAATAGCAGTAAATTATGGATTACAGGTATGTGGTGGAGCATTCCTCCTGTGGGCCACTCGTTCCCCCTGCACCTTCTTGCACAGACTACACTGCAAGTGCCTTGTGCTGCTGCTTACATAAACCATGGGCTATGTTCTTTCCACAGCCCATCAGAAAATATGGAGACTCAACCAGAAATCCTGGTGGCCTTTCTATTGCCAGCAATCTGCAGAGGATGCTTCCAAAGCAGATTAGAGGAAAAAGAAGCACGGCATCTTAAATTGGATCATGACATTTTTCCAGGGGAAATCTTTGGCATGGTCCCGCAAGACCATCAGCTGGTGCCATGATAAATAAGATCTGATGGCCCATATGATTATCTCTGCTTTCATGAACACCAATGTTACTACTGACTATAAAGATTATTTATTTATTTATCCATTCATTCATGAGAGACACACACAGAGAGAGAGAGAGAGAGAGAGAGAGGCAGAGACACAGGCAGAGGGAGAAGCAGGCTCCATGCAGGGAACCTGACATGGGACTTGATCCCAGGTCTCCAGGATTAGGCCCTGGGCCGAAGGCAGGCACTAAACCACTGAGCCACCGGGCTGCCCCTACTACTGACTATAAAACTACCTAGTTTAAAAAAAAAAAAAAAAACTACCTTGTTTTTTCAAAAATCCACCCAGAGTTATTTAGTTGACGATCTCCTTCTTTAGGTTGAATAAAATAATGTAATTTTTAGTATTAAGTATATTAAAAATTAATTGAATGGCATATTTTATTTATTTATTTTTATTTAATTTTTTTGAATGGCATATTTTAAATTAATGTATGATTCTGGTGAATTTACATTATATTACCATATTTTCAATTATTATAACTCAATCACTAAAGCTTACCTAATTGAAAGTATGAAATTCCAGCTTTCCTTTTTCCCATTTTTAAAAAATTTGTTTTTTTTTTTTCTAAAGGGTATGTATCTCTTCCTTTGGTCATTTAAGGTTTGGGATCTTGTTTTCAGACCATTTGTCATTTTTTCCCAATATGTCCTACTATGACACCTAAATAAAATTGACAACAAATGTACAAGTATTATGTAACCAAATGTGCCTAATATTTTGTATTTTTGTTAAGATCTAATCTAGTAAAAATGAAATTAATTGGAATTTTTTTTTCTTGTAGGTATTCTAACATCACTCTGTTTCTCAAACATTTCTGACATATACCCTTAATAGAAAGGACATAAGGGGTGCCTGGATGGCACAGTTGGTTAAGCATCTGACTCTAGGTTTCGGCTAAAATTTGATCTCAGGATCATGAGATCAAATTCCACATTGAGCTCCACACTGAGCATGAAGTCTGCTTGAGTTTCTCTCTCCCTCTGTTCCTTCTCCCACCTCCAATAAATGAATAAATAAATAAACCTTATATAAAAAAGAAATGAAAATATGCACACCCCATGCTCTAAATCCTACAGCAAGGAAAGTATTTCTTTGAAATTTTATGTTTTATTGAAATGTACTCAGAAATTTGTAAGTTATTTAGCTAAAAGTATACTGATAAGTAAGCATAAGCCTTGAAGAAAAATATTTCATTTAATATATAAGTATATTTGGCTAAAGATAAAATCATTAGTACACAACAATATTAGAACATAAATAAAAATAAAGTCCCTTAAAAATGAGCATCCTCAGTTTTACTATGAGCCAGCTACTGTTAAAAGGTAAAAAAACTTTAAGAAGCTGAAGTACAGGAAGGTTAAGTAGTAACCTTTCAAGATTACCTGGAGGGCCCCTGAGTGTCTCAGTCGGTTAAGCGTCTGCCTCCACCTTATGTCATGATCCCAAGGTCCTGGGATCCAGCCCCACATTGGGCTCCCTGCTCAATGGGGAGCTGGCTGGAGCCTGCTTCTCTCTCTCCCTCTGCCTGCTGCTACCCCTGCTTGTGCTCTCTGGCTCTATCTATCTCTCTGTCAAATAAATAAATAAAACCTTGGGAAAAAAAAATTACCTGGAGAGCAGTAAAGCAGCACTTTACAACAAGCTAGTTTCATAATTCCTGTACCTTAATCCAGGTGCTGTACCTACTCTCCAGTGATACAAATAATGTCAAAAATTTCTTCTTGGATGAAAAAAAAAAAAGTCTATTCTTAAGTCGTCTGCCCATTTTTTTCAGTTATAGTGTTTGTTTTGTTTTGAGTTTGTCTGTTTTGGTGTTGAACTGTGTAAGTTCTTTATATATTTTGGATATTAAAATCCCTTATCAGATATATAACTTGCAAATATCTTTTTACATTCGGTAGGTTGCCATTTTTATTTTGCCAATATGGTTTCCTTCACTGTGCAAAAGCTTTTTATTTTGATGTAGTCCTAATAGTTTATTTTTGCTTTGGTTTCCCTTACCTCAGGAGACAAATCTAGAAAAATGTTGCAATGATTGATGTCAGAGAAAATTCTGCCTATGTTTTCTTCTAAAGTTTTTATGGTTTCAAGTCTCACATTTAGGTTTTTATTAATCCATTTTGAGGGTTTTTTGTTTTGTGTGTGTGTATGGTATAAGAAAGTAGCCCAGTAGTTTATTTTATTATATGTAGCTGTCCAGTTTTCCCAACACCATTTATTAAAGTGACTGTTTTTTTCCTCATTGTATGTTCTTTCCTCCTTTGTCATAGATTAATTGACCAATTAAGGGTACTTTATTTCTGGATCTCTATTCTGTTCTATTGATCTGCATGTCCATTTTTGTGACAGTACCACACTGTTTTGATTCCTACAGTTACATGTTCTATTTTGAAATCTGGGACAGTGACACTTCCAGCATTGTTCTTTTTCAAGATTGCTTTAGCTATTCAGGGTCTTTTGCAGCTCCACACAAATTTTAGGACTTTTTGTTCTACTTCTGTGAAAAGTGTTGTTGGTACATTAATAGGCACTGCATTGAATCTGTAGATAGCTTTCGATAGTATGGACATTTTAAAAATATTGATTCTTCCAATCCATGAGCATGGAATATCTTTCCATTTTTCTGTGTCATATTCAATTTCTTTCAACAATGTAATATAGTTATCAGAGTACAGACCTTTAAACTCCTTGGTTTTGTTTTGTTTTGCTTTATTTTTAACCACACTGGTTAAGTTTATTCCTATGTTACTATTTTTTGTGCAATTGTAAATGAGATTGTTTCTTAATGTCTCTGTCACTTCATTATTAGTATTTGGAATGTTACCAATTTCTGTGTACCAATTTTGTATAAAGTTAAATAACTTTAACTTCTTTCTTGTCAGTATAGATGCACATTTATTTTTCTGATCTGATTGCTAAGTCTGGGACTTCCAGTGCTATGATAAATAAAAGTAGTGAGAGTGGAACTCCCTATCTGGTTCCTGATCTTAAAGGAAAAGCTCTCAGGTTTTTATATCATTGAGTATGATTTTAGTTCTGGGTTTTTCATATTTGGACTTTATCATGTTGAAGTATGTTCACTCTGAACCCATTTTGTTGAGAGTATTTACAATGAATGCATGTCGAATTTTATGAAATACTTTTTCTTTTGAGATGTTGATATGATTTTTATCCTTTGTTTTTTGATATGATGTATCATGTCAATTGATTTGTGAACACTGAACTGCCCATACATCCCCAGAATAATGTCCTACTTGACAATGGTGAATGATCTTTGCAATGTATTGTTGACCATGGCTTGCTAATATTTGTTGAGGATTTTTGCGTCTCTGCTTATCAGTATATTGGCCTGTAGTTTCTTGTTTGTGGTGTCTTTGTCTGAATTTGTTTTGAGGGTAATGCTGACCTTACAGAATATATTTGGAAGCTTTATTTCCTCTTCAGTTTTCAGAATAGTTTGAGAATAATACTGCCTTTAAATATTTGGTAGAATTCACCTGTGAATTCATTTGTTCCTGGACTTTGTTTTTTGGCAGATTTTTTTTTTTATTATAGTAATTGTTCTGTTCCGATTTTCTATTTCTTCCAGATTCAGTTTCAGAAGATTGTATGTTTCTAGGAATGTATCCATTTCTTCTAGGTTGTCCAATTTGGCATATCGTTTTTCACAGTATTCTTTTATAATCCTTTGTATTACTGTGATGTCAGTTGTTACTTCTCCTCTTTTGTTTCTCATTTTATTTATTTGGGTCCTTACAACAGTCAAAGTGATTAAAATCAGTAAGACCAAATAACAAGTGTTGGTTTGGATGTGAGAAAAAGGAACCCTCATGCACTATTTGAGGTAATGTAAACTGGTTCAGCCATTGTGGAGAGTACAAAGGTTCTTCAAAAAATTAAAATAGAAATATTATATGATGTAAGAATTCTACTACTGATTATTCACCAAAAGAAAATAAAAACAAAACAAAACAAAAAAAAAAAAAGAAAATGAAAACACTCATTTGAACAGATATGTGTGTCCTATGTGTATTACAACGTTATTTACAAGAGCCAAGATATGGAAGCAACCTAAGTATCCACTGACAGACAAATGGATAAGGGAGATGTGATATATACATATAATATTACATATCCATAAAGAAGGTTACGATCTTGCCTTTTGAAGCAATAAGGATGGACCTGGATGATATTATGTTAAGTGAAATAAGTCAGAGAAAAACAAATACCATATGATTTCATTCATATGTAGAATCTAAAAAAAAAAAAAAAACAAATGAATAAACAAACAAAAAGTAGACCAATAAATGCAAACTGACAGTTGCCAAAGGGAAAGGGGCTAGAGGAATGGGAAAAAATGTGTGAAGAGAGTGGGAGATACAGGCCTCCAGTTTTGGCATGAATAAGTCATGGGAATAAAAGGTACGGCATGGGGAATACAATCAAGGAGATTGTGATAGTGTTGTATGGTGACTGATGGTAAGTATCCCTGTGGGGACCATAGCATAACGTATAGAAAAGTTAAATCACGGGATCCCTGGGTGGCGCAGCGGTTTGGCGCCTGCCTTTGGCCCAGGGCGCGATCCTGGAGACCCGGGATCGAATCCCACGTCAGGCTCCCGGTGCATGGAGCCTGCTTCTCCCTCTGCCTGTGTCTCTGCCTCTCTCTCTCTCTCTGTATGACTATCGTAAATAAATAAATAAATAAATAAATAAATAAATAAATAAAATTAAAATGTGTCTTTTAAAAAAAAAAAAAGAAAAGTTAAATCACTGTCGTACACTTGAAACCAATGTAACATTGTGTGTCAACTATACTTAAATACAAAATATTTTAATGAAAAAGGAAAATATAAAAACATGGCAGAAATGATGAGCCAATATACTCAAAATCAAAGGAACTGATAACAAATATAATTGAAAATATATAACATGCTGCCACTATTAAATCCAAAGGTGGTTGCAATTTCAATTTTATTTACTTTTTTAGAAAGGATTAATTATTTATTTGAGAAAGAGAGAGAATACACATGGGGTAGGGGCAGAGGAAGAGGGAGAGAGAATTTTAAGCAAATTCTGCACTGACCATGGAGCCCAACGTGGGGCTCAATCCCATGACCCTGAGATCACGTACTAAGCCAAAACCAAGAGTCAGAGGCACAACAATTGTACCATCCAGGTTCCCCAAATTTTATTAATTTTTAAAATTTTGTTTATATTTAATTTTGTATTTTTCTTTCATAAGATTGTAAGGACACAAGACATTTATAACTAGTTTTGCATCTCTATGTATTTAAATAGTGTAATGAAAGCAAATATTGTGCATTTGTATTTTTCCTTTAAATAAATACACACATTACTTGTGTTTGAAAAACATCTTGCTATGTACAATTTTAACCAACTCGATGCATCATGAGTAAGAGTTATATACTTATGTCTCCCACTCTTATTTATTTCTCTATATTCTTCACTTTATTTCATTTTCTGCTTTAAAACTAAATCATAGCATGTTGCTGTTATATTTGACTCATAAAGCCTTATAGCAGTGATATTTTCACTGTGGATTATACATTACAAGAATAGAAAAATGAGCTCTCTTTTTTTTGTTTGCTCATTTAATGCTTTCTCCCTTGATTTTTACTTCATATGAAATCATTACTCTCACCACTCCTACCACCCATTTCTTGCATGGTTTTGCCTACTATGACCTGTACCATCCTTTTTGTTTTCTGTGACATTTTATTATTTTATATATATATATATATATATATATATATATATATATGTATATAATTTTATTTCTGTGACAGTTTATTAGGTATATATATATTATAAGAAGCATATATTTTATTTTCAGTTTTCTTTTTTTTTAAGATTTTATTTATTTACTCATGAGAGAGAGACAGAGACACAGGCAGAGGGAGAAGCAGGCTCCATGAGGGAGCCTGAGGTGGGACTCCATCTGGGGTCTCCAGGATCACACCCTGGGATGAAGGTGGTGCTAAACCGCTGAGCCACCCAGGCTGCCTAATTTTTGGTTTTCGATCCAAACAGAGGTTGTATATGACTAGGGGATACCAGTCCTTATCCTTTTTCTGTCATGACGTATGGTTACTCTTCCCTCCGTTACCTTGCTTCACGAATTATGACATTTATACCTTTTGCTTTCTTTGTTTCTACAGCCTGATGTATGTACTGTGTTCTCTCTGATGTTCAATTCTCAATTGATGCAAAAAGAATTCAATCCTAATTCAACTTTGTAAATAAGAATAGAAAAAGTAAGTCTCCAAAGCAAGTTTCTCACCCCCCCCTTTTCTCTCCCACCTCCCTGAGTGAATGAACTATTCCTCAAACTAAGTTTACAGTGTGGATTGTCGGGGGAATTCCACGTATTGCTGAGGCTTTGATTGCAGAAACTGAGTCTTCATCATGTATTGTTGACAGGCTTTTGCCCCTGGGCAGACTAGAACAAATGTGACACGCATCTGAGAGTCCTACCAGATGTAGGACACAGCTCTACCTGTCCATTTGCCGTTAACTGTCCTCGAAGAGAGTGTCCCAACTTGCTGATCCAAGGGCCCCTCCTCGAAGAAGGTGGCATTGATGGGCAAACTGCTCTAATGCGTTTGGAGAGAGGGTACATGTTGTCTCTTGTTTGCATCAGGAAAAGCCTGATGACAAAGGAAGGCAGCCTCACACGCTTCCTTAGTGGAAGTCCAGTTCTCTATCATGTTTCCTGTTACCCTTTAGCATTAAAGCACCAACATTACGTCACAGTCCACAACCCCATCCCTGCTATAGAAATTCTAGCAACCAGATCTGTAGGATTTCTGAAAACAATACCCTTGGAAAAATTACCACAGCAAACAAAAACCCACCAGGAAAGAATCTCACAATCCATTTAAATGGATTTAAGGGAATTAAACAAAGAGAAATAATGAGAACAAAAATCTTCTTTAAGGGAATTAAACAAAGAGAAATAATGAGAACAAAAATCTTTAGGTAAAACTAATGAGAGAAAAAGAGGAAACCATTACATCCATAAGAATTTGCTTAAGATTTTGAGAAACATCCTTATATTTAACATTGATATGGCTGCCAGGGAAAGAAATGTAAATCAAACTGGCTTTAAAAATTAGAATTTATTGATATATATGGCTAAATTCAAGTGCTTAAATTACATCACCAGGAGTCAGTGTCTTTTCATTTCTAACTTCAAATGTTAATGTAATTTCCAGGTAGTGTCAATACCTTCTGATATTCCCAAACACCAGGCATCCAAACTATTAGAGTCAAGTTCAAAAGAAAGAGAGCTTCTATTAACTAAGAGATTAAAAAATAAATAAATAAAGGTTAAGGATTCAGTTTCACTGAATTAATCTAAGTGCTCTGCCCTTCCCAAGAGACAGAAGTTCTGGGAGATGGGAGAGATACTGGAGGGAATGAACCCTTTAGACCAATCATTCTGCTCTCAGTAGAAGGTTAACCAAAAACTCCATCTTGTTTTTATTATTAAAATGTATGGTTTAGAACCTTGTGTATTATTTTACTAATATTATTTATCATAGTATTTATATTTTCTTATAAAGAATTATCATGAGCATTTCCAATGTAATTTGTATTCCTATTTTTCACTCCTTATCTCAATGTTTAACTGATTTAAATATCCAACAACAGTCTTTGTATTTCACAATTTTACCACTTTTGTGTTATTATGTGTAGTCTTCACTTAGCAACCTAGAGTAGGGATTCAACATTTTAAAAAGGATTTTAGAGATGTTATGTTTCCTGAAGCCTGTTATTGTTATGCAAACATTTATGTTACAGTTCCATGGAATGTAAACTAAGCTCAACACAATATTTATGCACCAAGTGTATCTTTTTTAAACTATCCGACTTCCCATGGAGGAGGAACATAAGGGATCATGTAACTCTTTCACCTTGGCTTAAATGATTATAAAAGGGGACTATCAGCTATGAACTAGCCAGTGACCAATCACATTTTCTCTCCAAGACATGAACAAGACAAAGTCCATGGGTAGCTATTGGGATTAGTTGCCATTAAAGGCCATATAAAAGTAGAGTCCAGTGTCAAAAACATGGCAAAGCTGTGACATTCACTCCAAAGATTTTGAAAAGCAGAAATTGTTATTATGAGATGGAAACTGATTGGTATGGAAAAATAAGAAAAAAGGCTGTTATGAGTCCAGGAGAATTAAATCCACTATTGTCTTATTTCTAGATATACTTCAAGTTTGGAAATGTGCAACTCCGTTAATTTTCCATGAGGTTTTTGTGTTTGATCTTATAGTTCAGAAAGATACTTGACAATAACAATGGGTCGTTTTCTTCCCATTGTATAGCGTTGGCCTTCCCCATTGTCTTCTTGTATCTAGGACTGTAGTCTAGGCTGTGATTAATCTGATCATGTTACATAAGTTATTAGAATTTGAATCTACCTGAATTTTCATGCAAATTTTTCTTTGGTCTGTTAAATCATATATGTTTTCCAAAGTTGTGTTTTAGTATGCGAGGCTGCAATGAAATAGTTTTCAAATTTGTGTCCCTTTTATTTCATTTTTGCAGTTACTTTAGCTACATGCTTGACTATTACCTCCAGGCCATGTGATCCAATCTCTCTCTTCTGTGTACATATAATTTCTAATCTGGAAGTACCTTTCTTTACACCATAGCTATTATTTTGAAGTTACTTTTATCTGCATCCTAGGAAATTGCCTCATGATTACACATTATGATTTTAATTATTTTAGTGTCAATTTTGTTCTTTAAAAGTGTCAATGCAGTTTTAAGTTTTATCATAATGTTAGCTTTAATAACTCCATATGAGAGATAAAAGGAATGTTAGAAGTAAAATGCTGTGCTCTGAAGAGCAACTTGGTGAGTGCAGCTCTCAGAAAGTTAGAGAGAAGAAAGTGTTAGACATACCATGTTAATGATGGATGAAATGTGTCCAACTGTAATGAAATCAAGAGCCATCTACACTTAGCTCAAACTTCTAATATGTTTCTGTGTAGTCTTTATCATATTTTTGAAACACACCATCTATACATATGACTCCCCGAACTAAGATGCCCTTAACACATAGGGCAAAGGTAGTTTTCAGATATAATAACTTAAGTACATAGTTTGAGGTTTTTTTTTAATTTTATTTATTTATTCATGAGAGACACACACACACACACACAGAGGCAGGCAGGCAGAGAGGTAGAGACACAGGCAGAGGCTCCATGCACGGAGCCTGATGTGGGACTCGATCCCAAGTCTCCAGGATCAGGCCCTGGGCTGAAGGCGGCGCTCAACCGCTGAGCCACCCGGCTGCCCATAGCTTGAGTTTTTAATTGTGGTGTTCTCAACACAGCAACACCTCATATTCCAGATGACCATGACTGTATGCAAAATAAGTAATCAAGGATGCCCAGTGACTCAGCGGTTGAGCATCTGCCTTTGGCTCAAGGCATGATCCTGGTCCTGGCATCCAGTCCCACATAGGGCTCCTTGCAGGGAGCCTGCTTCTCCCTCTGTCTGTGTCTCTGCCTCTCTCTGTGTGTCTCTCACGAATAAATAAATAAAATCTTAAAAAAATATATAAGCAATCAGATTCATTTACTCATCTGTGATTCATACATCCATGCAGAAAACACACACGTATCAACATGTTGTATATATAATACTTCACTGATTCTAGGATAAACAGTATACAAAAAGAAAAAAAAAGTGAAATAATGTAAACCAATAATTAGTCATATCTCTCAGTAATTTCATAGTTTACTGATAGAGAATGACAAAGCTAACTACAATATTATCTTAAAATGGTAAATTGGCTGGCAATAGGAGCACAGAGTGAGGAAGATAATACATTATCAGCATGACATTATCTCCTGAGACAGTGAGTGGTTTACCTTGTGTTGCCTCTGTGGTCTTGACCTTTACCATTACTAGTCTCTTTAATTATTCAGTGAGTAGTAGATATACCTTCATTATATGGAAATGTTTGCACCATCTCCGCAGTAGGATGAAAATGAGTTTTTGAAACTCTTGACTAGAAGATGTCTAGGGAATTAGGGTACTTCTGGTCTATGGCACAGTAAAGAGTCTGGGATATACAAAATCTACATCATGCTACTTAATTCAGAAAGAAGAGATTGCACTCCTGTTGTGCACTAAACATTAACCATCCTCCCTGACAGGCTCACCCACCACTTTTTCACCTCTGACAAGGACTGACCAACATCTCCAATTTTCTTTCTTCCTTGATTAAATCCAGAGAGAGAGAGAGAGAGAGAGAGAGAGAGAGAGAGAGAGAAATGAGTTAACAATATAAACTGTGCTTTTCTTAATTTGCTGGTACCTGTTTGAACAAACGTCTCTTTTTTATCTCAAGTTAATGAACATGGGTAAGAATTTAATGTGTGTAAATATGTTAAGAATTGGATAGAAATATAAAACCTACAGCAGGAAGGCATTCTACTAGCTACATTTAAGAACTGAGGGAAAAAATCATAAAAGAAAGAGTATCATGTAATAGAAAAAAAATATACAAGAATCTGAATCTTGACATATATATGCATATATAATTTTCCAAATAAATTTTATATATATATAACTTATATATAATTATATATACAGGTGGGTATATATCTACCTAAAGGTATATGTGTGTGTGTGTGTGTGTGTGTGTGTATACACACCCCCACCTATATCTATACCTATAGGTAAATATATATATATATATGTGTATGTGTGTATATGTATATAAATAGTAGGTATATATATATAACTGGTTTGGAAAATTATCTTTTTCCTTCTCTATAATTAACATTTATGTGTGGTCTATTGCATTCGGTGATTTTTTAATTTTTTTTCCTAGGTTTCCTAAAAAATCAGTATTTGTTTTTACAACAAATGCTATAAATAAAAGCAGGTACAATGACAAAAACAAATTTAGATTCAAATTCTTACTCTTTTATTTAAAAACTTGGATGATCTAGGAGAAACTCAAAATCTTAATGCTGTAAATAAAGATTCTTATAGTTCTCTCACAATAAAAATTATTTGAAATATTTTAAGTACCTAACAGTATACTTGGTAGATGAGATAATCAATACTCATTTTCATCAGACAGAAACATGCAACACACACACACACACACACACACACACACACACTTTCTTTTTTATTCCCAAAGAAGTTCCTCTCCTAACTAAATTTTAATGCTATAAGAAGCCACTCAGTTGGGAGAATTACAATCTGCTTTGCTTTGGGGCCTTATTAAAATCTTGATTTTCCAAATAATATGCAAGGCATATATACATTCAAACGATGTGGAAACTTTGAGGTAAAGGTGATACTTTCAATGCAAACAAGATAATCAGGTCCCATCAGAGAATCTTTGATTCCTCGTTCAAAACAAAGGAGTGTTTTTCTCTCTATTAAGTGCTGAAGAATTGAAAACATACCCTTATACCACAGTTAGATGAAGAGAAGTGACAGAGGCAAGGGCAGGGAAGTAGGGAAGTAGGTAGGTAGGTAGCTATATGCTGAAATTAAATTTCTCATGAACACAATTGCAAATCTAAAGCTATGATTTGAAAGGGGGATCCCAGAATAAAACTGTTAAACAAAGTAGTTCCCGTATAAGGCTTGAATATTTTGCAATAAAATTTGGATTAAGCTTCTCAAAAAATATAGTATATGGGGCAAGCAATATCTTCCTCAAATCCATTTTGTTTTTGTTTGCTTGTTTTTAAAGATTTTATTTATTTATTCATGAGTGACAGAGAGAGAGAGAGAGAGAGAGGCAGGGACACAGGCAGAGGAAGAAGCAGGCTCCATGCAGAGAGCCCAACATGGGACTCGATTCCAGGTCTCCAGGATCACACCCTGGGCTGAAGGTGGTGCTAAACCGCTGAGTCCCCCGGGCCACCCTCAAATTTTTGTTTCAAACATTGTGGCTGAAAATTTTTATATATGCACATATGTATATATAAGCATATAAACATATATACTTATACTTCTGCTTTAATATCTTTTTAACAGAGGCTAAATGCTTGAGATTTCTATAATGGTAAAATATCATTGTTCTGAAAAGCAATTTCCATTGCTTTATATAAGATACTGATATGTAAGTCCAAGAGGTAGAATTGATTATATGAAAATTTCCTAAAATCCTATGATTTCCCATGGTCAGCCCAAATTTTGGAAATTATGCTTGTTTTCTCAGAATTTTTCTCCAGAAAGTAAAAGTAAGTAATGAATAAAGTAAATAAAATCCAGAATAAGAATTCACTAGTACTTTATGACATTAAGATTATGATTATTTTGAAATAAAGTAAGGAGGAACATCTACTATAAGAATTATGGAATGCCATATATATATCACCAAACCAAGGAGTGGTACTTTCAGAAAGGCAGAGATTTTGTCCATCAGTTGCTATGAAACACTTTCTGATTCCTGATGTTTATCAAATATTACTCTTCCTTCTTCCACAAATTCTCTGTCCTCAGACCAGCTGAATGCCATCTCACCTTCCAAACCAATAAACAATAACCAAAATGAGAACAGTGGGTCATTAGGCTGTTTGTAGTAGACACTGAACACCTGCACCAGAAATATGCAAAACTCCAGGCTGACGGAGACTCATAGCCCATTCTTTTTTTTTTAATAATAAATTTACTTTGTATTGGTGTTCAGTTTGCCAACATACAGAATAACACCCAATGCTCATCCTGTCAAGTGCCCCCTCAGTGCCCGTCATCCATTCACCCCCACCCCCTGCCCTCCTCCCCTTCCACCACCCCTAGTGTGTTTCCCAGAGTTAGGAGTCTTCATGTTCTGTCTCCCTTTCTGATATTTCCTACCCATTTCTTCTCCCTTCCCTTCTATTCCCTTTCACTATTATTTATATTCCCCAAGTGAATGAGAACATATAATGTTTGTCCTTCTCCGATTAACTCATTTCACTCAGCATAATGCCCTCCAGTTCCATCCATGTTGAAGCAAATGGTGGGTATTTGTCATTTCTAATAGTCTAGCCCATTCTTTATCAAAGTTGAGTCAAAAGAAAAATCTACAGTGGATGGGAAAGCCTACTGAAACTCTCACAGGAGTATGCTTCTTTACAGAGCTCTTAGTTCTGTGGTTTCTTTCCTTCATTGATCTTATAAAACTCCCTTGATCTTTCTAAACCACTTAAAAAATGACTTTTTTTAAATCTTCAACTTGTCATGTCAGGTAGTGTTTTAATGATATGTGAGCCTGAAAAGAAGTGTGATGTTTTCACACGCATGTGCACGCACTTGTACATGTGAGTGCAGTAAGGTCAAAGAAGGAAAGTCTGGTAAATGAGAAGCACACTCTAAAAAAAAAAAATAAGAAGCATATTCTATTTACAGTGAAGAGGCCTGTACGTAGGAATATTTTACCATTCATTTGCTATGTGCATCTCCTGGTCACAGGTCCTCCAGTGTTAAAGTAAATCAATTGGAACAGAGCCAATCTTAATGAGATTTCAATATTGAAATTCTCTGACCCAAACTCACAGATATGCGGTAAACATGATGTTAAACTATTTGAACAATAACTGATATTCCAGTGTTTTCTGAGAACATCTAAGTGTCTCATGTGAGCCAGATCATGGGACTTGGTTAACTGTACTTGTGAGAAACACATTCCTTGTCAGTCACTGCTCTATCTCTGTCCTACCCTACAGTTGCTTGTAAACAATACTGATGCATTTCTTGGGCATCAGAGAAAATACAGACTAAGTATTTTTTTTAAGATTTTATTTATTTATTCATGAGAGACACAGGGAGAGAGAGAGGCACAGACACAGAGAGAGAAGCAGGCTCCATTCAGAGAGCCTGATGTGGGACTCAGTCCCAGGACTCCAGGATCACACCCTGGGCCAAAGGCAGGCACTAAACAGCTGAGCCACCCAGGGATCCCCCAAACTAAGTATTTTTAATCTGAGTAGCTCTATAAGCCTTTTTCCCTTCCCAGGATCTGTACTTAGTTGAGGGGAAAGATCAAGACGTGGTGACAAAGTGCCATTGACGGTAGAATTTAAAGATGGTCTACTCAGGGTAGGAGCCATGGAATCAGAGAGACCTTGAGTTGAGTTCTGTTCTAAAGCTCACTGGTTGGCGGATTTTGCTTAAGATCACTCACAAGGCTGTTATTAGTATTCTGAAATAATCTACATTTATTATTTCTCTGCCTGCATGACCATTGTAGATAGTTGAATAAGGCTGAAATTTATTGAACTAAATAGGAGAAAATCCAACAAACAAAAAAACAACAATCTTCTTCCTCCACTCCTTTCTTTTATTCTCAGGAAAAAAACAAATTCTAGTGAGCAGTTGAAAAAGTATGATATCTAAGTAGGGCGATTGGAACTTCTGATGGAGAAGAGGTAAAAGTAAAAGGAAATATCAGGATTGTTTCCAATCTAGATGTAATCAAAGGATAATCCAATCTTCTTCATGGAAAACACACGCACACACATGCAACAAAGGATGATTTCTTTCTAAAGCATATATGACTCTTGCAAATTGATGGTCTCTGTAGAAATTTTTACATTTTACAAATGTTCTTCATTTTATTACTGTAGAAACCACAAGAGGAATTCTAAAGAAGGAAGCAAGGATTGGGTAGACATGCAGACACTCTCAGATCTTGCAGTAATATACCAAATGCTATTTTAATACATCAGAGCTTTAGCCACATGAGAAGATTTCTAAATGCCAAATGGCTTAGTGAAAAAGGAATAAATGTGAACTAGCAGGACTTTTAAGACAATATAGGATCACATATACTCAATTGTTGTTTGTAGATTTAATACATGTAGAATGGTTTTACTATTTTATGGAATTTAGCAAAATTGTAAAAGCTAAAATAAAAACTGCTTTCTTGCTCACTCCTTTTTTTTTTTTTGCTGAAAGTTGTATGAAATCATGCTTAGCATCTGGGTTTTTATCTTACATAGACTGCGTACTGTAGAATGTCTTCTGCAGAGTATGGAGAAAGAGGAGAGCTCATGTAAATAACTTCAAGCAGTAGGTTGGTAATATCTCTTCCCCACAGCAGTCCAGTTGAGGATGTTCTAATATTGCAGGAAGTGAGCTCCAAATATCTGGCTTTTGTTCCATCATGTCATAATGGAAGCATCATTTGGAGTTGGACAGAGAAGGATTTGACTCTCAGAGCCTCCACAAACTGCTCTATCAAGTCGGGCATCTTCAGAGTGCATAGATTTCTTAAACCCCAAGGTAATTATCATACAAGCCTCTCAGGGAGGTTGTTGTAAGTCATATATATAATATCAAACAGATAATGGATGGTGACATAGCAGGCATTCTATAGAACCTATTCATTTTGATATTTGAAGTCTCATAAAAGAAAGATAAGTAGGAAAGAAGCCGATGTAGTACATGACTATTTGGTATACCTTGGCCTCATTTCAGGAAAATATGTAGAACACCATCACCAAAAACTGAAAACATCTGATAGACATTTGCATTCTCCTTGGTAAACGATTCTGATTATCTGCTGTAGCCTATCAGTTCAGGCTTGCAGAAACTATATTATTTTAAGTTGAAAATATATTGCATAGCATAATAATTCTGCTCATTGATGTTTCCCTCAGCACCTGTAAGAATGCTGAGCACACAAAAGGCTTTCAATAAATATTTTAAAATTCATATGCACTTAATTTTTATAATCTTTCTTAATATGGGCTCTAAAGGCAAACTGAATTGGGTTCAATTCCTAGACCTGACATTATCTCAGGCAAACAACTTCACCAGGATTCCATTTCCTTATCCATAAAACAGTAATAATAAACCTTATCTCCTAGGACCTGTGTATAAATAAGCTAAAGGACGTAAAACATTCCCATAGTACTTGGGAACCAGTAAATCATCAATAGATGTTAACTATTTTTATTGTGCCTTTTAAACATGTTGTCACCTATCAAATATGTGGTATAGCAAGTACCAGATACAGGTTCATATTTGTTTTTCTGGAAACAAAAAATAAAAATAGAAGAAAGTAACTATTAACTTTAGCATGAACATTTGATTACATATTTCCTAGAGTTTTCCTATGAAAATTGGTCTGTCTGAGGATATTTTCAACTATTCAAGGTGTTGGGATAGGTAAGTTTTTTAGTGACCACAAGTCCATACTTCTAACAGAGAAAATGGAATATCTCGATCCTCTTTAGTTAATCATAACAAAAGGAGAATTCAGAAATTTCAAAGGTATGTATTTAACTCCAAGATGACAAACACGCTATTTGTACTTCATCCAAGAAACAGTGATAATTGTTGGAGGAATTTTTTTTTAAGGAGTTTAGAAATGGCCTCAAAGTCTTTTTAGCACATTCCTGAGAGCCCACACAAAAGGCAGAACTTATTTGCTATCAATGTCTGGCCTTATTTCTTCAATAGAGAATCTAGGATATATGATTGCTTCCTGTAATTTAGTTTGCTCAGAATTAAGCAGGAAAAATCTTTAGCTCTCAGCCAGAATACATGGGACCTTTTCTGAAACAAACAAATGTTTGTTAAAATAATTCCAAACCTTTAATCCGATCTCAAGTTTTCTCTTATCAGGTTTGGTTTATTTTTATCAGCATCAGCAGACTCGTGTAAAAATTAAAATACGGGCCTTGAGTTTTCAATTTTAAAAGGTTTGTTTGATGACTTTTTGCATTCTATTCTTTACTCTTAAATGATCAATCACAATGACAAACAGGGATTTTGTCATCACCCTGGAGTATTTTGTGCAATCAATTAAACAAGAACATGAATAGCTTTGTGTACAACAGTATGCATGTTTTCTTTTTAACGTCAATGTGAATCATCCGATTGTTCATGTAATATGACTGTGTATTTTAAGGAAATAATTCATTTCCTGTTGCTTAAATTTTCCCATTCATTTTGAAAGCTGGTAATAGAAATGGTAATGACTGACTTGTTTTTCTTTAAATTGAAGTTAAAATGATGACACTTGCATATGCAACTGGTTTTGAAAAATGAGCAATTCTTGTTAGTTTCTTTTTAAACTGATAAAGTGGAGACAAAGAACATTTTAGTCCCACTCCAGCGTTCAGTCAGATGGTCGTCTTTTCAAATTTCTCGGGCCCAGGTTATACTACCATATTTATATTTATCATGCTTATGCAAGAGGTCTTGTCACTACATCCAGCACACCCTGCCCTTTCTCTTTCTCTTTTTTTTTTCTTTTTTTGTATATGGACTTGTATAGGGCTGTTCACAAAGTTGGAACAGCATTGTTAATTTGTTCCTAATCTGTAATGTCATCTTGGCTCACTCTTCAGTAACCTAGAACTTGAATTTGCACCCAAACTGTAGATCACAAAATCCATCTTAATTCTTTAAAGAAGTATAGTTCTTCCCAAAGTAGTGTCATTTTAATGTAAATGTTTAACCCAGTTGGTCCTTATAATTAAGTCTCTGAAGTACCAACTGTGAAAACCTTCAAACTCAGGCTTCCATAGATTTTTATTTTATTCTTGTGTCATACATGTCTGTATCTGAAGGCTCTGCCTCTTGCCCCTTTCCCCTGCATTTTTATGTAAATGCACTGTGAGCCTAATGTGTTTATAACTATTAAATGCCATGTGTTGGTCTTCTGTGTTATAATAAAGTACATCCGTGCCTTCCGAATTTCTCTGGCAACTATCTTCATGTTCACTGTCCCCCAATCAACATCTGCAAATGTAACCACTTAAATCTGATCCCACTGTCTGAATCAGTTACTCAGATAAAAGGCAGCCAAGATCTAAGCTCTGCTCCATGTGGGACCCTCTTAATACTTCCCCCCAGAGTGGACATGGTTCCTCTTACCAGGAGTGTCTGTTTTTTGTTTCTTTCACTCATTCTTTATCTACTCCCATGTCTCCTCCTGGATTCCTGCAAGCTCTGTCTTAAGCAGGAACCAATTATGCAGAATTTCACCAAAGGCTTTCTGAAATTCAAACAGTCATAACATATGTACTGTCATTCTCAACACTGCTGGTACCACTTTCAGATTGGAAAGGATGTTAAATAGGCAGATATGTTTTCTAAAACTAAATTTATCATTTCTATTTTATTCTCTGGGTTAAAAAAAATCACTATCTTGTCAATTTATTATTTTTAACCGTTAGCTATTAAATATATAGTTATGCTGCATTATCCTTAAAAAATTATTTGGGTTCCCAGAGACTTTGCCTGAGTGATTACTTTTCTTTGAATTACCTTTAAGCCAATGGACTGTTCTATTTTGTCTATTTTCTATCAAAGTGAAATGGTGATAGTGGTATGCAAGCAAAATACAAAAATTCAAAGTCCTGATATAGGTTTATGTGTTTACAGAGATATGTAAGTTTTACACGTGGCTACCCTTAGAAATAAGCCAGAGGTAGGTGTGTTAGTATATTCTCTTTCAAGCTCTATGTTATGAAGCTCGTTCTATGCAGATACCTCATTATTCTACTGTCTATGAAAGCATGGCTACAGATTATCTCATTGTTAAATAAGTTAGTAAGACTTTATTTGCTATCATAATGACTAAATTTTTTTAGTTTGAGTTATATTTGGGTTTTACCAAAGTAAAAGTGCTAAGTGAGTTTGTTTTGGCTTTGGGCAGTCAATCCAATAGTCCCCCATATATTTACTAGGAGCTGTTGGTGAGCACTTGGCATGTGCCTTATAAACTCTGTAGACAATGTGATATCTATTTTTATTTTCACAGAGTCTTCTTGGGTAAGCGTAAATAGTTCTACTTTTCCAGATGAGAAAACTGAGATTTAGGAAACTTTTAGTAATCTACATAACACACCATAGCCAAACTATTAGAGCTTGTATTCAGACCCCCAAATCATCTGAATCTGAACTATATTCTTGCCCACTGACTACATCTTGTTCCAGAAAATGTATATACATACACGCAGACACAGACAAAAACAAATGACCTCAAAAAAGATATCTCATTCATGAGCCTCAGATTATGAACCCCTCATCTGAGTTAAAGGGAAAGCTGAAGGAGACCTTGCCGTTTTTTTCAGGGTGAGCCACCACATTTATTGGGAAGGGAAAGAACATTGCTAAACCAGGAGAGAAACTCTATCTTAGATTTTATCATTGCTTTTGGCTAGACAATTTTTTCTTTGGCCAAGTAGTAAATATTTTGGGTTTTGTGACATGTGAAATGACTTCTATTGCAACTATACGATTTCCCTGTTGCAGGCAAAAGCAGCCATAGACAAGAGAAAATGAGTATGCCCACTTTTGACCTATGGTGGCTCCCACTGCTAACTCCTAGATTAGAGCACACCACATACTGTATTTCATAGAAACTTGGGTATTGTAATAAGGATATAGGAAAAGACACAAAAGAAAGTCATGATTTTAAGCTTATCCTACTCTGGTACAGTCTCTCAATAATTATTCATTAATACATTTTACCAAGAAAAAAAAAAAAAACTTCAAAGGAGCTCTGTTACTATCAGTAGAGACCAGGCCATGAAAACTAGCTTTTTACTCTGATAATGAAAATAGGTATCAGTTACTGGCTCTTTGTGAGGAAAAAGGGATGGTGAACTTTGCCGAATATAAAGCGTCTAATGAACTAAGAGTGTAACATTCGGTGTGGGAACTTAGTAGTGACAAATTCTGGAAGAAATTAGTCACACAGTTACAAGGCTCATTATTAGATTTTTGGAAGAAGGCTAACATGAATGTGATGTTCAGGGAAAGGATCCCACATGGAGATGTGGAAAGTTTAGTGGAAATATTAGAAATTAGACTGTAAAATGATGTTTGACATCAGGGCTTTAAAATGGCCAATATGAGTCAGAAAAAAAAAAAAAGTGGACATAAAACAGTAAGTTAAGAATAGTAGCAATTAACCAAAAAATATTTGAACATTAAAAAGTTGTCTTAGAAATAATATACATTTTGGGTAATTCATTTCAAATGACACAATTTAGAAAAAATGCATGTATTTGGCCTTTTCCAGCTGAAAATATAGGTCAAGAATGGAATAACTGAAGGTGAGAGAGAAGGACCAATAGGATTATGTTGCATGAAATTTACACATTAAAAAATAACAACCAACCTGTTCATGTCAAATTATTACAAAACAGCAATCTCTTGTTATTTCACTTTGTATCATGTCTCTCCATTTCTATGGATTCTTCCTCTCTTCCCCTAGTCAAAAATCCAATGCAAGTAAGTGTTGATCAAACGGTTATGAATACCTTATAAACTTCTCATTAGACTTAATTAGCCACCACCAAAACAATGAATATTTCCAGAGCAGCTTCTGTATTATATGGATCTGTAAAGCAGGAAGGGAACCATATTCCTGATGTCAGTTCGCTCTGACATTTATGCACATAAAACCCTTCGGAATTATTATTTTTGTGGGGGCTTAGATTTATGACAACATACAGATGTTTCCATTTCACCTAGTGAAAAAAAAATAATCTGCTACATAGTATTGAAGATAGAACTTAATTGAACCCATCAGATGATGATAGAGAAACAATGCTGTACTTCAGATGGTTTAACTACAGCTTTGTCCCTAGCCCCCTCCCCCCACAAGCACCCTGTGGATTTCTTCCTTGGCCTTTCCCCTCTTTGAAGTCAGTGGGAGCTCTGAGTTTAGAAAAGTCACCCAGAGTACAGAGGGGCACAAGGACAAGGCTGTTTGACTTTCTGCCCTCTCAAGGATCATGGGGTGGATGAATTCCTAAGCAGAAAGGGGGGAAAAAAATCTTAACTTTGGTCCAAATGCAAAGCAAGCATTTCTTTTTCTTTTTCTTTTTTTGAAGTTCAGTATTGTTTCCTTTCCTTTTTAATTTTTTTTTTTATTTTGTGTTTTTACCTTTGCCCTTCCTGTTTCCAACAGGGGTTGGAAGTACTTAAAACTCTTCAGAAAGTATGCTCTGTTGATATTTCTCACAGAGACTGGAGCAGAAAGTATGACTTATGAACCTCTACTGCTTTGATGCACTATCACTAAGGCTGGGAGTGCAAAGCATGAATGTATCAGGCTTGCATTAGCTCTCAAGGGACTGCTAAGATCCAGGAGTCCTTGATGGCAGTTTCAAAAGATGAATAACCAAGCAGACTCCAGTGTGCATTAGCACTAATAATTAGCAGGGGGCATTACCCGTGCTTTTCTTAAAGCAGAAATGTTTAATGTTCTCACTTCATTGTGTATGATTTTCAAAAGTATCATTTATAAAAAAAAAAAAAAACTTTGAATCCTTAAAAAATATATTTTACAAAACCTCACCAAATGGCCCTTCACTACATTTTTAATAAGCTGTTAGTATTTATTGAACATACAATTGTTGTCTTATTAAAATAACATCTGATGCCAATTGGGGCTCCTAATTTAATATATTACTCCTTTGGCTAGCTAATATCAACCTCTCCCATACTTTCCAATAGACGAATAAAAAACGTAATTACTATATATTAAAATTTTCTGGGTAATCTACTTTTATTAAATTATTGGATTTACTTTCTCTTTTAATCTTCTTTGACTTCTCTTGAGCCTACATCAATTCACCTGGTAACTCTTCAATCACATAAGGCCAAGACATTTTATTTGGCTCTTCAATTAAAGAATTGCCTGATGCATGGAGAACTGATAGATGGTATTTGACAGTGACCAACTGTATTTATTTTAATTCAGTAGATATTAATGGAACACTTCACATGTAAGAAACTATGCTAAACAGTATTGGGGATAGAGAAAGAGGCCCCAGGGTGACCAACTGTTCTGGGTTGCCGAGAGCTTGGGGGTGCCTGGGTAATAGATCTCTAGTGCTTCAACTAGGAACATCCCAGGCAAATGAGGACAGATGTTTCACCCTCACTGAAGTCCTGTTCTTCGAAGTTTATCTCAAGGACACAAGGACGACAACAAAAGAACATATGCCATCCTAGCAACTTTTATAAGATGGCCTAGCAATATAAATAAGTACATATTACTTCTTAGTAAGTGACCAGAAAAACTACTATAGTAGTTTTGTCAACATTGGTAATAATTATCATGATTCTGGCTTTATCTTGCTTTAATGCGAGACCTCACAGAACATAATTACTGCAAACATCTGAGAATTCTGAAATGCCAAATAATTTAAAAATCTGCACTAAGTTCTCCTTAACTGTAATTTCATGGTGTTAGAAAATTATAAACCTTGAGATAACCTGAGTTATATCTTCATTCTTTAGCAATTTATGTTGTTTCGAGCATTTCCTTATGTAATCCTGCTGGTACTGCTGCACAATACACATGAACTAATTTATCCAACATCAGCTCCATAAGGCATTTCTATCTTACAGATAGAAGGCCTGGGGCTTAGGAAGTTTACATAGCTAGTCCAAGGTCAAAAGTGTAAATCATAGCCAGGATTTGAATGTGAGTAGTTGAGCTTCAAAGCCTAAGTTCTTAACCATAATTATTACTGCCTTCTTGGAGCAGCACTTGATTTGGCATTATAGTAAATATTACTCAATTTAAATGGGACCTCGTAATCAAGAGAGTTATCTTATAGTTAGCACAGCAAGCTCATTTCGACATTGAGCTAGCTTTCCTAAATTTTAGCCTGATTTCTACCCCATTATATCATAGTATCTCTGAAAGAAAATAGTTCACCTTTTCTCATGCTTAGCATAATGTCTGTCCATTTAGTAGTATTTCACTTATTCATTCACTAAATTATAGACAAAGTGATACTGGGAAAATCAAAGGAATGGTATAAATGATCAATTTCTTGGCATTTATAATCTAGCAGGGAGAGGAAGTATTTATTTTATTTTGCATTTATTATTTTTTAAAAGCTGTGGTATTCTTATATGTATGTTGGTTTCATGTGAGCAAGGAGAAAAAAGGAGGGGCGTGTTTCTGCTTTGGGTGAAACAGGAGAGCAAGGTCTAGAACTCTAGCTACTACCTCAACCCGCTTTGTCATCCAGAAGAAGAGGTGATCTAGAGTTCTGACTAATATGGAACCACTGCTACAAATTCTTGGCCAATGGCATCTGTGGTCACATTTTAGTGAAATAATGGAGATCTTACAAATATGGTAGGATTTGCTTTTGGTCTTAAAACGTAAGTAACGTTGCACTGATTCTACACAAGGAAGTCATTCTAATGTATGGGAATTGCCAGCAAGATAAGCCATTTAACAAAAGCAGGGCATTTGCCCTAAAAAATAATGATAAAAAAGATGATATGAGATTATAAAAGGCTTATGTGTGTTATCATGCCTTATTAATATCTTGTAAGAGAAGATGATAGCTATAAACAGGTGTATTAAGAGAGGAAGATGATTAGTCCTTGAAACAGGCTTCACACACATGAAATTTTGCTCTCATGGGGTTGTACATGACCACAACACTTCAAATCTTCTCACAACTTCAGGATAAATGACAGAAGGACCCTTGAACTGCTTGAAAATAAATTCTTTAGTCAGATTTCATTGTATAGTCTTTTTTTTTCATTTTATAGTCTTAAAGAATTATAGAACCCTACTTCCTAAACCTAGACAATAATTCACTTAAAAGAAGAAAATATAATACAAAATCTCATTAAATGATATGGCTTATTGGTCATATTTTAAGACTTCTACATGCTATTAGAAGTAGGTAATGATGTGGCATGGCTATCTGCATTCTGACTAGTCCTTAGTTAAGTTACAAAGTCTCCATTACAGACTAAAAATAATTCTGGAAAAAAAATAATAATTCTGGGTATGTCACTGGAATCTCAATCTATGTTTCTAGTCATTGTCTAATCACAGCCAAGAGTTTTAGGATGCCTTATAATGACTCATTGAGTTACATTTATTAACCTTAAGAATATTAAAATTAAGTAGAGAAATATATAAAAGAACTTAAACTGTAATATCAATATTCTAATTTCAGGATATACTCTCTATATATGAACATTTAAACTGTAATATCAATATTCTGATTTCAGAATATATACACTATGTATTTGGCAAATTGAGAATTTAGCCACTCAGAGTCAATATTATAATTCCATTTTTTAATGGGTTGAGTAATGAATCTAGTTTTGCAATTTTATATTGAGCCTAATACAGTTTATATACTCTAGTGAAAGATTTATGAGAATACGACATATATTTCTTTTTAAAAAAATTTATTTATTTATTCATGAGAGACACACATTGAGAGAGAGAGAGGCAGAGACACAGGGAGAGAGAGAAGCAGACTCTTTGCAGGAGCCTGATGCAGGATTTGATCCCGGATTCCGGGATCATGACATGAGCCAAAGGCATCCGCCCAACCGCTGAGCCATCCAGGCATCCCTCGACATATATTTCATTTATTTGGTTCATAAGTTTCATTTAAATACTTGATGGTTTATTTTCAGTTGGATAATTTAACTATTTAAATATAAAATACATCATTCCGTAGTTTAAAATGTCTAAGAAGTGTATCTAAATAAATTTTATGTAAATAGAAAAAATAAAAAATTAAGATCTCTCAAAAGTGACTCTGATCATTTGCTATTCTTACTAATATAGATCTCAGAAACAAAGTATAAAAATAATAATAAAAAAAACCAAAGTGTAATGACTTCCCACTCCCCGCCTCTGGATTATAGGACATGTAATTTTAATAAATTTAATATTGAAAGTTTAAATCAAAATATTTGTGAATAGAAAATCATCCTTGAGGACATCAAGGTCCTCGATGAAAACCAAGGGAAGGTTGAGTTTTTAATAGGTATCATGTGATTTCTCTAGTGTCTTAGCCTTCAGGCAGTTAGGAACTAGAATGGTGAGGGGAGTTACATGGAAAAAGTTTTCATGGCCTAATGGAACACTTCAAAACCTGCATAACAAATGCCATTATCTGTCATTCATAAGTCTCATGCCACCTCTAAAAACAAAGTGAGACATAACACAATGGAATTAACAAGTGGATGATGATTCTAGCCTTAATTTCATTTGATTAAAAAGTTATGGCATCCATGATTGAAGGTAAGTATGGGGACATACAGTTAATGCAATATTAATGTTCAATCCCTTTTGGGGCACGGGGTGGCAGTGAGGGACCAGGGTCTACAGCTTACATTGCAATCACCCATTACTCCCGAAGCCTGCCAGAAAACTAGTAGTTGTATGATATTATGAATGATTGAATGATTTATATTATTTTGCCCATGATCGATAAAGAAGATATTTGGGGCTGATTTTATTAAATAGCTAAGTAGCCCACATGGCCTGATACTATAACGTGACAATCAAATTTAAGAGCCACTTAGTTTCCTAAATAAATAAATTTAGGATTTTTTTTTTATTCTGGAGGAGGCAAATAAATCGCACACATTTTCAGCCACCACAGATGCAAAAATATTCATTTGTGAGAGCCACATCAAGGCAGTGGTTGGGGGTTTTCTTCAGAATGAAACATTTGTGGCTAGTTGACACTGCAGAAGGTTGGGTTGAGCAAACTGTATCAAGAGGGAAGTGTCTGCTGACAGTTTGACAAAAGTACATGTTGCTTTTGCTTTACCAGAGGAGAGGTTAGGTGTTACACCACCACTCCCAATGAGACCTTAGGGTATTGTGTAGCCATCCGTTCACAGCTTTCCCAGTGATGAATGAGGTCTTAGCAGATGCCTTGCAGAGAGGGCTAGAGAAGAATAGATTCCTCATATGTCTGCCCTTTCCCCCTCAGATTGGGCCAGGCAGATGATTAGAGAAAGAATGGTCTGGGCAGTTTAATGAAACCCATCTGCTTTCACTGTTAAAGCAAAAGTCCTTCAGGAGCTCTTGTAAAGCAAATCAATTTAGTTTTTAAAAATCATATATAGGTATATATTTTTACACGCAAACACACATATAGCGAAACATTTACTTATTTATCCCAAGAATAAAACTTCCATTGCCTATATTCTCACATGGATGGATATATATTGCTGAGTCTGCATCCAACATGGGTGCCTGATGCAGATTTGACATCAGTAGATGGTTGCGTGGACCAGACATAGAGCAAACTGAACCACTGGAAATCTAAAACTTTCTAACCAGTTAGAGTGGCTAAATAGCATAGTGAATTTTATAGCAAAAGATAATTTATAGAAAATACCTGAATGTACTGACTGCATGAAGCATTGAAATCAAACTGGTTGCTGCCTTTCTGACAATGTCCTCAGGACTGGTCCTCACACAGGACCCTCACTGATGTATGAAAGAGACTTTATTCTACACACACTAGCTTAGATATTCTTTCATGCCATCTAATGTATTTTTGTTTGAATCAGGTTTATATCAAAATTCAATTAAAATCATTTCATATATGTCCAGTATTTAGTATATTGCAAACTATGGATAAACATGTATATGTTATACCTAAGTATCGACTAAAGAAAGAATAAAACATTCAGAGAAATACCAGTGAATTAAAAAAAGAAAAGCATATTTATATTAAAAAAAGAAAAGCAATATTTATATTGAAACTTCGCAGTTTTTGATGATATATGACATTTCTTAAATAGTTAACAAAGAGGTACTATTGCTGCCAGGCAACTCATATTGATAAAGAAAAATACGATGGGCTGATATACCATGAATGAATTCAAATTTGGGAGACTAGCCTTTAAAACAATTTTCATTTTATTATATTTATTTTTATTGAGTATACTCTTCATACAATGAAAGTAATTTATGATAAATCCTTAGGTCTTTCAAAATTAGGGCAAACATTAAAAAAAAACAATTAGGGCAAACATTTTTCAAATCTTTATAAAGAATAATTAGGAGGCTAGGCCAGTGCTTGAAGTGTTTATTTGAAGACATTATTGTAACTATTACATGTTATGCTTATTCTTTTCTATGAAGAAAAAACTCATCAGTTTTAGAACATGATTACCCCATATACTTTAATGGATATAGTATAAGCTGTTTAGAAACAAATTATTCAGTTGAGAGCTTCCATGCTATGGCAGGTTGAGTAGGGGCAAGTTATAAAAGCTCTAGGGATCTTAATACTTATAACAAAGATTCTTAAACTTTAGATTCACCAGAATTGCCTGTGGGGCTTTATAAAACACTGCTGGGCTCCACTCTCTGAATTTCTGATTCAGCTGGTCTGGGATGAGCCCAGACCCATGCCCCATCTTCAAATTCTCAGGTAATGCTGACTCTGTTCCTCCAAGGGCTGTCATTGGGAACCACAGATTTGTACTATCAATTTTATCATTGCATGTAAATCCACTGCCATGAATAAGAGAACAAATATGTGACATAATCAAGCAAGTTATCCATAAAGAAAGAAGAATACTTTTCCTTCTGTTTGAAGAAATGGCTTTTTTTTAATCTTCTTTTTGCTTGCCTAGAAAACCAAATAGGAACCAGAAAATTGGAAGAGGAAACATAAATAGATCATTTTTCTGTATTATAGTAGTTGGACCTTGCTGTAGAAGTTTCTAATCTCACTCAGCCTTGAATCAAGAGGCATTCTTCTTTTCTGTTTCTAGAATGTACTGGGGTGATATGGTAATTGATTTTATCCTTGATCATTCTTATTTGTGTGTGTCATCACTCCATAACAGAACAAGCTTTATATGATAGTGATATTAACTTCTTACAAAAGCCCTGCCTTGGGCAGCCCAGGTGGCCCAGCGGTTTAGCGCCGCCTTCAGCCCAGGGTGTGATCCTGGAGATCTGGGATCGAGTCCCCACGTCGGGCTCCCTGCATGGAGCCTGCTTCTCACTCTATCTATGTCTCTGCCTCTCTCTCTCCATCTCTCTGTGTCTCTCATGAATAAATAAATAAAATCTTTTAAAAAAAAGCGCCCTGACTTTCTTTACTCATGCAAACATTGTTTGTTTATACTTATTGGAATATTCCCAGGTCTCTGGACTATTTCTGCTGCAAATTCATATAGACCTTAAGCATTGTGGTTCTTTCTCTTCATCACTGGAGTCTCCTGGAACAGCCCACAATAGGCTTCATCCTGTTGGCCTAGACATTATTGCTGCTCCATTACTTGGAACATCAAATCTAAGCATCATGTTTGGAAAACAAGGATATGCTTCATGCCTGGTCCATGAACCAATATAAGCTTTTTTTCTTTAAATGAAAGCAAGAACTACCCCTTTCTTTGTGTTTGCTCTCAAACTGCATCCAGACTTAATCCCCCTCACAACAATAGGGTGATTTTCTGGAACCCTGGGCAGCTAGCCTGGCTCTCACAACAACACGGATACCCACCAGGAGGAGACTGAATGCAGAAGGAAATATGAACCCCATCAATGTCACGGCATCATTTTTACATAACCTTTTTTTGTTTTTTAAAATCATCTCTTTTCCATACCTACCTTCCTTCTTTATGGCACAAGGTAGATTTGCATACACTTGCTGGTGGCTAACAAACAGGTAGTTTGGGAATGTCCCTTAACATCTCAAGGACTTATTATCTTTCGGTGGGTGGGTCTGAGTGCACTCACATGATTTTCAACTTTAAAATGGGTAGAGAGGCTTCGTCGCCTAGTTAAAGCAATTATAATCACAATCAGTTTAAAAAATAACTTGGTCTGAGGTCAAAGTTCCTTATCTTTCTTTAGCACTAAGCATAATCAATAGATGCCTAAAATTCATACAAGATGTAAATAAAATACACAAGTAATACATAGAAAGAAAAAAAATCCCGGAGTATAAAAAACATCATTTAGTTTTAATTTATAGAATGTCTTATTTACTGTCTTTAAAATATTTCATGAGCCAGTTTGATGACACCAAGAAAGATTTGAAGTTTGTCACTGGCCTTATACATTTTGTCCCTGGCCAGAAAACAAAGTGAATATTCTGGAGTTTTGCTTTTTTCATTAGAAAAATGATTTTCAGCCAGAATGTCCCCAAATTGCCTCCCCCAAGGTCCATTTAAAATGATTCTGGCAAATAGCCATTTCCCAAATATGTCATATTGCGGTAGTTCTCTGTACATTTTCCCCATATGTCCTGTTCTTGCTTTGCTCTTTTGACGGAAGCACAAGTAAAGTCTCAGCAGCCGCTGAGGAACTGAACCGCGTTTGGAGAGACCCAAAATTTTCATCATCGAATCCACTTAGAGAGGCTGCACAGAGTCATTCTTCCCCAAATCTCCTACTGATTTTCAATGCAAATACTGCCAGCCTAGCTCGCTCATGGCCACAAGATTTAGTTACGCACTTGACTGAAAACCATGTCAATGCAAATTCAGGGGATAAACCAGCATGCAAATCCCCAAGGTTTCAGCAAGTTATAATTCAGCCACAGTATTAGCAAAACAAGATAGCAATTATGCAGGAAATCAGCTGAAAGGTTATTTTTAATTCAAATTTTTTGCATCTTTACAGCTAGGGAAAATGAAACCCTGCCTATTCTTTCTTGTAAAACCTACCCTGATAGAAGCCCAAAGCCATAGGGTACATTTAGTACAGACAAATTCTAAGGGCAGGTACACACATATATAAGTACATATAGTCACAGCAACTGCTTCAAGGGGAGACTTCTGATAAGGTTAAATTGTTATATTTTCTTCCAGTGTTCTTGACTAATCTTGCAGAGATCAAAGCATAACTGGCGTCCGTTAAGAGCTCTATATTTGAAGGTATCAGCCCTGGGCATTTTTTCACCCTCATTTTTGACCTCTTTTTTAAAATATTTATTTATTTATTCTCGAGAGACACACAGAGAGGCAGAGACACAGGCAGAGAGAGAAGCAGATTCCCTGCGGGGAGCCCAATGTGGGATTCCATCCCAAGACCCCAGGATCATGCCTGAGCCAGAGGTAGATGCTCAACCACTGAGCCACCCAGGTGCCCCCATTTCTGACCTCTTGCCTCTGTAACTTTATTTATGCCCCAAGTACTTGTCTCCCTGACGCTGAGGTATGCTAACTGGCTATAACAGAAAACTGAACATTGGCTTTTGCTTTCGTAGTAGGATAAACAGACTTGAATCTTGCAATGAGCGCCCTGAAGTAGGGTTTATGACCATAAGGAAAGGTACTTGCACAGGACTGTCACAGAAACTGTATGATTATTCCTAAAGTTTATCCTTTGCTTTGTTCAGAGAGACCCCTTGCCATTTCTTCTTCTTTTTTTTTTTCCCCATCTCTTCTTAGAACATTTCAGTTGTATTATCTCAAATGTTACCAATCTTGTACTTGTGAACAAATGTTAGATCCCCTTAGGATTATATTTTTTTCCTTCTTACCCTTGACATCTAACCCTGGATTTCCAAACAACTATGTGTCCGGCATTAACTCAGCAGATGTAAATATCTCACTTTTTTCCTCAATGGGGTTCTCTCAAAAAGGATATTTAGCCTGGTAGGGGAGGTGTATCTCTTCTCTATTCCAGGCAGTAAGTGGAGCATCCGCTGCAGCTCATAGGGTTCTGAAAGGTCAAGCTCCCTCTCTGGACATGTTATATTATAGTAATTACTTTCCCCTGGTTTCTCCTCTGTTAAGTACTATTTCCAGCCCCACTGAGTCCTGACCTACCCATCTAAGACTGCTGGTTCTTGAGTCACCATGTTAGGGGTAATAGCACAGCCACACACAATAGCAATGGCTAGGGACCCAGAGGGACCTAACCTCCAAAATAAGAAAGTAGGAAAAAAAGGAAGAATCTCAAACTCATACCCATCCACTGACCCTTGATACTTGAATGAGGAGTTAATCAGCATTAGGACAGAGGCAGGTGCTTAAGAATTCTAATGGCCATAGAGAATACGCTTTCCAGAAATATTTTAACACTGTCATTAACTAATATTTATAGAGAATCATATCTCCTTGATGCGTGTTCATCTTGTTTGGCCGATTACTTTTGAATGCAAATCTGACCATATCATTCCCCAATGCTTAACATGCTTCAGTGGCTCCCTTTTAGGCAGAGTGAACAAAGTGCAATTTCCCGCAAGCCCTTTATCTACATGCTCCATCCACTTTGCATCCTACCCACCTACCCACTGACTTAGAGATTTCCAGATCTGCCTTATTACTACACACACCTGAGCCTCTTCTCATATTCATTCTTGAGTCCAAGATATGCTTATTATTCCATCACCTTGGAAGAAGTTTTTTTTTTATTTGTTTGTTTGTTTGTTTTTCATTCAATAGTTACTCCTATCTCCTTGGTGAGGCCTTCCCTCACTCCCCAAGAACTAAGTAATTTGAAATTCCCAATAATGGCTTCCATTAACTCTCTTACCGCACTGTGTATTTATGTTTACACAAATCTTTCTGACTTTCTGCAACTATTTTCATATTATATTGTGATCTCAAGAGCAGAGATCCTGCCTTTTGAATTGTGTGTACCCAGGGTTAATACAGTATCTGAAGCACAGTGTGCCCTTGGGAAAAATGTGTTTAGAACATCAGGCAGGGCAAATTGTGCACATTTTAATAAATGAATGAATGAATGCACAGAGGTTATAGAATGCTTCCAACCATAATTGAAAGCAGAACAAAACTAAATGCCATATCCCTGAACACTGCTTATTTTGTAATCAATGCTGAAATATTCGTAAAATCAACAAGAAGGATATATGGAGAGAGACAGACAGCTCTACCTCTTGTTTCCTGAGTACCGAAATTGTATAACTTGCTTACAGTAACCCCGCAATTGTATGTAGGTACTTTTCAAACCTTTCAAATCAAATGTCATATTTGGAAAATATCTTATATTAATCGAACAACTTCCATAGTTCCCAGAGCAATTTGTAAATATTATCTTATCAATTCTACTAAAGTAGACAAGCTGAAAACATTATACTTATGCTCCAGATGAGAGAGGCCAAAGGAGAATATGTGGGAGCGTGTATCTGTGTGTGTGTGTGTGTGTGAGTGAGTGAGTGAGTGTTTGTGTGTATGTCTGTGCAGGGAGGATGAAAATCAGCTCTCTCACTAGGCTAACTCCTCCTTAGTTTGTCTCTCAGCTCATTACGAGTCTAATTAAGATCACCACTGACTAGATGACGGGACAGGGATCTGGAGCCATCATTTAAATGACTCTCCTACCAGGTCTCACATGCTGTTTATTCTGCAGAATGCCAGAGACCAAACAACAACAAAAATTCTCTTTCCCTCTTAGTCTCTGTGGCAGTCTCCCTCACTTCCTCTTTCTCTATCTAAAAAATGGCTTTCTACAACACTTCCTGTCTCAAATCGAGGAAAAAAACAAGAAGTATGAACCCGTTCTTCTCCCAGATAATTCACATGTTGATGATACGCCAAAATTTGTTCTGTGTTTTAATCAGTACTTATCATACGTTATAACTGCACAGTCCAAACTCTGTGGCAGACATGCAAGTGCGGATGTGGTCCAAACAATCTGAGCCTGAGCAAGGCTTCAGGTCTACCTTCTCCGTGTTTTAAAACCTTCAATAATAAAATAAATAAATAAATAAATAAATAAATAAATAAATAAATAAATAATAAAACCTTCAATAAGAGGACACATCTCAGTTTATCTGATCCTGTTGCCTGTTATCCTTCAAGGAATTCCAATCATGCTGTTGGCCACCTTTTCTCTCACTCACACAGTTCTCAATCTTGCTTTAACCCATGTCCTTCCTTCTGCATAAACTACCTTCTCCACATAATGAAATTCCATCAACCTTTTCTGATGTATATCCCCCCACATCTCAAATAATACTATTTCTTGGTAATTCCTCTTTAATCCCTGAACTCCCTAGTAAATATTACAAAGATTAACATATGACTACCTGGATGTTCTAAGGATGTTCTAAGCTTACAGATTTTTACAAAGATCATATCTTCAATTACTTTGTATCCTCCAAAGGCTGAACATGGTGGGGGCTCAATAAACACTTTTTTAAAAAAATGTATTTATTTATTCATGAGACACAGAGAGGCAGAGACATAGGCAGAGGGAGAAGCAGGCTCCTTGCAGGGAACCCAATGTGGAACTCGATCCCAGAACCCTGGGACATGTCCTGAGTCACCCAGGCATCCTGACTCAATAAACACTTCTTGCTTAGGAGTTGAGATTAAGGTATACTCATTTATTTTCCCTTTGCTTACACCATATACTCATAGCTTTATTTTTCCTTGCTTTTATTCATACGTTATCTACCCTGAGGTTCCTTCTCTATATCCTCAAACTTACAAATGCCTACTCCTCCTTCAGAACCCAGGGTGCTGAAGACGTTCTACTTGGTCATTCCAAGAATTTATGTTTTTTAATTCCATGCTCCTATAATACTTCATACAGAGCTCTATTTTAGCTGTAATTGCATATCCTCACATATACCTAATTCAATACCACTTTTAGTAGATGGAAAAAGACCCTTCAAATATCCACCTCCTGATCTCTGAAACTTGTGAATGTTACCTTATAAGGCAAAAGAAGAAAGAAAGAAGGGAGGGAGGGAGAGAATGAGGGAGGGAAGGAGAGAGGGTGGGAAGAAAGGAAGGAAAGAAAGGAAGGAGGAAGTAAGTCTTTGCAAGTGTGATGAAGTTAAGAATCTTGAGATCATCCTGGATTATCTAGATGAACCCTAACTGTAATCATAGTTTTATAAAGGGGAGGCTGGAGGAGATTTGAAGCAGATATAAAAAAGTCAGTGATGTATAGACAGAGCAGATATTTGCAGATACTGACCTTGAAAACTGGAATGATGTAGCCACAAGCTAAGGAATGACGGCAGCTCTCAGAAGCTGGAAGAGGCAAGCAAGGATTCTTCCCCAGGGTCTTCAGAGTGTGCATGTCCATGCTGATATTCGGATTTCACCTCATCTGCTAGGGCTCCATCCTCACAACTGAATTACCTCCCAAAGCTCCCCACACACACGCCAAATACCATCACCTTAGGGCTTACCGACACAGGAATGTCGAGGGGGCACAAACATTCAGTGTACAAGACCTGCATTTCCAATAAAAAGCCAGCTTCTTCTTCTGTTGCCTCATGAAGTCTGTGTTTCAGGCTGCATCCCCCACCACTTTCTGCTTGGTGCATTTTGTTCTAACACACTGGGTTTACTTGGGACTTTCTAATAAATCAAACTCACTCTTACCCTAGGGCCTTAACAATGGGCTTTGCACTTTCTGACTGAAATGTTATTTCCTGCCACCCACTGGGTCATTTATCATCATCACTTGAATCTTAAGAACTTGACTGGTCCCTCTCTGCTACAACCGCCGATTATAATTCTTGCACAATACCTCATGCATTTCTTTGTATACTGTATACTTTCCATACTGCCCATCTCCCCTCACCCAAATGTAAGCGTCACAAGAGCAGGAAAAGCCTGTTTTACTTCTCTCCATCTAGCATCTACATCAGTGCTTAGCATCTAATGGTTTCTCAATAAATATCTGTGCAGAGAATGGAGTGCAAAAATGAGGCCGCCCCCTAATGACATCTGTTTAATGAATAACCTACAGGTGTCAATATGAAAAGTACTCCTAGGTCCCCAGTCTGCATTATAACAGAGACACGTGAAAAGATATTTAAGCAGCATTTCTCAGCCTCAGTTTACACCAGATGTGTGAAAGCTAGAGCTGCAAGTAGAGAAGACTCTCGGAATTGCGGGAAGGGCCATGGCCCCCCTCCCTGCATGTGGACAGTAACAGGTGAAACTGGCACCAACCCCTGTCACTTCCATGTGTCCACTCCATTCCCCATGCTTGACGGTTCTCACAGCACTGCCGTGGGCTTCTTGCCAACGATGCCACCTGCAGATGCTCTCACAGGTCTTTCTGTCTTGGCCACTCCCTGGTTGAGGGGAGCCCTTCCTGTGGCTCCTGGTGCCACCAGCTCCGTGGCTCACTTGTGTTTATTTTTCTGAAGATGCTGCTCTAACACAGGCTCCCCAACGACCCCCTTTCTTAGCTTCATCACGTTGTAAACAGTCACTTCTGCTCCAGAGAGTCCCCATACCCTAGGAACAGTGGCCACTATATGTCCCTGTCTCTATCAAACCGTTCTGAGAGGGCCTTCCCCCCTAGTTTGTTTAGTCATAAAAGGATCAAAGCTGAATTACCAATCTGATGTCTGCTTGTACTTTTCTTCTTCCAGTCTTTCTGCTGCAGTTTGAGTGGAAAGCGTGGAAATTTGCCAATTTGGCCTAATACTTTTTTAGGTCTTTCATAGGAAGTTAAAAAAAAAATATATCTATATATATATATATATATATCTATATCATGACCATATACTCCTTTATTCCTATTTGGTCCACTTACTAAATCTAATTCGTTTAAATGTCACTGAGTCCTATGAGAAAAGACATAGAAATGCTCCATCAGTGGAAGATATCATCATTATCATTAGTGTCCTTATTAAACATGGTTAACAAGATAAAACCCAACTTTCATTTTCACTTTTATTTATTTCTTTTTTCTGCAAATGTTCTGCAGTTTTCAATGTTTCCTGAGTTTTCAATGTTTTAAAATCCTCTTTCATTTTCTCTCAGGGCTCCATGGCAATGAGTTGAAAACAGAATATTCTGTTAGTCAAGAGATGATTCTTGTACATGATGTCAAACATCACATTTAATTTAATTACTCGATCAATATACCTTTTGAAGTTATGCATACGAAGTCTCTTGCGCAGTTAGAGATTTAGTTTGTGCTTACGGAAGAGGAGGGGAAAGAAAGAAAGGGAGTATGCAGCATGTGATAGCAATTTTCCTTTGATCATGTCAAAAGTCAGATATGTATAAAAGATGTGCTCAGCAGTGGTTCCAGCACATTCTCTTTCTTCAGTTTGTGAATATGGTCTGTATATTCTGTTGTTAATATCATAAAACTGAAATATATTATCTTCCTTAATAACATCTTAGTTCTCCACAAGCAACACAGTATCAATAGTACTGCTGATTACATACGATTAATAAATAAACTCGCATAACATACCCCTTTGGGTAAATTATATATTTCAGGTCCATATTTGAAATCACTGAATTCCAAATAAGAAGGTAATCAGCTTTCAGATATCTAAAGATTGGTCTTAGAGAATCTATATTAAAGGACTATGAAATATGCAAATTAACTTCAAAGATGAAGACAAAAAAATCCAAGGGAGCTGAAGTTAGTAATTAGCAATGGAAAGATCAGAATCTCCAAAATACAATGAATTTTAAAATCACAGTGGATAGAATTTCTACTTAAACTGGATTTCAAGGAATAATAGGGAAGTTTCCAAAGAATTTCTTATCTGTTTGTTTTAGGAATCAGCAATCAGCCATTTAGTCAGTTTTTAAAGGCGTAAGCTAACTCTTCTAACCTCCATCTGGGGAGAGCTTAGCTCTTTGCCTTTGCCAGCTGGGTCCCAGGCATTTTATTCTGTAGGAGGACATCATGGCTTTCTACAAATTCTTCAGGGCATCATGCTGCCCGTCATGCAACAAAATTCTTGAAGTAGAAATGTGACTCAGTCTGCCCTCTCTGCTCCCCATAGTCCTACAGTGTCTTCCAGAATCCCCTACATCAAAGAAAGGAAGAACCTGTAATGTTGACAGCTGGGTTATTTTATTTTCGACCAAACATAAGTTCTGTTTTTCAAGGATAAGGAACAAAAATAGTTCATACACTAGTTTCAAGAGGAGAATCAATATGTTTAGCTATGAAACAGACATGTCTACTACACACTGCCCCAGATGGGGGCGCTCTGGGGTGCCTGTCTCCACCACCAGCCACTGGAACGCCCATATCGCATTGCTGGGTGACCTCTTTCTCCTCTGGTGTCAGGCTTATCCTGGGTCAAAAGACACTGCAGGGAGATTTTTGCAGAGAAGCTAGTGGGTAACTAGGCGATGCACTGGCATGCTCCTGGCTGGAACAGACATGGAGCTCCCTTTCACAGAAAGACTGAACGGTGATGCCACAAACAGGGCAAGTGTCATTTTCAAGAAAACCAGGCAGAGAAGTGACAGGTATTCTGGATATTCAAACATTGACCCCTTTTCTTTACACTGGTTCTTATATCAGCCCAATCTCAGATGCCCAGGCATTAGCACACCTGGATCATTCTGCTAGCTCAAACCCCTACTCTTCCTCTTGCTTACCCAATCTCATTTGATGTATGTCTCACAACTCCTTTTTTTCTCTCTGTTGAATTATTTATTATCATTATTATTATTCCTATTACAATACACATAAATAGCATATCAGGAAAAACCTGCTCACTCATAACTACAAAACCAAACAGAGCCAATAGCAATGCGAATTATTGTTTTGTTTTCCATAAAAAAGAAAGGAAAAGAGATTTTAGAAATAACTTGGTCTCATATTTCTTCCCAGGAGAGGAGTGGAGATGTTCATATATCATTCTGGGGAAAATTGCTCCCCTTATAAAGAAAAGACAGATAACTCCCAATGTAGGTAAAAGAGAAACCAAGCAAAATAACAATAGCTGACTTTAAAAAGCAGCTAAACAAAAAATATGAGCTATCGTATTTTATCGTATCTGTCTGGATAACCTCAAGCCTGAGTAGTTTAAAAACAAAACAAAACAAAACAAAACCATCCAGCAAAATTATAAATTCAGCAGCTAATGATACCCATGAGGCTAAGGGCCTTATCCAAAAACATTCTGATTCTCTAAATCCATCAACAATGTGAAGCATTTCTTCCACTTGGTTCTACTAACCTGTAGTACAAATTGTCATTTATTTATTTTTCAGTTTTTTAGTGCTGATAAAAGTTCCAAACATATTCTTTTTACAGTTCTTCACATGAAAAGTGTTCACAAGCTTTGATTTGATAATCCCCAGATATATTCCTTCATTATCAAATGCTAAAGGTAGATATAAAAGATCTAACAGGCAAAACAAAATGTGACTGAATGTAAAATAAGTCAATAAAGATCAATAATTATCAATAACGTTGTGTTCTGACATTTTCTCATCTATGTACACGATTCCTAAAACAACGGCCTTAAGATTTTGAAACGCTTGTCCTATACTTTCATATTTAATGAGAATGCTAGCAAATGAAATTATGTAGAATTAGAATAAATAGATTCTGTAGAGGCCAAATGTTGAATCTTAGTTGTTCTTTGCAATATTGTGAGGAACTTCTCTATGAAATAAGAACACTAGATTAGAGGTTTTCATGCTTCCTTCCAGCTCTTGGGATCCATGTGATGATCGTTAGACAGTTTGCTAATGTTTCTTTTTGAGAACTAGGGAACTATTAAAAAAAAAAAAAAAAGAGGGATCCCTGGGTGGCGCAGCAGTTTAGCGCCTGCCTTTGGCCCAGGGCACGATCCTGGAGACCCGGGATCGAATCCCACGTCGGGCTCCCGGTGCATGGAGCCTGCTTCTCCCTCTGCCTATGTCTCTGCCTCTCTCTCTCTCTCTCTCTCTCTCTGTGTGTGTGACTATCATAAATAAATAAATAAATAAAAAAGATTGCATTTATTTATTCAGGAGACACAGAAACAGAGGCAGAGACACAGGCAGAGGGAGAAGCAGGCTCCACGCAGGGAGCCCGATGTTGGACTCGATCCCAGGACCCTGGGATCATGACCTGAGCCAAAGGCAGATGCTCAAATGCTGAGAGACACCCAGGCGTCCCTAGGGAACTATTCTCAAATGTGCGGTGGTCTAGTTTCTCAGCTCAATTTGTTCATCTGCAAAAAGGACATCATATCTGCACTGCCTCATTCAATCAGTGTGTTTCTGTGACGATACAGCATGTTGAGGCACTTTATGGGCTAGAGCACTTTGCAAATCATGATGGTAGTTCTACTATCCATGACATAACTTGCCAAAAGGAAGCAAAATGTTGAATGTGTGGGCCTGATAGTCTATGCTCAGTTTGATTCTTTATCTCCTTAACACCACTGGATCTGGCACCTACCCAGAGAACAGGGATGTAGGCACCCACTTTTACAAGATTATGAGAATGGTACATGAACATATGTGTCTAGCGCTCCCATCACAAGGCCATACAAATGATAAGCACTCAGAAAATGGGAGTGATTATTTTGTGTACATTCCTGGGCTTGTAAAGCATGTGTCTAGGCAGTTTTCATAAAACAAAGACAGAGAGAGAGAGAGAGAAGACAAGAAAGTCTAAGTGTATTAATTTCTAAGTATGTTCACTTCCCAGAGACTATTCAATCTAACAAAAGGGGAGCTAGAACTAAATCATAGTTAAAGGTGTTTCCATTCTAGGAGTATCAGATCTCCAGTAAAGGAGATAAATGGGCATAACTTGGAGCCTCAGAGTACAAATGAGTGCTTTTCCATCTTACTTTTCTAGCTTTCCGGGTTTCTTTACCATCAGCACTTTTGCCAGCGGTGTACCAGGGCCAGCTTGTGAGGAAGCTGGTACATATTAGTTTGTCAATTCTGAAATTTTCAAGAGTTTTATGAGCTGGTTGAAAAACTGTGGTTGCTTAAAACCTGCCAAGATGGGAGTATTTACATCAAGGAAATCGACAAACACCACAAATTACACTTTTTTCCTTTTTTTTTTTTTTTTTTTGGTCCTGGAATTCTCGTTGTTAGACATTTACCAGCATACCACTGCTTTTGCTCTTTGAAAACAACCCATTGATCTTGAGAAGTTAGCCCCCATATATTGCTCTCAAAGGAAGGAAATCACTTATCTTTAAAAAAAAAAAAAAAGAAAGAAAGACCGAAAAAAAAAAAAAAAACATGAAACAAATGCTTATGGTGAGCCAGGCATTGTGCTCTATTCTAAACTGGCAGGCAAAACAGCATACAGTCTATTGATTAGATTAAAAATACTGGACTTGAACACAAAGGAAGATTCAGATGTAATCAATCTAGTAAAAAAAAAAAGGCAGAAGAGAGGATGGCCCAATCAGGGAGGACATTTCAAAAGCATTATTATGCTGTATGCTGAACTAGCGGGCATCAGACACTGGTAAACTCATCTCTTGAGATGCAACAGTGCCACCCTTCATGACTCCCTTGACATTTCCAGCTTGAAGAAGACTGTTATTGTACCTCAGACATTGTGATCTTAACTTTGTCGTAAAAAAAAATGACAATGTCTTCAATATATTTAATAAATCACTACTAAATGTCTTTTGATTTCTTTATATGTAGTTATCTGAACTGAATGATTCATTGTAGCGAGAGGAATAGGCCCATTGTGAAATCTCTTCATAGAAACAAAGAGAAAATGTGTTGGCAGTATTCTTTGTTTCACAATATGAAAATGCACAAAAAATTTATTTGCTTTTAACACTAAAAGATGTTCCAATTGCACCTGTCATCCAACAGCATTAAATATTTTAAAAGCGAGCAGTCAAGACACATACTACCTCCTTAAAATAATGTTAGTTAATATATTTAAACTCCTCTGATATATATTTTTGAATCACAGAAACTGAGGGTTGAGCATTTATGTGAACACACGATGTGACATTTCTATAGCCAAAATCCTGGCTAACCTTGGGCCTCAGTGTGCTGATGTCAAAGAAAAACTACATAAGGAATCTTGAAAAACAAGGTTAATACCCCAAGTTTTGCCATTTCCTGGCCAGATCACCTTAAGTGAGCTACTAATGTCTGTTGGGCTCAGTTAGCCAATTCATTAATTTACACAATATTTATAAAAAGATGGGAATTGGACAAAGACAGTTTTTTGATAAGCAACTTTATCACTGGAGTAGGAGTGACAAGTTTGCATGGTACCTGGATAAGCAATGAGTCACACATTATCATTTGGATTTGCTCAATATCTTGATTATGACTCACAAAATGTCTCAGCGGGATACAAGATATTCTAAAAAAGAAAGTACATTTTAGGTTCAGAGCTTTCTTAGAGAAGAATATCTAAAAATGTTTGAATAATACTGTCTTTTTATTTATTAATTTATTTTATGGTTTACATTTTTTTAAGATTATCTGTCACCATTTAATAACTTCTGTGAGAGTGTATATATTATGGCTCTCTGTTTCCTGCAGCCTGGTAACAGGATTATGGCAGAGTCTTTCTTCATTTCTTTCTTCAGCTCCATTTCATGTTTCTTAAGAGCTAAATGGGCAGCATCATGTCTGGATTCATTCATTCTTATGATCATTTGGTTTTTGCATTGTTGTAAATAACATAAAACACAAAATATATTATCTCAACCATTTTTAAGTGTTATAATTCAGGGGCATTGAGTACAGTCACTTGTACAACTTTTACCATCATCCATATCGATCTTTTTTCATCTTCGCAATCTGAAACTCCATGGTCATTCAATAGTCACATTTTCCCTGGCTCCCAGCCCTTAGCAACCATTACTCTATTTTCTGTCTCTATGAATTTGACTACCCTGGTTAACAGATGTAGGTGAAATTAGTCTTTTTCCTCTTGTGATTGGCTTATTTCACTTATGACATCTTCATGGTTCATCCATGTTGTAACATGGCTGATTTTCCTTCCTTTTAAAGGCTGAAAAATATCTCATTAGATGAATATATCATATTTTCTATCAATTCATCCAATGGTGGACACTTGGGTTGCTTTCATCTTGTAGCTATTATGGATAATGCTGCTATGAAAATAAGTGTATGAATATCTATTCAAATTTCTGCTTTCAATTTTTAGGGGTATATACTTAGGGGTGAAATTGCTAGATCATACAGTAATCCTATGATAAATTTTTTGAGGAACCACTATACTGTTTTCCATTTTACATTCTGTAATATTTGTATACTTCACTATTTAACATTTCCACCGGCAATGCACAAGGATTTCAATTTCTCCACAGCCTCTCCAGCACTTGTTATTTTGTTTTTGTTTTTGTTTTTTTTAATAACAGCAATCTTAATGAGTGTGAAGTGGTATCTCATCGTGGTTTTGATTTGCATTTTCCTAATAATTAGTGATGTTGAACATCTTATCATAAGCTTATTGGATGCTTGCACAGTTTCTTTAGAGAAATATTTATTCAAGTCATTATCCCCCCCCCCATTTTTATCAGCTTGTTTGATTTTTGTTGTTGAGTTTATTTTTTGCCCCGAATGACCTACATTCTAATAATGGAGAAGTGAAAATAAAAATACTGAAATAAGTGGTCTTGCTAAGTTATGAATGAAGAGCCATGTGAACAATAAAGCTTGAAGCAACTAGCTTTTTCTGGGGGAATAAGAGAAGTTTCATTAAGGAGTCACCCTGTCTTCTGTGTCTTACTTACCAGGAATTGATCTGTTTATGAATGGCACAACAAGGTAATTTCAAAGACATTAAGAGGTAAATGATTACAGGATCCCAAGAAATTACAATATCATTACTGTGAAAACAGAAAATGATCATTTTAGTCACATTACTTTCCTTTAAATTGACTCAAAAAACATTTTTACTATTTTGTCTGAATTATAACATATAAACCATACACAAGTGGGAATATTGTCAAGAGTAATGTTAAGAATTAGAATTTTAAATTGTTCTCTCTCCCCTTCAAGTAAGAAAAACAACACAGAGAGGGTTCCAATCTCCATTCTCAAGATATTGATAAATTCTCTTAGAGTAAAGATTGGTGTACTATCCCACCAAACTAGTTTTTCCCAAACTATGTTTCTAAATACTAGCATTCCACAAGTGTGAAACAGGTGTTATGTGAGAAATAATTCTGTGATTTAGTAAAGTATAGAAGATGCTGGGTTAAACAAAGTTAGAGACATTTGTTCCTGTAAACCATCTCAGATCTCAATAAAATCATGTGCATTCTCAATCTCTGGAGAGAGAAAACAGTATGTAAATTGCTTTTTAATTTTTTTCTGGCTAGAATAATGCCATTAATTTGGCTACATCTCACTGTTTCATTCTTTGCTTGACATCTAGTAGGTCCTCAATCAATGTTATTTGATTAAATGAATAAAGATCTGGGCAGGAGGAAAGGCAGAAAAAGCACTCAGACAAGCAAACAGTACAGATTAGCAAATCTCCTTTTTTTTTTTTTTTTTTTTTGCAGCCCAACACCTGGAACAAGAAAAGAAGACACAGATTTTCCTAGGGAATAAAATTTAAAAATAGTAACATACCTTTACCAGAATATTATTTTTAGTGGAGAGTGGGGCTGGGGTGAGTAGATTTTCTATGGCCTAGATGACCACCTCAATTATTTGCACACTTTAACAACAATGGCATCATGAATTGAGGGGAGGGAGTTCTTTCTTAGCTTCAGTAGCAATTAGTTTGCTCCACTAGAATATGATAAATGATTATCCTTACTTTAGGACGAGTATACAAACTTTATTAAAGATTAATGAAATAAGCTACTCAGCCATTTAAATTATCTAGGCATCAGATTCGATTCTGTGACCTTCTAATGCAAGAAATTTGAAGAGGTAAGCTAAATTGGATCTGAAACAATGTTTGTTTTTTTTTTTTTCTGTTCGCTGTACACTTAATGGCCTTTCATTTCATCTAAAGCCATCTTGTTCCCATGATCTGGAAAACATCTGCATGGAGAATGCTGGAGGGTTTTCACTACATCTGGTGAATACTTGAGAAGAGCACTGAACATCCCTGCAAAAGTCCTTCACTCTTACAGACATTGCAGTGGACCTGTCACTCTGGAAACATTTCCACTCCCTCTGCACGCTGGACATTTGCTTGTATCAATATCAATCCACTCTCTCATTCACATCTTCTAATGTTCCTTTTTGCCTTCAAATAAGGCTCAGACTTCCTTAAATGGCTTATGAGACACTTCATAGTTATCTCATGGACTCATTTCTCCATATTCCTTACTCACTGTCTATGTCCCAACTATGCTGATTTTTTTCTATGTCCTAAGTAAACAAGTTTTAATCTCATCTCCCTATCTCTGTAAACAGTGTTTCTTCTGTCTGGGAACACCCCATTTCCAACACTCTGCTTCTTTCTTATCTTTCAGTTCTCTTGGAATTAGCCCCCACTAGAGACTCCATATTGATCCTCTTTTTAATAGGTAAGGAGCACCTCCTATGAATTTCAAGAGCACTCTGTTCTTCCTCTATTATATAATTTATCAAACTACACTTCAAACTGCCTGTGTATTCAACTATTTCCTCCATTAGACTAAAAGGAGGATAAGCTTTAACAATTTTTCCTTTTTCTTTTTCTTTTTTCTTTTCTTTTCTTTCTTTCTTTCTCTATTTCTTTCTTTCTTTTTTTTTTACCTTTTATTTCACCTTTTTTTATCTGTAAGGTTTAGGTCAATACCTGCTGGATAGCAATTGCTCAAAAGTATTGTTGAAAGAATGAATAAAACCATGTAGTTATGTACTCTTTCAATAAATGAGTGCCTATATGTGTATTGGTTAAAAAGTAGTGAACAAGATGAGCAGTCTACAAATTCATGGAACTTACAACAAGGGGGGAAGAGACAAAAAAAATGATCACAAATAAATATGTAAAATAAACAAATTTCAGATCAAGAGAAGCCATATATTTGTTCAAAAGAACAAAGGGTGTATGGTATTGAAGGTAAGCAAATCGGTCATGGTGCTTATTGAAATGGCTTAATTTCTTTTTTTAAATTTTTTTAAAATTTTTATTTATTTATGATAGTCACAGAGAGAGAAAGAGAGGAGGCAGAGACATAGGCAGAGGGAGAAGCAGGCTCCATGCACTGGGAGCCCAATGTGGGATTTGATCCCGAGTCTCCAGGATCGCGCCCTGGGCCAAAGGCAGGCGCCAAACTGCTGCGCCACCCAGGGATCCCGAAATGGCTTAATTTCAAGGGAATAACAACATACTATCTGATTATAAAAAAATACATGCTTTCTTCATCTGGATCACACTGTTAGACTAATTTTTCAGCTTCTCTTATTGATAGAGGTAGCTGAGCTACTAAATCTTTTTCATGGAATATATATACTGGTGAGTATGTCTCTTCCAGTCTCTGCTTCTGCTGGCCGGATTCACAGTATAACGAGGTAGTAGAAGATCATGGAATCTCAATGTCAAAAGGACCTGGGCTTGCAAATAATTGGGGAGTTAAAAATTGCCTCTCAGTCAAGAACATCCACCTGTTGATATGTGAGAAAGAAATATTTTCAGTTTCATATTCAGGAATTTAGAACAGCATAATGCAAAGATTATTATACACTTCAAAGAAATCTTTTTTTATTTTTAACTATATGCATTTTACATTTTCTCATTCAGATGTCACAAAGGCTTTGATTAAAGATATTGAGGTTAGCAGGTTTTGTCTGTAAATGGAGTTGCAAAAGTCATGTTTTATTATTTCTTAGGGGCAATAGAAGGAAAAGCAAAAAGTAAACAACACTGAGAATATAGAGACAGAGCTTTAGATATACATACAGTGTAGATATTGATAGACACTTTCAACTAAATGTTGAAATTTTAGGATCATTTCATATTAATTCAAGGACAACCAGGATGCAACCATAGAGTTAATAAATGAGAGACCTTCACTACCACACCTTGCAATCTACTTGGAATGTCTACCATCCCCAACTGGTAAGCATAGGCTAATCATTTCACAGATGCCTGCAGAACCCTCCCTCATTGGAACAGCTTCTGTTAAACTCATCTGGATGCTAAGAATACTGCACTAGTTATTTAAACAATTCCTCAGTGTACTAATAAAATACATGGTTTTGTACAAGTGTACTCCAATGGGAATTTGAATACTAATTGTTCTTCACTTTTACATTCTGTATCATTCGAAGCACATATAAGTGAATCTGAAAATATATGCATTTTCTTCCTTTATAGATTAAAGGACTTACATATACTTTGCATGCTTTCGAGGTGGTGAAATTGTGAGCCCTGCGGAGATTAAAAGCAATCCGATGAGACTGATCCTCTTAAAAATTCGAATAGCACCAAAGAGAAAGGTAGAAGTAGAAGGTCCGGGATATTGAGTTTCGCCTGGACAACTCAGTTCTGCTACTTTCTGCAAAGACTAGAAAAAAAAATTCAGATAAACTTGAGAACATTAGTATGAGAAAGAGTAATGACTAGTAACTGACAAAAAGTATTAACACTTGGATTTGGACATCTTATCAAATGAGAGCCAGGGAGAGGAAAGCTGGCAAATCAGAGGAGAGGCCACTTGCTTGACTCTCATTATAACAGAAAACTAAAGTAAATAAATTAAACTTGTGATTTTAGTTTACTTGTATTTATAACTTGGATGTGTGATTTTTCCATTCTTAATTCTTGACATGATCTTTACCATAGAAATACCACCAAGCATGTGGTTTGCAACAGCATGGGTCAACACACGCAGTTCGGAATAGAACTAAACTAATGGTCTTATTGTTGGATTGTTTTGTTTTAGAATACATCCTAAATGTTTAAATCTTTCTTCTTGTTACTCAAGAAGCTCCTGAAACTCAGTTGTTTTTATAATTAACAAATGAGGTCATAAAAATTATGTCAAAATTATATCATATAAGAGTGTCCAAGGGGATGGAAAACTTTCCTTATATCCTAGGCACAGAAACTGACTATAATATCATACCATCTGGGGGATCCCTGGATGGCTCAGCAGTTAAGCATCTGCCTTCGGCCCGGGGCATGGTCCTGGAGTCCCAGGATCGAGTCCCACATCAGGCTCCCTGCATGGAGTCTGCTTCTCTCTCTGTGTGTCTCTCATGAATAAATAAATAAAATCTAATAAATAAATAAATAAATAAATAAATAAATAAATAAATAAAAATATTATACCATCTACTTACATACACAGCATAATATTTCAATAAAAATAAGACTCTGACATTAGGGATAGAATTTTTTCATGTATACAACTTGGATCTGAGTATAATCCTTGTAGTGAGAGAATAGTATATCAACAGAATATAAAAAGCTCACCTTGTTATTGCTGTGCAATTATGATAAATTCACTTTTTATTATTCTACCTGAGGCACAGCTATAATTACCAATGCCATAGTATCCTCTCATTTAATAAATGAGGCAGCTGTTATGTTTACAAAGATGCCAGGGAAGATACAAAAATTCTTGCAACCTTCCTTATTAGCTTTGACAAGTATTCTTTTGCTGTAAGATTGGCACCACCACGTTAGATAAGATTAGATGAAAAAATCATTTCCATTTGAATGATACGATCTTTGTGTTCTTTCTTTATTAAAAACACACAATACACTTGAAATGTACAATTGTATTCGAATGGTTATTCATGGAATACAAGGCACTTCACTTAAAAAAAAAAATCCTCAGTCCCTATTTTTACATCTCAATGTGCTGAAATGCACTCAGATTGAACACATCTGTTAGAAGAGTTAGATAGGGACCTTGCAGCATTCTTCCCTTGTCTAAACCAGCTCGCTGGCACTTAAAACAGAACTAAATAAGCTTGCTTGATTTTCTTTTGTCTCAGGAGAAGGATAACTTCTGATTACCCCTTTGGGAAATAGGCAAATTTGTTCTGTCTGCAGCTAGAAAGTGAAGGCTATGCGCCATTCAGAAATTGTGATTCAGGTTCATGCTGCAGATACAGAAGAAACATGTGAAACGTGGAAATCTAAACATTTAGTTACTAAATTCGAGAGATGTCCATTTGGAAACAATAGCTAGGAATGGGAATAGTGACAATATATTTCCACATTTGCATAAATGAGCTTTCAAAGTAGGTGCAGAAGCAGAAAGAATGAAGAAAAAGAAAATTATAGACAGTCATGACATGGATGAAAATAAATTGGAATCTGAGTGAGCAAGTAAGAATAAGATGACCTCCTCTGGGTGGAGAGAGTTATACATGGTTGCTTATCCTCGTCCACACTGCAATTATTATCAATGGAATACACAGAAACTTTGACTTCTAATTCCTAAATTCAATGAGAAGTATCTCTGAATTCTGAATGTTACGGAGCTAGGAGAAAAAAAATAAAGCTGCATTTACAGATATAGAAGCAAAAAACCCCTCAATTCTATTTTACGTTCTCTCCTATACTAACTCCTGGGTAAAAACTATTTGCTTCAAAGAGAAGATAAGAAACACTGATCAGTATTTGAAATTCAAAGGCAGTAAAACTATCAGTAGGCCAGGGGAAATCTCAAGCTAGTCTCCCTGAGACTCTTCCAAACCATAGGAGCTTACTTTCTACCGATTTTTTTTAATGTATTTGTTTTATAATACATTGCTATATCTATTTAATATCCTCATAATATTATTATGCCAGTATTCCTTAAACATGGTTGTCTTTATTGGAATCTTTGTTTGTTTTACCTAAGTATACTGCCTTAAGTGAAAATCTTTGCTAATGAGTGGTTTCATGTTAATCACATCTTAGGAGGTTCATATTTAAAACATTAATTGAGTTGCTCTTTTGTAGGATTACTTACCCCAAATTTTATCTCGTCTGTAAATTTGGATTTATACATACTAGGTGTGCTTTAAAGAGATTTCTAATGTGGCTGTAGGTTATTTGTAGGTAAGAATCCAATTTTTTCTTTTTTTTTTAATTTTATGTATTTATTCACAAGAGACACACAGAGAGAGGCAGAGACATAGGCACAGGGAGAAGCAGGCTCCCTGCAAGGAGCCAGATATGAAATTCGATTCCAGGACCCCAAGATCATGACCTGAGCAGAAGGTAGACACTCAACCTTAACTAAGCCACCCAGTGCCCCAAGATTCTGCATTTCTAACAAGCTTCCAAGAAATGCTAATGCTGTTGCTTTATGGACCAGTCATGAGGAGACAAGGCTCAGGCTAGATGCTATACAGAGAAAAATATGAGAATTGGATTCTTGGGGGCATCTGTTCAGTGGTTGAGCATCTGCCTTTGGCTCGGGTCATGATCCCAGGGTCCTGTGTTGTTCTTTGCTCAGTGGGGAATCTGCTTCTCCCTCTCCTTCTTCCCCTCCCCACCACTCATGCTCTCTCTCTCTCAAGTAAATAAATAAAAATCTTTTAAAAAATGCAGAATCTTGGGTCACACTCAAAGCCTAATAAATCAGAATTTGTATTTTAATAAGATCTTCCATTGAACATATGCTCATTTGGATTGAGAAGCACAACACTAAACTAAAAACATTTTGTGTGTAACTTGTTTTATATGTGTGTGTGTGTGTGTGTGTGTGTGCGCGTACTAGAATAGCAGTGGTTTCCATGGTGATGGTGATGACAGTGATAGTGGTCTTGTGGTGGTTATGTTGGTAATAGTGATGGTTTTGGTGGGAATGGTGAAGGTGGTATCAGCTTACTTTCAGGTCCCACTTTATAAGGAACAATTCTTTCTGTACAGAAAGATCATTGGAAAAATAGTAAACAAAAATGAAAAATCCTCTGGGGAGAATTTCATGCTTCTGAAAAGAAAATACTGAGAAATCATTGAAAGAAAAATATGATTCCCAAATTTATGCCCAAGAAGGCCTAGAGAGGAGAGGATAGACCTAGGTAACCAACAGATAATTCGGGAACCAGAACTGAACTTGAGACAATAAATTCCGCTGCAGTATCTCCAATGAACCTCCCCACACCATGCTCAATTGCTTCTCTAGAAAATAATAACCAAATAGTTAAGATAATTATGAAGCACAGATACACCATTAGCTTTCCTAGAACACTAGATTATTAACTCGCTTAGTGTATCCCTTGTGTCTCAGTTTAGCCTAAAATACTATAAATCTGTGGACAGAAAAAAATTTTCACATTTTTTTCTCCCTCTATAAAGGAACACATGAGTGTCCTGGAAAAATGACGACCTTGGCTTCAGGATAACTTTTCATGAGCAATCAGCTCATTCCTTTTATCTTTTAGGCCTGTGGCATTTTCTATGATGGCATACTAATCCAAGAGGATTAAGGCCCGGGGACCTGTAAAGAAAATACAACCTGCATTTATTGCTTTGTTATAATCTCCCCCTGCAGTGCATAATGCTTCTGCTGTACGAACTACGTACTGGGAATCAAATTTCATCAGAGGGTCTTTGTAGCATACTGTCCAGGAGTGCTAAATGTGGCATTCCCCTGGCTTGAGTTAGTGTCTTCATTTGTTATCAGTATGGAACCATCAAGTGCCTAGGGGTCATTGGGAGACCCTAAAGTAGTGTAATGAAATTATAATTGCAGCTATTCTGTCCGAAATATACAGAAAATATGATAACAGCATCCACAGTCAGTCTGCAACTTAGGTAATCCCAAGATTCTGCATGGACGGGACAAGACCTACTTTTTGGTTTTAGCACTCCATTCCTAAAGCATAGCCTCTTTAGGAGTGCAAAGAGACTGATTAAAATTTCACTTTTTTTAAGATTGTAAAATGTAAAACAAAAACATAACAAAACTTGAAAATGAGGGAGAATGACTATCTTCTAAAACCACGGTGTATATGTACCAACTTTCAGGGAAGCAATTTCAGGGGGCTAATATTCACGGTACCTGTCTAGGGCAGGAAATTGAACTAAGTCTCTAGAGTTCCACTGTCAATTCATCAGGATAAATAAGAGTCTACAATCCAGCATGTTCCAGATGAGAAACAGGCCCTAGGCTGCTTCTGCCATATTTCATTAGCAACCTTTCTGATCACAGGGTAATACCTAAGGAAAACCATGTATGCCACATAATGCTGTGAAGACCAAAACTGGTGGTCAGAGACACACACACAACAACAACGACAACAACACACACACACACACACACACACAAAACCACAATCACAGTTTTCTGACTTCTGTAGTTTACGGAAAAGGTAAAACTAGAATACAGTATAGTATTTTGTAATGAGTCAATTCAACAAAAGGATTGATTTTTTTGTTTATTTATTTGTTTTTAGATGTCAATGGATTGAAACCAGTCTAGTTAGAGAATTTTTGTTGCTGTTTCTCTCATTTCATAGCAACTTATTAAATAGTCTATAAAATATGAATACTTACATCAAGCATTTTGGGGGAGGCAGCAATGAAAAGAAGATCATGATCATTGAGTCCTTCCAGCAAAAGAAGGGATTTGTTCTAACAGTTTACCTTGGGTTATGCATGCTTCTGAGTTGGATCAAAAAGCTTCCAGGACCTTGCAGAAAAATTTCGAATACATATTTTGCTATCGATAGGTAAACCTTTGGCATCCTACTCATTTTTATGGAAACCAAGATTTTTATGTTCAAAACACAAAAAGAATTACAAACATATTATAATTTTAGGGAGACACTGCAAGAACTAAATCAGCTGTGTTATATGAAAAATCATATTTTAAGCTGTAAAATGTTCAGTTGTATAATACAGGTACAAAGCCATGCAGGTTATTTCAGAGAAAAAAAATTTCCCAGTGGGAAAGCAGAGCACTAAATGAAAACCAGTTGTGTTTACACACATGAGATGACCAAGAGAATGATGGAAGAGCATTGAGATTATGCATGTACATTAGCACCATGGTTGAGAGCCTCAAATACAAATTTCTAATGGTTTTTGAATTGTGTTAAAAATAAATAGGCTAGTGGTCAGTGGCAAAATAGACTTCGTTAAACTAACTTTCATGTGACTGTGAACTGATTTAGGAAAGAGTGTACAGAATTAGAATGGAAAAGGTATGTAGAACAGATATCATAAAGAAGACAGCCCCACCAGTGTCTTAATGGAGAAGGAGATCAAAAGAGGGAAAATGAATTTTTGCCTTAACTAGGGTCCATGACAAAAACAGAAAAGCAGGGACAATAGTTGGTATAGGTGAGATTATCATTTTTAACCTGAAATTTTCCACAGTGTACTTTATGGTTTTATTTTATTTTTTTTTCTGCTGATAAGGATCCCCAGGCTCTTCCTAACACAGAGGCTCTAAGATATACACACACAAAAGACAATTCAATTTTAACAACAGGAAACATTTTGTTGAAAAGGATTGTTAACAATATAATAAAATACTTCAGTTTTTCTCATTGTCTGTGTGGTCCTCTGAATTGAAAATACATGATGGGTTCTAAGAGACCACCCAGAGTTTCAACTCTTACTTTCTTGACTGTCTTCATAATAATGTTTGCTTTTTCTTCATTTTTCCCCTGCTTTCTTTAAATCTGGATTCCTTATGTATCTTAAACATTTTCATGAATTGGGACTCCTTGAATAATATGTCAGATGTATAAATAATAAAGCTAATTCTACAAGAACTAAACTATATGTATTGCATAAATGATCATAAAAGCAATCCATGTAGGATCATCTACAGATAGGTTGTATAAGATCTGTTGTATCTCTTGAATGAAAAATTCTAAGCAATTTAAAGTAATTACAAAACTAATGTGAGATCAACTTAACCTCAAATGGTAAAGACCCATTGATCATTTCAGAACTAAGTTAATTAAGGCTAACATATTTTATATCTCTGGACCCAAGATAAAAATATTTGGCAATTTTGGATGGAAAAATCTTTAAGATATCTTTCTAGATTGATGCATTAATTATCCAAAGTCTAGTGATTTATCAATAAATATATTACTAAACTACAAGATTTCCTTAATATAAAAATTCAATTAGCCCAGTTGTGTTGTTTTTATAGGTGTTTAAGACTCCAGTATAAAAAATTTTAATTTGCTTCAATTTGTCCCAGAAATTAGCAAATGAAACTTTTTCCGTGGCTAAGGATTGTGTTTGAATTCTTAATTATAAATTCCTCTTTCTTTGATAGGTAAAATCCTTTCTATGACTCATGGAAACTCAGGGCTTAGTAACACATACCTGTCAGGATTACTGTAAATCTAAATAGAAGCAACCAACAATTTTCTCCTATTTTCCTTTTTTTCCTATTTTCAATTCTTTTACTAAATATCTTATTTTTAAAATCCAAAACTATATTGTTTTAGAGAAAGACCAACATTTAAATCTGAATTTCAGGCTCTTAACTTATTTATGTTTCCATTTCCATGTGATGACAAGTACATGATTTCCATGTTAATAAAGTGATTTGAGAGCCTTGAAAATGTCTCTTCTGTATGTAAGTGTTGCTCCAAGTTCTTGTCAGCACAGTTAAGCATTTCATAAGTACCAAATGTTGCTCTTGAACACCCTAATTAACATATGTAAATTCCAATTTAGAAAGCCTCATATTTTTATGAACTGAAATTTTTTATTTAAATTAAGAGAGAGCTAAATCATCCCAGACTCTCAACTTAACCAATGTCAATTTAGTCTTAGGAAAAATGTAGTACAAACAAAAATGTTTTTAAGGAGATTTTACGTTTTTCAAAGAAAGATCAAGTCCCTTTTGTTAGTGTTTAAATTGGTGGGTAAAGGTGAACATATTATACCAGATCTCAGGAAGGTCTGGAATCTATTTACCACACTAGTGACACATTGACAGGGTTACAATTCAGAATAGAAATTAGAGATTAAAGAAATTTCTAGGGGCACCTGGGTGGCTCAGTTGATTAAGTGACTGACTCTTGATTTTGGCTCAAGTCATGATCTCAGGGTCATGGGATTGAGCCCCACAACAGCCTGGGTTTGGGGCCTGCTTAAGAATCTCTCTCCCTCTCCCTCTGCTCCCCACACCTTAATTTTTTTTTCCTAGGGGCACCTGGGTGGCTCAGTTGGTTAAGCATTTGTCTTCAGCTCCAGTCATGATCCCAGAGTCTTAGAATCAAGCCCCACCTCAGGTTCTCTGCTTGGTGGGGAGTCTGCTTCTCCCTCTCCCCCTACCCCCTCCCACTCAAGCTCTCTCTCTCTCTGGCTCTTTCTCTCTATATATCTCAAATAAATAAATAAAATCTTTGAACAATTTTTATGTCTAAATTCTTTCTTGTTACAATCCCTACTGTTTTCAAGAAAACAAACAAAACAGAAGCAAGAACAGAATTAAAAACTTTGCATCCTAAAGCTTATCTCAGAGAAAAAGAGTTCCCTATTCCTTTTTCTGAAGTGAGGCTGAAGATAGGTCATAAAGGAGCCCATTTCCTACCACAAGAATTCACTGTCAAGTGTTTGCCCTCATCTTTCCCTGCAAGCTACTATTCCCAAAAGTGACAAGGGGAGGCATAGGTAGGAGACTGAAAAGGCAGTTGAAGGAAGTGACTGAAGGGGATGGGACACCAGAATATCTCTCCCTTTCCTGGTCTCCTCAGGTAGCTCCTCTGGCCGGGGTGGCATCTCCTCTAAGGTTCCAGGTCCTGGTGGACAAGCCAGGGTGTGGCCTCAACTTCCAATACTGGTGACTTCTCTTGCCTGTCCTTCCAGGAGAGAGATGGTAGTAAGTTTCTTGCTGTTACTTTATCATCCTCTGTTAATTTGCAGGCCCTTCTACCCTTCTATCACCTGGTTAACCAATTCCCTGCATTCAGTTCTGATATAAATATCCATGTAACTTCTACTTCCTTGCTAGACTTTGATTCTCCATTTTTCAGATGTCTGATTTTTATCATATCATTTGTGTATTTTCTAATATGTTTTTTTCTCACAGAGACTAAATTTCTGGCACTTTTCTAATGGTTGTTAATCAACACTAAAGTGTTCCTTTTTTTTTTTTAAGATGGTATTTATTTATTTGAGAGAGACAGAGAGACCACCAGAAGAGGCAGAGGCAGAGGGAGAAGCAGACTCCCTGCTGAGCAGGAAGCTTGATATGGGGCTTGATCCTAAGACCCTGAGATCACAACCTGAGCGTAAGTCAGACACAACCTACTGAGCCACCCAGACACCCCTGACATGGTCTTTTATAGAGATCAATTGACATGAAAATCTTGGTGCTTGTATTTAAGAAAAACTGTATTTTTATGACTTATTTACTTGAGATCCTGGACTTCATAAGATAGGCTTGGCCTCTTTTAGGGAAGTTTTGCATAAGCAGAAAATTAGAATGTATCCCATGCCTTACTCCTCACTTCTCAGAAAGGTGGCTAGAAAGATATCTTAAAGAGTCATATATTCAGTCAGGAATTTAAGGGATTCTAATGCATATTATAAGATTTACCAAATCTTACAGACATTCAGAACTTACAAACACTTGAAAAAAATTATACCTCTTAGAGATGATTCATGAAGTGCAGTAGTAAGGTATACCAAAATACTATTGCTTAGTATGTGGTTGTGTGCATCTGTGAGTTTACATTTTTACGTATTATAATAATGTAAACCATGATCATCTAACATTTACCAGGACTGGTAAAATTTTCTGCCAAATAGTATAAAGGAACTGGGGGGAGCCAATTTCAAATATGAATAAAATCAATACAATATAGACAGAAATACTGAAGCTTAAGACTTAGATGCAAACCTGCCCGAATGTGTTTGACATATGTAAGCTTCATCAACCTAAGAGTTTTGCTACTGATGCCTCTGAAAGGTGGAAACAGAAAGTTTGAAAATGAAATCTGTGGGAATAAAGTGTCAAAATGTTCCATCCTTTTCAAAAAAACATATTATTTCTCTTTAAGTTGTTATTCATTTTTTAGCAGTCTACTAATTAAACCTTCTATTTCATCATGGTCCAATGTTGAATATGAAATAGAATATTTTTTAGCAGATATACTCTAAGGCCCACAATGGCAGACTGTTCTTTTTCAAAACTAGGGTCTTCATGACACAGTATACCACCTGGCAGAGAGGGTACTCAATAAAAAATTAAACTTTCCTACTTAGTTAATGGATACATCAGACTCATGCTATTATTTTTATATTACTATTAAATAAACTATTTACATAGCATGATATTTTAAATGAAGTTGTGCAGTACTGCCCGAACATTTTGTCATTATTTATGATGTTGATTCTAGGTACAATGCATTCCAGCTTCTAAACACCATACAAATGGACTTTGAATTCAATCTGCTAAGAGAGTATTGTCCTCTAATTTAACTAGTATTTTCCATCTCTAGTTTAGAGTAGGGTCAGTTAAGTACAGTCAATCAGTTAAAACTTGTTATGTGAAAACCAAGAGAGACAAATGTACCATTTTGGCTGCAATTAGAATAAAATGCAGGAAATGTTTCATTCACAATTTGGGCTCTCAGGAATGTCAAAGAGTAAGACCCAACAAATGTGAGTTCACAACTGAAGATCACCAAACCAACAAGCATATTAGTTACCATAAGTGAGATCAGAAAAACTGAAAGTCCATTTTATTTTTTTTAATTTTTATTTATTTATGATAGTTACACACACACACACACACACCGAGAGAGAGAGAGAGAGAGAGAGAGAGAGAGAGAGAGAGAGGCAGAGAGAGAAGCAGGCTCCATGCACCAGGAGCCCGATGTGGGATTCAATCCTGGGTCTCCAGGATCGCGCCCTGGGCCAAAGGCAGGCGCCAAACCGCTGCGCCACCCAGGGATCCCTGAAAGTCCATTTTAAATATTGAAGTGACCAGATTTAGACTATAACATAATTATATATACAATGTTTAACATGATAAAGATGCAACTACAAAAATGACCAACCAAGTGTGCAGAATAACTACATTTTTTTAGAAATGAAAATAATGAATGTGAAAGAAAAACCACCTTGATGAATGGGTTAATACTGGATGCAGCTGAAGAGAGAACTTGTGGATAAGAAAATATATCTGATGAATTTATTTAGAATGAACCAGAGACATTCAGAGTAGAAAAACATGACAAAGACTCTAAGTTAGTGAGAACAGAATGAGAACTTAAAATAAATTACAGGGACATAGTAACTTTTCAGGTTGGAATTGGCAATTGGACACAGGAGAAACCCATTAGGTTGTAATCTAGTACTACGTTTACTCAACTTTATAGAAGGATGTGAAGCAGGAGATACAGCCAGTATAGCATCTTCATTTAATCTAAAGGTACCAAAACTATTCAAGTACTCATAATGTGTATGGGGGCTACCTAAGAGCTGAAGCCTTTATTTTCCATCAATCTTATATATCATTCTAGTAATGCAAGCCCTCACTTGTATGCCAGTGTTTGCACAGTCCACATGCAGGATCATTCACCAATATGTTAATGCTTCCACTTGCAAAGTAGCAATACTGTGGGACAAGAAGGCTATCCACATGCAGAGCTGTGTCAGCCAAAGACTGATGTTAACCCTTTATACATATATATTCAATCAGAATTTCAAAAGGAGGAAATTTTTAAAAATGGAAAAGAAGCAAGGTTGGGAGATAAAAAGGCAGAAAACTTTACAAGACTAAAGAAGAACTAACCCAAAATTTATAGGAAGTGCCACTATCGTGAACAAGATATATAAGAAGGAAGCCACATCTAGATACATCATGAAACTGTAAAACCCTTGGGAATAAGTAAAGGTTTTACATACAGTAGAAGAGGGTAAGATTCTTTAGAAAAACATCAGAAAAGCAAGTGACTGTAGAATAGTGAATCTTATCTCTGGGCTATTTTTATGTTCCATTAATCTACCTGTTAACCTTGATTAATCTAGCCTTATAATAAATCTTGAACTCACATCTGCAAGTTGTCCAATCTCTGTTCTTCTTTGAAGATGATTTTGAATATTCTGTATGAATGTAGGTATCAGCTTATAATTTTAGACTAAAAAAAAAACAATTGAGAGAGACTTTTTTGAGCTCTTTTTTTTATTAATGCTTTTAAAAGATTACCCTGGCTGTAGTGAATGGATTTCAATGGAGTAAGAATAGAGTAGAGGTCTCAGTTTGGAGATTGGACACACTAGTCAAAGACAGGATGATGGAAGCCTGGCTCACAGAGTAGTGGTGAGATGGACAGAAGTGGATGAGTTCACACTAGGCTTTACAGGGAATTCAAAAAGAGAGAGACATTTTGTAGAGTTTAAGAGCACGGTTTAGAACATTCATGAATGTAATTCATATGTGATGTCACAGGCAGAGATGTAAATTTTAGAATCACCTGACATACAAATAAAGGCTGCATGAGTTGAATGTGATTATATAAAACCCATATGACATGACTCTAAAATTATTGGGAAAAAAGTACCACATGGTCCTTTGGGGGATGATAGGAGGTTAAATGAATTAATCTGCAAAATAACCCCAGAGCTGTGTTTAAAAGCATGATGATCTGTAATTACAATGCTCTTTCCTTCAATCTCATTCTGTGAACCTATTTAATCTGTCTAGGTGCATAATAAGGCAAGATGTCATACATGCTTTGTGAATATATTTTACCAAAGGTGGAAATCTGTGCTAAACACGTTTGAAACCTGAAATGGTAATGGGTACATTGGATGGATAATCCTGAATTTAAAAAAAAAAATCGTGTTAAAGATGTAAAACTGGCCTTGGCTAAAGTGAAACTAGCAGAGCCTGAAATATAGTTTCTCTCTTCCCGTGTGTGTGTGTGTGTGTGTGTGTGTGTGTACAATATTAGCTGAAGACTGTTCTCTGTTTCACCCAGAAAAGAACATGCTGAAAATATTAGCTCTAATAATTTCCCTAGATGTAAGCTTTTACAACAAAATGCTAAAAATACAAAGGCATAAAATAGGTTATTTTCTATAAATTTAAAGATGAGATAGAGACTTAACCCTTTGCCTTTTTCTAAAAAGCTGAGTTTGGGCATGTTTGACAAAGGAATGGGAAAGTATTAGACACACGATATTCATTCATTAAACATAAATTACATAACCGTGTCCTACCTATACTATACAAATGCCTACTTAAGGACATCATTTGTAAACAATCTGATTAGTAAGTTTTGCTTTAATATGTTCCTATTTCCCAAGGCACCTGAGTAGATGAGGCAGTTAAGCATCTGGCTCTTGATTTTGGCTCAGGTTATGGTCTCAGGGGGTGAGATCAAGCCCCGCGTTGGTCTCCCCACTCAGTGGGGTGTCTGCTTCTCTCTTCCTCTCTGAGAAATAAATAAATCTTTAAAAAAATGCCTTCCTATTTCCCAGGCTCCTAACAATTGAAAAGCTATTATAAACATCTTCTTTATGATCCTCTTACCTGTATTTCACATAAATGTCACAAATCACAGGAACAACCTAGAAATAAGGGCATTCCTAATACATACTAGTCTAGGTCAGGTATTTTTCTAGTCCATTGGGCTAAAGTTCTGAGGGAAGAAAATCAGTTTAATAGGGCTATGTTCTCTTAGACATTCATAAAGGCCAAGAATAAATCCACAATAATTATACTTTGGGGAGCAATAAAGAAATACTTTGGTGCATATAAGATCCATAGTTATAGACGTGCCACTGAAATGCCATTTCCTGTTTGTAGAATTATTCAGTCGCAAAACCCTTCCACACAAAAGTTTCTGATAAAATATAAGTATCCTGCCTTGCCTTGGAGTGATATCCTTGAAGAATATATTAACAACCTATGGAGGATATTCATAGGATTGAAGAGACACAAAGAAAAATAAATAGTTTTGAGTTTGGACGACTCACTGAAGGTGGTATTTATAGATAGTCTATCATTTTAACACAGATTGTTAAAAAATATTTATTTTGTTTCTATAGTGTACACCAACCTGTGTTGCATGCTGTGGAACTTTTAAGAGGAGTAATAAAGCTATAGTCTGCCTTCAGAGAGTGTACAACCTACTTAGGGAGGCTGACATACATAAAGCCAAAAATTCAACATAATGCAGGCATTTCCCTAGGTTTTGAATATGTGGCTGACTAATGGGGGGACTACTCCATAACCAACCTCTCCTTACTTCCTTTATAAAAGGACCATAATTTTATCCTGGACAGCAATGTGCCTTGTTGAAATATGCGCTTTCTCAGACTGTCTAGAAACTAGGAATACCCAAGGGGCCCCTTTCTAGCCATTGAAATATAAACAAAAGCAACCCATATGGGTATCCAAAAAAGTCATTGTTCCAATGATGAAAATGAAGAGATTCAGTTAGCAGAAAGTAATATTTGCCATTTACTTTTTATCTTCCTGCCTGAAATGTGGATGCAGATGCTGAAAATGTCCATCTTTTGACAAGGAGAAAAAAATTCCTCAGGCCAGGAGAGCAGGATAGGAAATGGAAGAAACTTGCTACTCCAATGGAATTATGAAGTTACTGTGGTGTGCCTACTTTTGGGCTTCTTATTATATGAGGATATAAAACTGTCCTTTGGTTTAATTTCAGACAGCTGAATCCAATTCTAACTGATAAATGTTATTAAAATTAATCTGTGAGTCAGGCATTAATCCTTATAAATTCCTCAAATTCTCTGAGCCCTGTCTCATTTATTTCTCACAATTACAGCATTGGGGTAAGTGACGGGACACACTCTTCCTGCTGAGGAATTTTGAGATTCATGGAGGTTGTGTCTGTCCTAGGATCACACAGATAGTTCATGGTAGGGACAGTGGCTCCATGACTTCCTCCGTTGTATCACTTCAGCATTATCAATATCAATAATATCAAAATTTTACATTCAACATCAATATTAATATTCTATACCAATAATATGAGTAATTGTCTTAATATCTTCTAACAAATGTTATTTTCTGTTTAAAACAAGCCCTTTATTTGTGCAGTCCTTACAATTACATAATATATTTCAGCTTACTTGAAGTGCATAAGTCTATAATGGAAATTTAAAAATATTCCTTGGCATTCATATTTTACAGCTGTGTAAGTTGAGTTGAGAGGGTGAAGAGTCTACTCAACAAAGGAGGGAAAACGTGTTTATTATGTCATCTAACCTCAAATTTAATGGTTTTATACACCTAGCTGTGCAATATTCTCTCTCCTTTGTCTCTCTTTCTGAGACAGAAAGCTCTTTCTCTGAACCTGAAAATAAGTTGTTTAGGAAGCTGGGTCAATGTTCTGAAGATCCAATGCCCTGTTGGTTCTGTCAGTGAATCTTACAGATTTCGGAGCATGAGATTAAAGATAACTCTTCCTAGCAAGCTTGGACTTCATGCCAAGCCTGTGCCCCTAAACTGATGAAATGTGGGGAGTGCTCATCTGTGTGTGTCTAACTCACACACTAGATGTGTGACACACTCAGATGCTTAGGTGGGAAGCAGAACATGGGGGCTGCAATGGTGCCAGCACAACATACAAATGAAGGTGCCAGGTGACACCTGAGAGGGCTCTCAGTTACATCTAGAAGATGAGTCTAAGGTCTGCTGGTGGTCCATCTCACTTTTTCCATTTTGCCAAAAGTGTTTGGTAGGTTTGGAAAATGAAATATTTATGCACTGCCTTAAGACCTGCCAGTCTGATTGCCACTGTACACCCCATGGAGGCACGTAGTTGAATAAACAGGAAAGCTTTTATCCTGCCAACCTGCTGGGTGCCTTTCTCCAAGGCTGAGTCAACACACAGCAATGGTTATATGATATATTTGAAAGTGTGGAGGATGGGTGTGATCTTTACCAGATTTATTAGGCAAGGATAGCTTTAGGGTCTTCCAACGGTATGCATACATAATGCTGCATTACTCAAATTCAAGAATTGTTGATATGTGCATTTTATGTAAAATCTAGAACCAAATAAACGTTACCTAAAGTATCTGAAATTTGTGAGTTACTATAAATACCCTGGGAAAGCTGAATTTCATGTAGTCCTAGAATAATAAAGCAAGCAAAAATTTAAATTAAGATGCACGATTCATATGGAATGAGGCCACACATTGGTCATTGCTTTCAGATTTATTTTTTACTTTTTAAGAAAACACATATCTTTTCTGTTGTTTCTCAGTGGGCACCAAAAGCATCTGGAGTCAGTTACATTTATTTATGTTCTATTCTAACTAAAACGGCCTAGCTGAAAAGTATTTCAAAATTTATTTAAGGAAAAATAAAACTGACTTTGGACTCCCATGCCAGGTTTTAGCCCCAGAGCAAAGTGTCGTGACTGATTCTTAAATGAAATGGAAACACTGACAGACTCTTTACTCTGGCAGTGTTATAAGGATAACAGGTAAATACAATAGTTTGAGCTAATAATAGGTAACGTTTTCCAGGTTTTGCTATTAAAGGTCCCTCCTGACAAACAAGCTTTATAAAGTTTCTCCAAGTAAAGTTTGCTTATAAGATAAATAGTCAAAATTCAGCCAATTTTCCGTTGTAATAAAATATGATTCCTTTTTGGCTGTTTTCACATTGTTAGTTTCTCTTTGCAAGTTTCACATTATTAGAATATGTACTTTTGGATGTTAGGTCTCTATTTAAAAGAGACCCTATAGGCATCAATAAAATGAGTGCATTTAATAAGATATTATTAAATTTCCTTTTAATGCAAGTTAGGTGTTTACGAGAACTTTTAAAAATTAGTATGTTTATGAAATATCTTTTATCTGACCAGTTTCCCAAATTACTTCAATTTATGATTCTTCAGTGTTTGTATTTAATTGGAATTCTAAACATGCTGACACTGTAGTTTGTGTTATTTTGATATGGCCTCATAATATTGTTTGTTGGTTGGTTTGCTTTGGTTTGGTTTTTATTATTAATGTTCCTCAAGACGAGAAATATAAAACGAGGCAAGAGGTTGAATGCATGGATTTGAGAGGAGAAAAATGTTTAGAACCTAGGTCTGACATCCCTGAGCTTTCTAATAGTGGCTACTGTTTTAATTGTTGAAGCGGGAGCTAAAATAGTAGTTAAATCAAAGACTCCGTCTAGAGGTGAAAAGAGATAAGGGGTCAAGCAGAACTAGTTCATGGCAAATGTTCTTTAAAGCTTAGCTGTAATCGTTTACTGTGTAATGTTTTTATCAGAAAAACATATAACACAATTTTCCCTCATTAAGCACCAGTTAGCCAACTCTTATGAACCAAAGTGTTTATAGCCAGTATTTTACAGTGCTACTTATGTCATTATGAATTTCCATACATGCGAGGGTCTGCTTCTAGAATCCCTTTTCTCTTTAATTGGTCAAACCTAATTGTGCCAGTGACAATAAATGCTATATTATCATGGTTTTATAAGATACTTTGAAAGCTAAGTTTTTTCTGTTTATTTGTTTTAAAGAGTGCATTGGCTCTATGGCTCCTTTTGTTCCTTCAAATATATATTAGAATCTACTTGTGTCAAGTTCTATGAAGAATTCCACTAAATATCCATTGAAAATTTCACAGAATCTACAAATTAATTAGGTACAAATGTCACCTTTTACATTTTGATCTTTCTTTTCCATAAGAATGTTATTGTTTTCTATTTATTTATATATGTTGTATATACATATATATTCATAAACACATATACATACACATACATGTTCTTGTATGGTTTACAACCATACCTTCTGTATATGCTTTCATGTGGGTATTTCTATGAAAGATTATTCTGTTCATTTATTTTGCTAAAGATAATTCCTGGAATTAGGTTTCCTGTCTGTTGCTTTTGTAGAGAAATTTAATAAATTTGTTATTCATTCTAAATAAAATTATGTGTAGATCCTTACTGTTTTTTGGGTAGGCGGCTATATCTTCTGCAATACTTAGAATGTTGAGCAAAACCTTTGAGTAGTAATAAATAGTGACACATTTTTCTTTTCCTTGATTTTAAGGGAAAGTCTATTATTTCACCACTGTGCATAATGCTTGGATTCTGGTAGGTACCTGTAATCTGGTTAAGGAGCTCCCACCCCGTTTTTTTTTTTAATACAACCGTAGATTTTTAACTGATTTGTTGCATCTTTTGAGACTCATATATGGTTTTCTCTTTTAACCACTTCCTTTGGTGAATTATATTAATAATTATTTTCTAAAACTAATTTACATTCATTTCTGGGATTAATTCATTCAACACACATTCATTGAAAATTTGCCATATAAGGTTCTGGTCTAGGTATAGGGCTTAGCAGTTGACAAACAACATGCTTTAATGAAACTCATGCTGTGGTTAGAATGAAACCCTATAAATAAATATTTCAAATTGAGTACATAATATGCTACACAGTCATAAGTACAATGAAGAAAACCATAGAACTAGCTTATTCACAAAACACTATACTATATCCATATCTTGAGATGCCTGGGCAGCTCAGAGGTTGAGCGTCTGCCTTTGGCTCAGGGCATGATCCCAGGCTCTGGATCAAGTCCCACATTGGGCTCCCTGCAGGAAGCCTGCTTCTCTCTCTGCCTATGTCTCCACTTCTATCTCTGCATGTCCCTCATGAATAAATAAATAAAAATTAAAAGAAAACTATATCATACCTCATGAATGTGTTTGGCCTCCCACTTTTCCTTTCTCATGATATCTTTGGTTTCAATATTAAGATTTTATAAGTCTCATAAAATAAGTTGGGGAGCATTCCCTCATTTGAATTTATTAGAGTACTGTATTAGTTTGTCTAAATAGCAACAATTTGTATATGTTTTCTCCAATCAAGTATCAAACAAAATTCTCTTAAGTATATTTACATGTAGAATGTGCAAAATAATGATCTCTTCTTTATGACTTACATCAGGGATAGTAATAATTGAGTAATATTAACCATTTCTTAATTCAATATAATTTATTCCATTGCATCTGTTCTTATTTTGATCATTTGAGTTTGTCTATCAATGTATAAAACAATGTGAAATATTTTCTGGTATCAATGTTTATATTCTGCATAAAATTCTACCAGAATGTTATCAAATTGGGTTGGGATTCCTGCCAAATGAAGAATATTCTCATATTCACATTATTTCTGGAATGATCTTCTCAATGCTAGATGTGACCTTGCCAAAATTATGTAGATTATGCATTCAAAAACAGTATTTTCTCACATTTTTATATAATTTTGCTACACAGAAAGACATTTATATTTTTAAAAATCATATTTCAATTCACAATATTTAAATCTATTGATGATATGCATTTTCTTTATTCATGTTACAATGAATGTGTGACAAAACTAGTAATCTTTGGACCCACACAAATTTTTTAATCAATGATTTCCCATCCTTAAGACAAATTTAACAAAATTTAACAAAAATTATTTAATGCAGAACAAAGTAACTATGATCTGATCATTTTTCACCATATGCAAGAAAAATGAGTCATATATTTCTAAAAATTTCCTGTATATACCGTCTTTTAGGTAATTAAAAGTTTGTTCAAAAAAGGTTATTGGGCAGCCCGGGTGGCTTAGCGGTTTAGCGCCACCTTTGGCCCAGGGCGTGATCCTGGGGTCCCTGGATAGAGTCCCACTCGGGCACCCTGCATGGAGCCTGCTTCTCCCTCTGCCTGTGTCACTGCCTCTCTCTCTCTCTCCTCTCTCTCTCTCTCTCTACTCTCTCCTGTCATGAATAAATAAATAAAATGGTTTTTTTTAAAGATTATTATCTAAGTGGATGATTCGCAACAAAAGTGACCCATAATTAATATTCAAATTTCATGTCATTTTATGTAAATCAAAATCAGCATTTTTTTTTTCACTAAAACAAAGTCTATGACATAGTCAAATGTAGTCTTTGGGGGTAATCCTGTTTTTCCTGAAATTCGCCCATTATAATGTACATGGAGGTAGAAATTATATTTGTATTCTGCTGTCAGTGAAGTATCTTCTGCTATACAATGGCCAAATGAGTACCCCTAAAATTATTTCCTGTTTTCTGACATTTTTGCCAATTTTCTCAAAAATTGTATTCACTTATAAGTCACTGTAATTTCTTTTCATCTCTAAAGGTTTCTAGTCTTCCTGATAATTCTTTGAAAATTTATTTTACTAACCAGTGGTTAAATAAAATTCTGACATAGAATTTGTAAAACTTTATTTATTTTTAAAGATTTTATTTATTTATTTGTGAGACAGAAAGAGTAGGAATGAGAGGCGGGGAAGGGGTATGAACGAACTGCCCATTGAGCCTGGCAGGGGCTGCACTAGACTAGATCCCAGGATCCTGAAATCCAGAGATCATGACCTGTGCTTAAGTCAGACGTTTAACTGACTCTCCCCCTCCAGGTGCCCCAAATTTGTAAAAATTTAAAATATTACCTACCTCACTGAAAAATTGTTATAGGAATTAATTATGTACTCATGAAACTTCTGTTTCATCAAATGAATACTTGCTATAATTAGTGGATAATTATATATTAATCTCTACTTTATTACTACACTCCATTTTGTGACTTCTTAATTGTAAATGAAAATTAGTTACTACTTGCCAATCCATATTACAACAAAAGTAATTGTAGATTTAAATTAGGAGCTTGACAATGCCATTCTAGCACAATAAACAAACATTAGACCATATGATACCATGTGAAACATCAGATAGAGCCAGTATAGTACTACAAACAGACATTTTAGATATATCCATAAGCACATCAACCCGAGAATGATTTAAAAATTTTAATTATTTTATTTTAAATATTTTTTAAATATGGTAGATTTGCAAGGCATTTGTATTATCTAACTCATGCCTCCTTTTTAAATAGAAGTAAAATGAAATGTACTATACCAATTGAAAAGACATTTTATTTTCTTATAAGATCCTAATATACTGATTTATTAGAATAAATATTCCAGTTTCCAGAAAAAAACTATAATAAATGTACTAATTATCCATTTTTGGGTTTAGCAAAATCACAAAGTAACAGAAATAATTTCCAAACTAATGAAAGATATCTATTCTGTGACTAGCACATTCTGCAATGCAGCGCCCATATGCAGCCTGCCATGATATCTCCTATTCTGAGATTGGTTCACAGAAGGTTTCTACTGACATCCACACCATTTAAGGAAAGTAGCCAATGACCTTTTCAACTTTTCCAGATATATCTTTAGCATTGTTCATTTTTGCATAGGTTAGCCACCCCTTCTGAAAACATGTAAGGCTCAAATATAGTGTTTTCTTAATTTAAAAAGGAGGTAATCTGTTTGGTTTTAATAGCAGAATCCTGGCACTTTAAAAACAAATGATCCCAGAGTCGAAGACTCAGAACTATGTGGCATCATATGGCTCACCAATGCAATGCCATAACTTTACATAAAGTTTCATTTGCTGAGCAGATGGCTGTTAATGTTGTAGATGTGTTTATACATCCAATAGAGAGCACTAGTACAGAGAAGAAGCGTTTCAATAGCCTCCCTGTTTGCCAACGTTAAAGCTACATTTTTTTTTCTCAGACAAAGAGAAAATTATTTGACCAAGGAGACCTAAGTAATCCTGCTGAGTAAGAGCCTGAAGTTACCATGGAAAGGAAATCAGATTGTCAATAGGGGTGAGGAAAGGAAATAAAACTGCTGGTGCAGGGCTGGAGGGTATTTCCAATAGCTTTTTCCTCTTTCGTTTTCCATTTTTACTAACATGTCCTTCATAATTGAGAGTATGTCATTCAGCTTTGGGGTTGGCGTATAAAATATGAAATTTATTTTCATCAATTAGAGGACCAACATCTAATGTGAACAAACAGTAGCAACAACAAACGATGACAAAAGATGAACCAGCTATATGCTCTAGAAAGGAAGGCTGATGTGCTCTGCTAGTTTCAAACAAAATAGACTGTAAGATAAATACATCATTGTTGATAAAAATTTCAGGTCTGTGAGAAGTTATAACGAATATGTATTTAAATTAGCCTATTGAATAACCTCAAATACACAAACTAGATTTTAGAATGTAGAAATTAATAAATTCACCCAATTGGTGTGGGATTATTACACAGATCTTTATTGATAATTCATAGGACACATATTTATAAGAATATGGGAGATGTGAACAATAAAATTGGAGGTTCAATTTAATAGATATATTGATAACCATGCTCCTCCAAAATGGGAGCATGCATATTCTTCAGAGAATATGCACAATATTCACAAAAATGGCTATTACCCTAGGTCACAAAATCTTAGTAAAATTAGAAGAATTAATATCAGGTAGAGTATCTTTGCTATACTCTATTGCTGTTGCATTAACAATAACAGAAGTGTGTGAAAAAATCTTATGTTTGGATAATCAAAAAATAGGTCTAAATAATTTATGTATTATAAAATAATACTGAAAATTGAAAATATTTAGAAAGAGGGGCACCTTGGTGGCTCAGTCAGTTAAGCATCTACCTTTGGCTCAGGTCATGCATGATCCCAGGGTCCTGGGATAAAACCCCATGTTGGATTCCCTGCTCAGTGGGCAGTCTGATTCTCCCTCTCCCTCTGTCCCTCTTCCCTACCCTCTACCCCTCTCATGCTCTCTCTCTCTCTCTCAAATGAATAAATAAAGTCTTTTAAAAAAGGAAAATATATAGAAATGAAATGTTATGAAATACTTCCTATGAAAATGTGTGACACAATCCAAATGGCATTTAGATAAAAATTTATGGCATTTACATGATTATAGTAGGAAAGAAGTGTATATTTGTCAGCTAGGACTGCCATAATGAAGCATAAGAGACTAGGTGGCTTTTACAGCAGAAATTTATGTTCTCAAGCTTCTGTAGGCTAGAAGTCCAAGAACAAGGTATCAGCAGGTTTGGTGTCTCCTGAAGCCTCTTTACTTGGCTTCTAGATGACCACCTTCTTGTGTTCTCACATGGTCTTTCCTGCATGGATGCATGCATGCCCCTAGTATCGTTTCTGTGTCCAAATTTCCTCTTCTTATAAGGACATTATTCATTTTGGACTAAGGCCCACCCTACTTGACTCATTTTAACTTAATCACCTCTTTAAAGGCCCTATCTTCTAAGAGAGTCACACTTGGGATATTGGGGGGCTAGGCTTTCAATATATGAATTTGAGGAGTATATAATTCAGCCAAATACAAGAAGAAAGTCTGTTAGTTAATGATAAATGTGTCAAATATACGTAATTACAAAGCAATCCATAATGACACTAAAATATGCAGAAATAAGAGACAATAAAGAACAGAAAATCAATAGAATATAAAACCAGAGACATATGAGAAAGAAAATAAAAACAAAAGACAAATCTTTGATTTTTTTAAAAAATATATAAATAAATAAACATTTGGCACAACTGTTCAAAAAAATACAGATGGCATAAATAAATAATACTGGGAGTGAAAAAAGAGGAACATAAACTATAAGAAGCATGTCCCATCCAAGAACCTCTGTAAAAATATCTTTTACTAATTATTACTGGGGAGTTTTATCTAGGCATTTCATGAATCCCTGCCTTCACTTGATGACTTGGTTAGATGTTCCTACTAGTTTACTCCTTGATGACATCAGTTATTATATCATTGTATCTTTCTACCCATCCCCATTTTGAACTACATCATCAGAGATGAAACAAACAAAAACAGTGACATTAGACCAGATGGAACTAACAGATATATTCTGAACATTCCACCTCAAAACAGTAAATTACACATTGTTTTCAAAAGGATATGGATTATTCTCCAGTGTGGATCACATTTCAGGCCACAAATCAAATCTCAATAAATTAAAAAGATTAAAATCACATCATGCACCTTTTCTGACCACAATAGTATGAAACAAGAAATGAATCACATGAAAAAAATCTGGAAAGAATACAAATACATGGAAGGTAAATAACAGGCTACAAAATAATGAGTGGGCCAGACTGAGAAATCAGAGAGGAAATTAAAAAATACATGGTGACAAATGAAAACGAAAACACAATGGCCCAAAATCTTTAGGATGCAGCAAAAGCTGTTCTAAGAGGGAAGTTTATAACAATACAGGGCTTCCTCAAGAAATAAGAAAAAATCTCAAACAACCTAACCTTATATCCAAAGGGAATAAAAAAGAACACAGTCCAAAGCCATAGAAGGAAGAAAAAATAACCATTAGAGCAGAAATCAATGACATAGAGACTAAACAAAAGAACACATCAATAAAACTAGGAGCTGGTTCTTTGAAAAACAAAAAACAAAAAACAAAATTGATAAACCTTCAGAAAACTACAAGCCAAAATCCCTGATGAACATAGATGCGAAAGTCCCCTACAAAATATTAGCAAACCAAATCCAACAATACATTTAAAAAAATCATTCATCACGATGAAGCGAGATTTATTCTGGGGTCTTAAGAGTAATTTAATATTCATAAATCAAACAAAATAATACATCACATTAACAAGAGAAAGAATTTAAAGATGTGATCATCTTCAAAAAAAAAATAAAGATGTGATCATCTTAATAGATGAAGAAAAAATACTTGACAAAGAAATTATGACATCTATTTATAATGAAAACTCTCAGCAAAGTAGGTTTAGAGGGAATATACCTCAACATATAAAGGCCATATACGAAAAGCCCACGGTGGACATCATACTTACTGGTGAAAAACAGAAATTTTCCTCTAAGATCAGGAATAAGACAAGGATGACCATCTCACTGCTTTTATTCAACATAGTACTGAAAACCCTTGTCATAGAAATTAGGCAAGAAAAAGAAATTAAAAGGCATCCACGTTGGTGAGGAAGAAGCAGAACTTTCACTACTTGCAGATGACATGATACTACATGTAGAAAACCCTAAAGACTCCACCAAAAAACCACTAGAACTGATATATGAATTCAGAGAGTCAAGAGGATACATGATTAATATAGAGAAATCTGTTGCATTCCTATGCCCTAATAATGAAGTAGTAGAGAGAGAAATTAAGGAACTATCCCATTTACAGTTACACCATAAACAATAAAATACCTAGGAATAAACTATACCTAGGAGGTGAAAGATCTATACTCTGAAAACTATAAAACCCTGATAAAAGAAAGTGAAGGTGATACAAACAAATGGGAAGATATTCCATGCTTATGGATTGGAAAAATAAATATTGTTAAAATGCACATACTTTCCAAAGCCATCTACAGATTCAATGCAATCTCTATTGAAATACCAACAACATTTTTCACAGAACTAAAAGAAAATAATCCTAAAATCCTCAAAATCCTAAAATCCACAGAAGACCCTAAATAGCCAAAGCAATCTTGAAAATGAAAAACAGAGCTGAAGGTATCACAATCCCAGATTTGAAGATATAGTACACAGCTGTAGTAATCAAAACAGTATGGTACTGGCACACACACATACACACACAAAACCTCACACAAATCAATATAAGAGAATAGAGTCTGGAAATAAATCCATGCTTGTATGATCAATTAATCTATGACAAAGAAGGCAAGGACTGTTTCTTCAACAAATAGTGTTGAGAAGACCCAACAGATACATGCAAAAAAATGAAGCTGGATGGCTTTCCTACACCATACAAAAATAAAACTCCCAGAAGAAAACATACACAGTAATTTCTTGGGCTTCTGCTGTAGAAACATTTTTCACAGGTGTTTCCTTTGGCAGGGGAAACAAAAAGCAAAATGAAACTATTGGGACTACATCTAAATAAAAAGCTTTTGCACCATGAAGGAAACCATTAACAAAATGACAAGGCAACCTATTAAGTGAAAGAAGGTTATTTGCGAATGATTCATCCAAAAAGGGTTAATGTCCAAAATATTTAAAGAACTTACACAGCTAAACACCAAAAAATCTAACTGAAAGTGGACAGAGGACCTCAACAGAAATTTTTCCAAAGAACAAATACACATGGCCAACAGACATATGAAAAGATGCTCAAACATTGCTCAGCATCAGGGAAACGCAAATAGAACACGCAACAAGTCATCACCACACCCTTGCCAAATGGCTAGAATTAAAAATAATTATACATTGTTTGTGAAAATGTGGAGAAAACGGAACCCTTGTGTACTATCAGTGGGAAAGAGATTTTATGTGGTCACTGTGGAAAAACAATATGGAGGTTCCTCAAAAAAATTAAAATAGGATTACTATATTATCCAGTAATTCCACTACTATCTGCCCGAACAAAACAAAAATTGTAATTCGAAAAAGATACATGCATCCCTATAGTTATGCAGCATTATTTACAATAGTCAAGATATGGAGGCAACTTAAATGTCCATCTATAGATGAATGAATAAAGATTGTAGCATGTATGTAAAATAACGATTTGAAAAAGTTAAAAGGAATCTATTTGATGATATCCCTACCCACAATTTCATGTGCATCTCATCTTACACTCTGTTTTGTTTTGTTCTGTTTTTCTATTACAAGAGATGACACATCAACAAAGTGGTCCTTCTCAAGGTCTTCCTTTCTTGTCGAAATCATAATTTTCTCCATTTCTATTGATTCATCCCCAGTGGCATATAAACATGCTCTAAGACTTACCATTTAAAAATATACAATAATGTCAAAAATTCTGTGTATATACCCTTCAATTCCAATTTATCTCCAGTCTTCTTCCCTGTAAAACCTTTTAAAGCATAAACTATTGTCACAACTTGACTTCTTGTCCTTCCTGTTTTGCCTCCTTGTGATCCAATAAGGTTTTCATTTCAAAATACTGAAACTGCACAAACTGAGATTCTCAGTAACCTGCCTGCTGCCATGCCTAAAAGCTTATTAACTCTTCATACTCATCTCCTATTTCCTCTTGATACCATTTCTTTTAGATACCTATTTTCTTTTTTTTTTTTTAAAGGTTTTTTTTTTTTTAATTTATTTATGATAGTCACAGAGAGAGAGAGAGAGAGGCAGAGACACAGGCAGAGGGAGAAGCAGGCTCCATGCACCGGGAGCCCGACGTGGGATTCGATCCCGGATCTCCAGGATCGCGCCGTGGGCCAAAGGCAGGCGCTAAACCTCTGCACCACCCAGGGATCCCTTAGATACCTATTTTCTACTTCTTTCTTTACTGCATTCTCCCATATTTAGAAACAATTCCACTTCTATTTTTCCTCTTAATTTATTTTCTGTGTGCTTTTTTTTTTGTGTGTGTACTTCCTTTGCTAGTACCTCCTCTTCTGTTTCCTTATGTTTAACTACTGGAATATAATAATATATTGGATGGAACGTTGTTGTATAATAACAATTGATTTGCAGTCCTCCTCTCTTCCCATATTTTATGCACCAATGAAAGAAATAATAAAGCAGAGCAACTTCGGTGATTAGATCATGTGTACCATGTCTCAGACACTTCCAAGTTCTTTACACATTTGATCTGTATTCTAATGGCTCCCAACTGTTATTTTTAGCCATGTTCCACTGAAGTTAAGTATCATATATCCTACTGTATACTTACCATCTCTACTGAACAATCATTTCCTCAAAATTAATATTGTCAAAACCCTACTCCAAATCAGGTCAGACTCTACACTACAGTCAAAGTCAATAATATACCCAGCTCATTAATTCAATGAAGGTAGGGTTCAAGTTTGATTTCTCTCTCTGTGTACTTTTGTCTTGATGTTTGAATCTAGTCTGTCAAAGAGTTCCACTGGATTGACCTCAAAAATGTATTCTGAACTGCCCCGTATCTTTCTATATCCTTGGCCCTCTACCTTCCAGAAGTTCATCATCTCTAGCCTGGACTACCTAAATTACCTCAGAACTTTTTAATCCACCTTTAACTCTTGGATAATCTATTCCATCCAGACCATCCAGACCAATAATCTCTTTTTCTTTTTAGGACATAAATTATGCCACATTGATTCACTACTGATAACTCTCAGGTGCTTCCACTTACATATAGAATAAAATCTAAGCTTTCTGCATAACCTAGAAGGACCTTATGTGAGGCATCCCTGGCCTTGCTTTTTGTCCTTCTCCAATCTTCCTAATCTCATCTCCATCCAATATAGCCACACGAGCCTTTTTCTTTTAGTCAAACAACAAATTTCTTCCTACCTTAGGTCCTTTGCACTTTCCAGATATTCCTTTTCTTAAGATTTTATTTATTTATTCATGAGAGACACAGAGGGAGAGGCAGAGACACTGGCAGAGGGAGAAGCAGGCTCCCGGTGGGGAACCCGATGCATAACTCAATCCCAGAACCTCAGGGATCACACCCTGAGCCCAAGGCAGACACTCAATCACTGAGCCACCCAGGTGTCCCTCCAGATACTCTCAGCTGGGAAAATTCTTCCTCATATCTTGGCTAGTTTGGCTTCTTTTCCCATTCAGATCTAAGCTGCCCTGTTGCTGCTTCATAGAGACTTTGGTGACCATCCAGTTAGCCAGATTCTTCCCTCACCTGACTACCACATCTCTCTGTTTTTAGATTTTTCTAATAATTTACTACTACTTCTTATAATCTTATTTAAAATTCTCAATAATTTCTTGAGATGAATATTATTACTAATGTCCTTAAATAGATGATAAAACCATGCTTCGGATTAAATAGTCTAAATTCAACAACACTTAAGTAGTAGTGCTGTTTGTTCCCCCAAAACATTACCATTGCAATTTGCCATACTGATACCCCATATTAGATCACACACACACACACACACACACACACACACACTACACAAAAATAATTCGTCTTTTTTTAAAAGATAATTCGTCTCTTATTTCATTTCTACTATATTTAGTCCTGCCTAGTACAAAGTATTAGGCAATGTATTTCTATACCTTTTTAAATAACAGAAGCACTCAATGTTTGTTCAGGATGTGATCAGTAATTACCATATCCAGATACCAATCTTTCAGACTAATCTAGGTAACTTTCAAGTACTTGGGTTAAATCATTAAGCCCACCTAATCTGCCTGGAGTTAAGAGTTAGAAAGTCGAAACACAGACCAAATTCCTCATACTAATGTTTACATTCTTTTAAACTGCTTTGAGTGTGATCACCCAGGGGACGGAATACTCCATTAGCTGAAAACTGCATGTATATGTATATTTATAAAATTGAGAGGTGAGGGTGAGAAGATAAAGGAGTGTAAAGAATTTGAAAGGCCACAACAATTTAGCAAATAATAAGTCCTTAACCAGGAACATATGGTTTCTCAGGCCATGTGTAAAATATTAAAAGGAGAAAGAAAATGATAATGGATATTGTATTGCAATGCAAAAATAGATATATGTTCTACTTCAAGAATGCTTTTTGGTAAAAATAAAAACCATCCTTGAAAAAAAATTACTAATTAGTGATTGTGTTTATTTCGGGCTGATTCTGTGTTAAACACATTGTAAAATATTCACAGTTGAGTACACAGATCACTTAGCAGATTCAGCTCATGGATTCCATAAATTATAAAAACACTTTGGTGCATCATATAGCTTAAAAGGGTAGCTGTCCAATAAACTTTTTTCTTTAGAAAGAAGTCATTTTAATTCACTTTAAAGGTAGAAAAGTGGTGTGTGTGTGTGTGTGTGTGTGTGTGTGTGTGTATTTCCCTGCTGCTGCTTTAATCAACAGTCATCTCTCCCTAAGGGAAAAGCCCCTGAAGATTTCTTTTCATATCTACCATTAGATAATGTGGCAGGCAGCCTTCTGAAATGGTTCAAAATGATTCATGTCTTCTATTATTCATGTTCTTGTCTAATTCCCTCCTCTTAAGTGCAAGCTGGACGTACACAGTGACTTGCTTTCAACAAATTGAATATGGCAAATGTGATTGGATATCACTTCCAAGATTAGGCTATAAAACCAGTAACTTCTGTTGCTAGCAATCTTTCTTTTGCTCGTACCCTCTCTGCTTGTTCACTCTGATGAAGCAAACTATCATATGGAAAAGTCCATGTGGCAAGGAACTGAGAGTAACCTCTGGACAGTAGCCAGCAAGAAACTTAGGCCCTCATTCCAACAGCCAAAAAAGGAACTGAATTCTGCCAACAAATAGATAAATCAGCTTAGAAAGAGATCCTTCCCCAGTTGACCCTGCAGATGAGACTGCAGTCTAAGATGTCAACTTGACTGTAGATGCAGAAGTAGTGAATCTAGCTCATGGTGTCTAGAACACATGTGGTTTCTAGACCACAGGAACTGTGAAATAATCTGTGCAGTTTTAAACCAATATGTTTTAGAGTAAATTTTTATGAAGCAATAGATAATATGGATAGAAAGCATAGTTAGAAATTAAAGAATAATTTGATTCCACCATTTCCCTGGCCAATCATATCCAACTTCTTTTTTTTTTTTTTTTTGTATTTTACTCCACAGGATCTGTTTCGGCCTATCCAACCACACTACCTTTTCCTTTCCAACCCCCATCAACATTTGCTTGAACTATTCAAGATTTCCTAAGAGTAATGCTTACCTCCAGGCTGGTGCATTCCAGCCTTTATGTAGCATTTCCCAAACTAACATTGACAAACTTTCTGGAAGGAACAGTTCTTTCATGAAACAATGTAGGTAAGGCTGGGTGTTTTACATTACTTGGAGAATCATAACTGAAGTTTTGATATTGTCAGGAAATTTTATTCAACAGAGTTTCTCAAATCCATTTGGTTATAAAGCATCTCTCTCTCTCTCTCTCTCTCTCTCTCTCTCTCTCTCTCTCTCCCTCCCTCCCTCCCTCCCTCCTTCCTTCCCTCCCACCCTCTTATCGTTTTTTTTTTTAATTTTTTAATTTTTAATTTCATGGAATTAATTTTGTTCCCCCTAAAAGAAGGAAAAAAAACTCTGGTTGTCAAATAGTGCTCCAAACTTCTGAAAATTTTTTTTTTCTAAAATGCACATCAAATCATGTCACTGACTTGTTTAAAATACATTTTGACAACCTCATGTTGCTTACGGAATAAAGTTCAAAAAACATTCAAATGAAGTCCTCTACGACCTGATTTAACCTCTGGTATTTCTTTTTAGTTACTTATCTGACTCATTGCTCTACTCTGCTCCCCTTACCCTCCACTGCCACCTTACTAAACTCCAGATAGTTGGCTAACTGTTTTGGTCTGGAGATCGCTAGTCTTCGTTCATGTTTCTTTATGACAGAAGAGTAAACAATCTTATTCATATGCCTACCTCCATTCCCCCTAGGGCCTGATAAACTAGAACTCATTTTTCTATTCACTTCAAGAGTCATTTAATATGAAGCAGTTACATAGCTTGAGATCTGTGGGGAATGGATTTGTTTCATCTCTAGGCAAGTTCTTCAAAATTAACACTAACTTTTATCTCAAATATTTACAGAACATAAGGTATATTTCCTTTTAATGTCCTTCTACCGTTGGAGGTAGAATCATTTCAGATTATCATTATGATGATACAATCTGTCCTCTTCCCTTCTCTCGCACTGACTATTATACCCTGCCCACAAGAATACTATCATTTCATTATATGTAATTCTTTGTATCTTTCTACTTATGATAGACAATAACTACCTTAGAGCCAGATGAGATATTCATTTTTGTACCCTCCCAGTGTTGTGATTGATGTTCAAATAACACAGCACTCATTCATGCACTCCCCCTTGTTTTTCCAGTATACTGTAATTTCTAAATTAAATAAAAATCTTCTTGGTTTTATTTTCCTCAAGTACACTCTTGTCAATGGTTTCTTATGATTTTATTTCTATCTGGTACATTCTACTTCCATATCTGATACGTTGACAAACAGGTTGTTGCTTGTTAGTAGTTCCTTAGTTCCCTACTATCTGTCTGGTCCTGCTTTTTTGTGATCCCCGGAGTTTTCTAATAATATCTGAGCTTGGTGATGTACTCAATTTTTTAGGAAAATAAAAATAAAAATCTCTGTAATCTTTTTATTTCAGTAAATTTACAGAAATGTTAAATATTCATTGTTTGAATTTTACCAGGAAGTTGACTGTGATCACAATGATTAAATGTAAATCAAAGAAGCTTATCTCAATTATGTTTTGCTCATCATTGACTTTGATGTGGAGTTTTCACAAGTAAATTTTGTATCCATTATATTGATACAGATTAGTAAAAATAATAATATTGACTAGATTTTGGATGTTGAGATATATCTGTAAAAATAGAATTTGATAAAAAATTATTTGTCTGAAGAAATTCTAAATATATAAGTATATTTAGGCATCTGATAAATACCCTTATATAAATATAGAATATTTATAGCTGTGATGGCATCAATATTCATGAATTGTAAACCGGTTGAATCTTTATTGTTGTGTATGTCACAGATACAAAATAAAATAAAATAAAATAAGGATGCCTGGGTGGCTCAGCAATTGAGCATCTGCCTTTGGCTCAAGGGTGATCCCAGGGTCCCAGGATAGGGTCCTGCATCAGGCTTCCTGCAGGGAGCCTGCTCTCTCTCTGCCTATGTCTCTGCCTCTCTCTATCTCTCATGAATAAATGGATAGAATCTTTAAAAAATAGAATAAAATATTGCAACCATGCTATTTACAATGTTGATATTGTATCATTATAGGACACTATATCATACACTTTTATTAAATTCATTTTATTATTCAAACCTCTTTGCGCACTCCATGATTAACCAAAATTTCATTTGCTTTCATTTTTTTAACTATATAATTTTTGAATGATACAACTCTTAACATAATCAGGAATAAAATCAGGGCATGATTAGAACTAGGAATAAAAAGCCTTTCATTGTTATGCTATTTCTATTCATGTTTTATTGTTGCAAAATATGCTTGAAAATGTTTATAGGACAGGATTAAACTTCCTAAATGGTGAGTTTAGTATCTTTTCTGCCATTTTCTGAATTAAAGCTGAATTATTGTCAGTTTTATTAAGCTATGATTATCCAACTGATAACAGTAATTTTCACAGCATACTATATCAAATCTCTTCTACCTGAAAAATCTTTTCTGATATAAATTAATAAAATTGTGTTTGCACAACCATATCAAAGAAACATGATCTAGTAGGAGTTGGTGAACATCTGTCATTTATGTCTCACCATCAGAGATTCTTTCTTTTAATAATAACATCCCACATTTTTACCAAACGTTTCTCCTTTCTACAATCACATTCCTATCCTCTTGCAGTTGCTCATCACAATATTCTACTAACATAGGTTTGGACAGATGACTCAGCTCAATTGTAAAATCCCATCCTTTGAATGTCAAAAACTGACACAGATATGGTTACATAATACAAGCAGGAACAATCTGAGTCCTGTCTTTGAATACTCCTTATTGAGGATGACAAGGAGGCTCCTTTATTCCCTCTGGAATGAGAGTTTCAAGGAGTGATGTCAACTACATAGAGAAGGCCAACACAAGTAGCCCAGGTCATCAGTAGAATGCAAGAAGAGATGTGGAGGTGGGATTACATACAAACAATATCATGTGGTTCACTGGACCCAGTAATACATTATTGGGGCCAGATCTAACCAAATCCTTTCCAAATTTAAGTGAAAAGACTCTCCACATTTTTTAAAAGATTTACTTATTTTAGAGAGCAAAGAGAGAGGCAGAGAGAGAATCTCCAGCTGACTCCTCATGTGAGGCAGGATCTCACAACCCCTGAGATCATGATCTGAATGGAAATCAACAGTTGGACACCTAACCAACTGAGCCATGCAGGTCGCCCACTCTGTAATTTTTCTTCCCAAAAACTATACAATCATTCCTAAGAAGCAATCATCTTCCACTTTTCAGAAGAAAATACAAGGCTCTTGATAAAAATTCTGAATTGCCTGGATAAAGTGATTAAAAAAAAAAAAACACAAGTTTCCAGGGCAGCCCGGCTGGCTCAGCAGTTTAGCGCTGGCTTGGCTCCAGGGCGTGATCCTGGAGTCCCGGGATCGAGTCCCACATCGGGCTCCCTGTATGGAGCCTGCTTCTCCCTCTGCCTGTGTCTCTGCCTCTCTCTCTCTCTCTCTCTCTCTCTCTCTCCTCTGTCTCTCATGAACAAATAAATAAAATCTTTAAAATAAAATAAATAAATAAAACAAGTTTCAAGTCTAAAGAAAAAGCTTCAAGGGGAAGCAAATAATAGTAGCATCACACTACTACTGCATGTTATAAAAAGGCAAAATAACATCAACATATTAATGAGATAAAATGACAGTAACATAAGAATTCTATTACCAACTAATAAATTCATCTGTTTAGGATGAAAAATTTAATATGGTCTAAAAGTTACTATAACAGCCAATTAATCTGTTTGAGGAAAATGCTAAAATATATAGTAAGCTAAATTATAACAGAAACATCTATTTTAGATGAAAGTGGAGAGGACAGAAAATAGTGTAAATAATAAACCTTGGGGATCCCTGGATGGCTCAATGGTTTAGCGCCTGCCTTTGGCCTGAGGTGTGATCCTGGAGACCCGGGATTGACTCCCGCATCCGGCTCCCTGCATGGATCCTGCTTCTCCCTCTGCCTCTCTCTCTCTCTCTCTCATTGATAAATAAATAAAATCTTTAAAAAAATAATAAACCTTAATCATATACAGTTAAAAAATATAAGTAAACATAGTACCTGTTATTGCGTAGTAGCAGTATTTAAATATGAATGAAAAAGGATAAAAAGTGCAAACAGAGAACCTTATAATCTGAAATTAATGACATTAAAGTAGCCAAAATTTGGAGGGAGATTAAGGGAACGAGATCGTCAGTGTTATGAACAGTGTTATGTCAAGTGGCTCGTGTCCACTGTAGTGCTAATTACAATAGCCAAGATATGGAAACAACCTAAGTGTCCCTTGACTGATGAATGGATAAAGAATATGTGGTATGCATATATAATGGAATATTACTCAGCCATACAAAGAATGAAATCTTGTCATTTTAGACAATATGGATGAACCACAAGGGTATTGTGCTTAGTGAAATAAGACAAAGAGAAATATGATATGATCTCTCTTAAAAATAGAATCTCACAAACCAATACTAAAACCAAACAAGCTCATAGAACAGGTTGGTGGTTGTCAAAGGCAAGAGTGACAAATGGAAGAATTGGAAGAAGATATTCAAAAGGTAAAATAATAAATAAATAAATAAATAAATAAAACGTGCAATTTATACATAATAAAATTCATCTATTTTAAAAGTGGAATTCATTAACTTGATAAATATATACGTCTATGTAATCACCACAATCAAGAAACAGAAAATTTCCATGATCATGAAAAGTTCCTTCATGTTCCTTTGGCAATCTACCCCTCTGGACTCTAACACACACACACACACACACACACACACACACACACACACACACAATCCTCCTAGACCTAGAAAATCCTGATATGCTCCCTGCACTCTAGTATGGCTTTGCCTAGTCTAGAATTTCATAAAAATAAAATAATGTAAAAGGTAGTCTTCCATCTGCCTTTTTTTTCCACTCAAATTAATGTTTCTTAGGTTTATCCAGTTTTTAATTCGTCTCTAATTTATATCTTTAATTACTGAGTAATTTTTAATTGAATGGCTATGCCATAATTTTATTATCCTTTCACCTATTAATGGACATGCTGAATTTTTTTCCATCTTTTCACTTTTTATTGATTATTTAGAGAGTATGTGTATTATAAAATGTGTCTTGCTTATTTTTCCCCACGGTATATCAATCTCTGCCTTTTTATTCCTTTGTTTTCACCATTTCCTTTTTTTTAAAATTTTTATTTATTTATGATAGTCACACACAGAGAGAGAGAGAGACAGAGACAGAGACAGAGACAGAGACACAGGCAGAGGGAGAAGCAGGCTCCATGCACTAGGAGCCCGACGTGGGATTCGATCCCGGGTCTCAGGATCGTGCCCTGGGCCAAAGGCAGGCGCCAAACCGCTGCGCCACCCAGGGATACCTTACCATTTCCTTTTAATGTCTACTTTTTTGTTTTTATTTCTTATTCATCTTACCTGACCTTTGTTCTTTATTTCTTCTTAAAATACATTTTAAGATAAATTAATATGTTATAAATATTTTATTTGTTTGAGAGAGAGAGAGAGAGGGAAAGGAACAGAGAGAGAGGGAAAGGAACAGAGGGAGGGGGACCAGCAGACTTCACACCAAGTATGGAGCCTGTCATAGGCTCAAGATCATGACCCGAGCTAAAACCAAGACTCCAATGCTTTAACCAACGGTGTCACCCAGGTGTTCCAAAATAAATTAATATTTTTTGATGTTCCATTTTATTTTCACAAATTATTGTTACATCTATCTCTTTGTTTTACATTTTAATAGAACTAGAGTTTACTATAAGCATCTTTAACTTACCGGATTCTATATTTAAATAATATTATATCCCTTCAGGTTTAATATAGAAATTTCACAGTAGACCTTTATTTCTACTCTTCATCTTATGTGTTACCATTCATTTGACTTCTACATATATTATAAGGCCCACAGTACACTGTTATTATTTTTGTATTCAACAGTTATCTTTAAGAGAAATTTAAAAATAAGGTGTAAAATTATTTTATACTTATGTATATATTTACTTTTGCTGGCATTCATTTTTTGTATAGATATGAAATTCCTTTTGTTGTCATATCCCTCTTAATGTCTATTAACATTTCTATTCTTATGAAATGCAGGCAAAATATTTCCTTTTTTCCTTAAAGATTATATAGTAGCTCTATTTTAATTTTTTTAAAGATTTTATTTATTCATGAGAGACACAGAGAGAGAAGAAGAGACACAGAGGGAGAAGCAGGCACCCCAGAGGGAGCCTGAGATGGGACTCAATCCCAGGACCCAGGGATCACGACCTGAGCCAAAGGCAGACTCTCAACCACTGAGCCACTCAGGTGCTCATCTATTTAAAAATTTTGGGGAACCTTAAAGCTGTTTTCTATGATAGCTGCAACATTTTACATTCTTACCAACAGTGTACAAGGATTCTAACTTGTTTACATTCTTGCTAGCATTTGTTTTGTGATATTTTTAATAATAGCCATACTGATAGGTGGTATCTCAGTGTGGTTTTGAGTTTAATTTCCCTGATAATTAGTGCTACTGACCATCTTTTTTTAAAAATTTTATTTATTTATTTATTTATTTACTTATTTATTTACCATCTTTTAATATGCCTGTTGGTCATTTGTACATCTTTTTTGGGGAAATGTCTACTTGAATCTTTTGCTGTTTTTTAGTGGGTTATTTGGTTTTGTGTGTTTTTGTTTGCTGCTGTTTTATAGGCATTTCTTATATATCTTGGACTTCTTATCAAATATATGATCTGAAAATACTTCCTCTCGTTTTTTAGGTTGTATTGTTTTACTTTGTTGATTATTTATTTTGCAGCTTATACACTAGAAATGTGAAATATTATTAAAAGAAACTAAAGATGACACAAATAAATGGAAATATAGACTAAATTAATGAATTATAAGACAATATTAAAATGTTCATTTTATCCAAAGCAGTCTATAGATTCAATGCAATCCTTATTAACATCTTAAGGATATTTTTTATAGAAATAGAAAAAAAACCTGAAAATTCATATAGACCCACAAAAGACTCCAAATAGCCAAAGAAATCAAGAAAGTAGAACAAAGCTGTAAGTCTCACACTTCCTGAATTCAAAACATACTACAAAGCTACAGTAATCAAAGAGTATGATCTGTCATAAAGACCAACATCTTGATGAAAGGAAGAGAATGGAGAGCCCAGGAATAAATTCATGCACAAGCAGTCAAGTAATCTTTGACAAGGGTGCCAAGAATACGCAGGGGGAAAGGATAGTCTCTTCAATAAATGACACTGGGAAAATTGGACAGCCGCATGACAAAGGAGCAAAATTAGACTCTCGTACCATATAAAAATATCAACTCAAAATGAATTGAAGATGGGCGTAAGACATAACACTATAAAACTACTAGAAAAAAAACAGAGGGAAAAAAACTTGGAAAAATTGGTCTTAGCAATTGTTTCGTGGATTTAACACCAAACTTACTGGCAACAAATTTTTTTAGCAATTTAAAGTTTTATTTGTGAGTTGTACATAGCTTCTGGTAAAAGTTGCTCTACTTTTCTTTATGTAATGTATCTTTTTCCCCCCACACTTTGAATTTTTGTTTTTAACAATGGGTTTCAACAATTTGATTTTTATATTTTGAGTGTTTTCTATGTGTATGTATACTACTTGGTGTTTTTTAAACTTTTTTGATCAAGTCAGTTTATATACTGGAAAATTTTCAGCCATTATTTCTTCTAATATTTTTTTATGTCTTCCCTCAATCTTCTCTCCTTCTATGACTCTAATTACCTGTACATTAGACTCCTTTATTTTGAACAAGAGATGTGCTGGAATATTCATTATGTTTCAATATTTTTCTCTCTGTGCTTCACTTTGAATAGTTTTCAACATGCCATTAACCGCTTTCAGATTTTTCACTTCAGATTTGTTTTTTTCTCGCTAAAATTTTCGTTTCTTTTTCATATCTTTTATTTCCTTTCTGTTATGTACACTTTTCTTTTAAATCTTTGATCATATTTATAATATTTAAATAACTTTTAAAGATTTTTTTTGCTAATTTCATCATCTCTGTGATGACTGGGTCTATTTCAATCAATGGATTTCTCTTTCACTTATGGTTACAATTTGTTGCTTCTTTATTTGTCACATAATGTCTTTCAATAAAAGGGTATTGTGTTTGGATTTTCATGTTTGCTTTTATAAAGAGTTGAAGTCTTTTTATAAGGCCTTTATGTTTCTTGTTGATCAACATAATCCTTTCAACATTTATTATTAAGCCTATATAGTGGCATTAAGTAGCATTTACTCTAGATATGAGTTGCTCTTTTAAAGGGTGATCTTTGGAGATCTCTACTAATAGTTCTAATTGATCAGCAAGGTCTTGCTATTCTGGCTAAATGTAAATCAAACATTTTACCAACTCTGAGCGCTCTGGAAATATTTAACTTTTTCTGCCCCACCTCTGCATCTTTCTGTGTATAGCCACTCAAGGGGACTACTATACAGATTTCTGAAGCTCTTTCTCTATTTCGCTCCAACTTCTCCAGTAGTTGGGTCGGTAAACTCTAATCACTTCTGCTTCTCTAACTTCCAACCTTTCTCTGTAAGCATGCTAATATATTCTACGTGGGATTTCTTATCCTTTAATATATTCTGAGAAGTGTTTCTAGGCAGAAACTCAAGGTGACTGTAGATATCACAATCTTTGTTTTCCTTCTTCCAGGTATCATAATTCTGTTCTGCTTGTTGTCCAAAGCCTGAAAATCTTGTCGAGTTTTTCAGTTATTAATGCCACATGAGTTAGTTCAATAATGATGACTCTGTCATGGCTGGAACATGAAGTCTTAGCATTTACTATATACTATATACAAGATATAATAGGAATACCTTGGCCTTAATTTCACAAACTTCATAAAGGAAGTAAAAATGTCTTTTCTTCACTATTTCCATTGCCTAATATTATGTATGCCTGACATATAGTTGTCTCTCAGTATATTCTGTCTCATGAATTAATTTAAAAAATACCCATGGACTGTTAAAAGAAAAAAAAAGTCCAAAGTTCCTGACTAGAAGGGCAGCTGCTGCTTCAAAAAATCATTTAAGACAAAGGTCTCCAATTCCAGCTTGTATATTTTCCCTATTGTTTACACAATTGTTTATGGGAGAGTGAAATGTATTCAAATATGTAAACAGCCCTAAGTCAGTCACAGGTGATGTGCTTTTGCACTGGACTAACAGACAACTTAGAAATGTTAAATACTTTTTCTGCATTAACATACAAAGATATTCCAAGAAGTATTTATATTAAACTCAATGCTCTTCATAAGGAATATTAGCCACCCAGAGATTTTAAGCTGTCTAATCTAAATGTCTGTGAGTCTGGGAATCTTGAAGAAACTCTATTTCTCTCAATCATCATTAAAGATTTAGGTTTATCTGTTTTATCAAATGTTCTCACTTTAATATGCCCAACATAATCTTTATTGGTCCAGAGTTGCCCTACATGAAATTGCCATGTATTTATGCTTCAGTCCACAGGTCATTGAAGTTGGTCTTCCTTGGTAGATTGATCCTATCCTGCACAAGAATACTATATTACTTTGCTAAGTCTGACAAATTAACCCTAAGGAACCTGGGAAACTCACATTAGAATTGGCTTCTTTACTTCTGGGAACAATTCAACATTTGGCCATCATTATAGGAACCATTACTAATTTGTGCTCTAATTAAAGTTCCAAACCCATAATAATGGTTTATTTTATTCTTTTTTGAATCTCCACTCATTGCTTGCTCTTAAGGATTATTTGGCTAATCATGGTAAGGAGCTAATGTTTAATTTTATTTTGGATAAACTGGTAATGAATATATCCTATTAAGAAAACATTCTAAGAAAAGCAAAATAAAATTCATGGAACTTAACTAGTAAATATGCTTTAGAGAAAATTCCTATAATCAAGTATTTCAGTCAGCTAGTGAGTCACCAATTCTAAGTCTAGTTCCCACAGGAGGCACAACATTAAGACACTAAAGCCATTCAGCTTTAAGATATATGGTTTCAAGTTCTGATGCAAATTTAAAGTTGAGGCATTCTATTTGAATAAAAAGAGAAGAAAAGGTGTTTAAAATAGCTCCAAATTTAAATCTGTTCTTTTGGAATGGATCTACCGTCTCTATTGTTTCCTTTATTTTATATTGCCCATGACTTTCTGCATATTCTCATAGAATCACAGAACTTTCAACTTGAGAGGATCTGGAGAATTTACATGGTACACATGTTCCCACTCAGGGTACTTTGCAAACCTACAGATTTCTGGGCCTTTCTTTCAAAGATTGTAATACAATTGATCAGGACTGGTCCCCAAAATCTGCATTTTCAAAAGAATGACTCTGGTCAAAAGTGCTGATGTTTAATTTTCATTTTACAAATAATGAAACAAACACCCAGAAAAATTAAACAACTAGCCCAAGTTTCTGTGAAAGTTAAAAACAAGAAAGAAGTGGGATCATGATTCTGGAATGCTGTTTTCTGTTTTAGAGCTTTTTCCACTGCTTCATAACCATTTGTTCCCAAAGGGAAACTATGGTTTGTGTAATATTAAATGGTAGAAATCTTTGAGATTCTGTTTTATGTTTATACTTCTTATCAAGCTGCCTTTTCTCCCAGGAGATGTCATCCATGGCCTTGGTATTAGTTCATAACTGCCTTCCAAATCTGTATCTTTATTCCAGATTTATTCCACATTTATCTCCAGATTTCTATAATTTTATATCCAACTGCTTAATTAACTCTTAAACTCAAACAAAACACATGTAAGGCTCAACTTTTCATTAATATTCATAAAAACCTCATCTGCCATTGTCCTCTGTCTTAGGAAACCAGATTATCAGTCTATCCATGTAGACAAAGCAGAGGTCTGAGAGTGATTCTGGATATTCCTCCTCACTTACCTACATATCCAACAATTAGCAAATTTTTCTAAACATTGTTAAATTACTTAAGCAAGGAAGCCAATGGACTCAGATGGTTCTAATACTCTAGCAGCCTATGTAAGTAAACCAAAACCTAAGCCTGTAAATGCTTCAAGATTAGGAAATCAAAACCTACAGTTAACCAATCAAAATATGCATGCTCAGGGGCACCTGGGTGACTCAGTCAGTTAAGTGACTGCCTTGGCTCTGGTCTTGATCACAGAGCTCCACCTAGGGCTCCCTGCTCAGTGGGGAGTCTGCTTCTTTCTCTCCCACTGCCCCTCCCCATGCTTGTGCTTGCTCTCTCTCTTTATCTCTCTCTCAGATAAAATCTTTACCAAAAAAATATGCCAGCTCAGCTTTAGGTTTTCATGACCTAGCTCTAAAACTTCTCTCTGCCCATATAAGGAAAGTAACTCCATTATAACCAGTGCTTGCCCAGTATAGCTTCCTTGTTCCTACTTATTTTGGTCTATAAAACCCTCTTTCTTCATACAACATTTTGAAGCTTCCAGTTCTTTAGTCATTAAATAAAGCCAACTAGATCTGAAATGTATGTGTCTGTGAAATTTTCTTTCAACAATATTTAGTAAGGCTGTTCAGATCTTCCAATACACCTTAATCTATGCTAAGAATATGTTACTTGTTGACAAACAGCATGTGATTTTGAAATGATTGCCTTCAGCATTGCCTTCTTCCAATCCATCCTTCATACTGTTGAAGATAAACTTTCTGAAAATGCATATCTGATCATGTCCAATGTTCCATTGTCCTTGAGATACATTCTAAAAATGTCAGCTTAATTTATGTGGCCCCACTTAATCTATGTCTTTCAATCTCAATATAATGCAATTCTGTTTTTAATTTTCTATGTTCTAGTCATACTGGAACCTCTTTTTGATCATCGCAAAGGATTTAAATAGAATTATAACTGTATTTGAGAAATAAAATTAATTTCCTCTTGTTAAACATTAATCCAAGGCTAATATAATTTCATTTGCCATTATTTCTTTTTTATTCTATTTAATATCACTTGTAAGTTGCCCTTGTTCTTGACTTTATAACTTTTGTTATATAAAAAGATATTCTAAATTTTGGTCATATTTTCAAATACTATTGGCACACTCAAATGAATAGAAAACAATTTTTAAAAAATTTAAAGTGGAATTTATAGATTTGACAAAAAGTCATGAGGAAATGACAAGAAAGTTTAGATATCACTTTCAGTTATTGTACTAATCTGCCACAATATTTAGGAATACCATTAGCTTAGTTCTTTGTTTTTTGTTTTTTTTTAAGATTTTATTTGTTTATTCATGGGAGACAGAGAGAGAGAGAGAGAGAGAGAGGAAGAGGGAGAAGCAGGCTCCTCCATGCAGGGAACCCGACATGGAACTTGATCCTGGGACTCCAGGAACACAGCCTGGGCCGAAGGCAGGCACCAAACAGCTGAGCCATCCAGGGATCCCAGCTTAGTTCTTTACAATAGTATGCAATAAAATAATATTATTCAAGAAATATGCCAATGTTCTATTTAAATGATTCAAATTGAACATTTATTGAGGGTGTATTAGCTACTAGGAAATGATGGATTTCTTTTTTTTTTAAGATTTTATTTATTTATTCATAAGAGACAGAGAGAGAGAGAGAGAGACAGAGAGACAGAGAGACAGAGAGACAGGCAGAGGGAGAAGCAGACTCCATGCAAGGAGCCCAACGTGGGATTCCATCCCGGGTCTTCAGGGTCACGCCCTGGGCTGAAGGTGGCGCTAAACTACTGAGCCACTCGGGTTGCCCCTGGATTTATTTTCTTATTGAACTTTTAATATTGTCAGCTGGTTTGGCCCTCTTAAATACTTACTGTATAGTACGCTAACATGTTTAGTTGACTATGTTCAAATGCCCTTCAGGGATTGTGCATCACTCTTGTTTACAATCTATCTCCTTTTTCCTCTCTTGGTGAGAAACCTGGCTTACACTTTCTGCCATGGGTCCTCTGGAAATCTGCTTCTGGCCTTGGTACAAATAATAAAGCATTTATGAAATACTCTCCTTCTAAGAAAAAGCTAGATATAGATTGCAGCCATCCACCAAGTGAGAAATTTTATTTTTTTAGCAACCAAGGGAAACAATCTATTCTTTTTATTTTTTAATAGTGTTGTTGCTAATGAGGTAGTAGTGGGAAATTTTCTCTAAACATTTGGAACTATTCTAACTGGACAAAAGATGTTTCCTGCCACAAAACCCTGATTTTCTGATTCGTCATGTGGGCACTATATAACTCCCTACCAGGCTACAAACTCCAAGTCTTTGAATCACTTTTTATCCTGGTACTGGCCCTTCTGGTTTGCAATGATCCTGCTGCCCAGCTTGTTTTCCAGACAGGTGGTTAGGCATTAGATCCCTAACAATCAGGAAGAGTATATGACAAAATCTCTATTCCACACATTAACTTCTTGGGTCCTGAGGGTAGTGAAGATAGTGAAAGTGTTACAAAGAAATAAAAGCAAGGAGTTAAAACCTGTTCAGCAAAAGATCAAATAAAAAGGAAAAACTAAGGAGAGATGAGGTATAGGAGAGGACAAGTGGGATGTAATTTTGCCTAGACCAAATATGTCCTAGTTTGAAATGGCAAAAGTTTACAACAAATTAGGAATGAGCATGGATTTGTGTTGTCGCTTTGGAAAACTAAAAGTAGGGATCCCTGGGTGGCTCAGCAGTTTGGCTCCTGCCTTTGGCCAGGGGCGTGATCCTGGAGTCCCGGGATCGAATCCTCGTCGGACTCCGTGCATGGAGCCTGCTTCTCCTTCTGCTGTGTCTCTGCCTCTCTCTCTCTCTCTTTATGTCTCTCATGAGTAAATAAATAAAAAATCTTAAAAAAAAAAGGAAAACTAAAAATATCTAAATCTTCTAGCTACATGACATCTTAATACCTAAACAATGAGCATTTGCATTTCAGAGGGCCACACCATACTAGACAAAAAGGTTGCTATTGATGGGAGTGACATTTGACATTAAGGCCATGTATCTCTGTATGATGCCCAAATATGTTAACTCCATTGAAAATAAAAAATAAGGCAAACCAATTTTTTTAGTAGACAAAAATTTTCCTTAACTAAATGATTCACGTGCCACAACTCTGCGTACATACAGTCTCATTTGAAGCTGAACTCCTCTTAGGATGATATCCACGGGGCTTTTAAAATGTAAGTAGGTAGTCTGTTGGATTTGGGGAACACAACATAATCTGGAGGTCTCATATGGACTTATGGAATTAATTTCATCTAAGGCTTTTGTGACCTTTCCTCCAGATATTTGATAACATCAACATTAAATAAATATCAAAAGAAACACCAGAAATGATAAAATGAGCCAGAATTAAACAATAGCAAATAATAGCTTTCCTATTTTCAAGAACACTAATTGTGTTTTGCCCAGTTCTATGCCTTCCCCGAACAAGTCCTATGCCAAATCCATCCTGCAGGTTCAACATGGCTGATCCATTCTCAAATCCAATGGAGAGTCATAATTTCATTTCCTTCTTTCTTGTTCACATCCAGATCCCAGGTTCTTTGTTTTTGATCCTCCACAGATTGACACTCTCCAAGGAGTCTTTTTTTCCTTTATTTTTCCCCTAAGAAACCAGTTTTTATCTCCTAGACAGTTGATAATCTATTGACACAGATTAATATCTGTCTTTCAAGAGTAAATATTGCTATAAGGAACCTTTTCTCCCTTCTCAACTGAATTGCTATCTTTCTGTCCTCTTCAATCTTTTAGGTAAATGTGTTTAATGTGTTGTTTATTTTCTAATTCCTGGACCAAATATGTCAATAATATATGAAAACTCAGTTCACATAGATGTCACAATAACGAGAGCCTGATGGAAGAGTCACTGACTCCATATTCAAATGGAGCCAGAACTCCATACAGGAGCAGAATGTGGCATTTTGGCACATGGATCTGCTGCTTTCCAATATGCGGAAGTCTTGCACTTTTCCATCTAAACATATGGCACCAGCTAAAGATTGATGAATGTACTATGGACTTTGCAAACCTGAGAGAAGAGGAATAATTCTGAAAACAGGAGCAAGGAGTATGATCTATGAAGGACCAAGAAGTACCTCCGGGGGCCAATAATACTGCAAAAATACCACGGTGCAATATGTGAATTTGCTAAATGAGCACCAAGATTTGCTCAGCCTCATTAAAGGCACAAACTGGGCTGCAATAAGGGAATCCCTCTGGTGTAGTTTTTATCAGGCCCCATTTAGTAAGTCCTCAGTGAAGAAGGTTTGATACTAGGCAAGTGGATGAATTGTTCTCAAATTGAATTTCACGGAGTGGGAGGTAACTTAATGAAAGCAACTCTCTGAACGTCAGCAGCTCTGTCTTTAGCTGTTGGGAAAAACACTAACATTATCTTGTTTTTCTACTTGGTGGTTTGGCCGCAAAAGTGCAAGCCATTTAAGCATTACAAATAGTCAAAACAACCCTAGAATCCTGTAAAATCCAGGTAAAATACGAGGAACCCACAAAAGTTCTTGGTTTGCTGTGGACATGAAAATCAGTTCTTTTTCTGTAACAGCACACAACAGTGGGTAATTGTGTGACAATGGAGGTCTGGAGCCTTTTCCTGAGCATGATGGCAGTGAGCTTAGTGCTCTATGTGCCACTAAAGCTCATCTCTAATATTGGATGGCTACTAAAATGTTATATTTTATAGCAGGAATTTTATATTTTAATATAAAGAAAAGCACAATCTTTTTCTTGTTGTTTATGTTTTTATTTGGATGTGGTTTTTTTTTGCTTGCTTTGTTTTTGGGGAAAAAGCAATAGTAAATTATAAAACTTCACAGATCAACTACATTTCTCTATTGTAATGGATGTTGTCCTTATCTATCTTCCAACTTTCATCTTCTATACCTTTTATAATTATATTGTATCCATGGCCCAATGGACTTGGGACCACTTAATCTATTACTTATAATGTAAAAAGAAACAACCTGGTGGGGACTTATTATATGTATATGTATATATATATATATATATATATATATATATATATATATGTGTGTGTGTGTGTGTTTATATGCATATGTATATGTGTGGGGACTTATATGCATATATAAATATATATATTTATATGTGTATATATATATGTAGAAATGTATTTTTATATGTATATGTATATATGTGTCTGTATTAAGATCCTTTAAATCAAATTAGTTTTCACCAACTGTAGGGAAGGGAATTTCAACAGAAGTATAAATGCAGTGAAAAGGATTTATTTTTTTAAAGATTTTATTTATTTATTCATGAGAGACACAGAGAGAGAGAGAGAGAGAGAGAGAGAGGCAGAGATACAGGCAGAAGGAGAAATAGGTTCCATGCAGGGAGCCTGATGTGGGACTCAATCCCAGGATTCTAGGATCACGCCCTGGGCCAAAGGCAGGCACTAAACCACTGAGCCACCCAGGGATCCCCAGGATTTAAATAAAGATTTAAATATAGTAACATTAAGAAAAAATTTAAACCACCTTTAACAACCACCACTCAATAAATAAAACAGCGTTATGCTTAATCACATACAAATAATTGTTAAGAAACTCCCATGTATAAGATTCTGTGCTGGATATAATGGGGTACAAAAAATGGGGTACAAAAAATGGTGAGCTATGGTAAGACCATAGCTTTAGTCACTCTAAAGTGCTCTACTATTTTAATTAATATCTAATATCATCATATTTTTAGCATGATAACTTTCTATTGTTGAAAGGAAGCTTAAAGACCAGTTCATTTTTTTTAAAACTGAACTTAGAGATTAAAAACATAGAATTAAACACTGTTAGTTTACTTGCTTAGGATCACTCAAACATATTATGGAAGAAATCCACCATACATACATTTAATTTAACTTAGTTATCAATCACTAATGAGAATACTTCAAGAAGACTTACATTTTTTTTTGTAAAGTGGTACTTAAACCCTATTCAATTATTTCATCCATATTTGCCAAAGAAATGGTGATCTGTTCCAATGATGGAAAAACTGAGAAAATTGGATTTATTCATGCATACTAAACATTTTAGATAATGGAGAAAGATTTTTAAGATTAATTTTGATATTACTTAATTCAGCTTCATTCACTGAATTTAGGGCCTCATCCTTGGAAAAGCTACATCTCCGCTGCTTGGTTAAGTCGTAAACGAAGTCTATACCTGCTGACTCTCAGGTCTTCTCTTCTCCAGGATGCTTTCCAATATTAAAGTATAGTTTTTGACAAAGAGCTCCAGCTAGACAGTGGCAACACTTCTAGGAACTTGATTTCTAGCTCCAAGTCAATCATTAACACATTCTAGATGTCAGTTTCTTCAAAAAAGGAAAGGAACAGGTTAGGCTAGATTGCACATAAAGTTTATCATACTTGGAATTCTACAATGTGAAATTTGGATATCCAATTATAGATGTCATTCCTGAATTACAGTGTATCTTTTCAGTTTCAGAGACATTCTGGACTGGTTATCAAAGTCAGTTCCATCATTCTTAGATTCTCTGAGGTGGCCATATGCAAAAGATATTCCATCAGCCCTAACCTTCTAAATCTCAAACATCATAAAGGAAGCAGAGAACTGTGAAAATTAGTCTTGTTTCCTGTTTCATAGACCACATCACTAAATGGGATGAATCAACTTCTGAAATCCATTAATGCAACAGGGTACTCTTCAATATCTGTTATTCAATCCTTTAATGAAACCCTAAAAAGGAAAGTTTCAGTCAAGATTGTACCCTCTCCCTTTTATATGATAATAGGTATTTTAAAAATTAAGTGCTTGACACTATTGGTGAAATGCAGATAATACAGATCTTTTTCCATATGATTTGTACTTTGTGTGTTTCAGCTTCATACATGACTATGGCAAAGTCAACACTAGTTTAAGATTTTCAAGCTTAACCATATTCAAACACGTATTTCAAAAAGTCATTTGGAAATTTGTCCTTAAAAAATTTTAGTGCATAATAATATCTTGTCATTAATCCCTACACTTCTTGGTGTGAAAATAGTCTATTAAAAAGAAAATGGTTGAGTAAATTGAATTACTCAGTTCAGTGAAAGATGCATTCTAAATATTAGATAGTTATGAGGTTCCTGTTTGCCCACATATGCATGCAAGACATTTAAAACCATCAAATAGGGCAGCCTGGGTGGCTCAGCGGTTTAGCACCGCCTTCAGCCCAGGGTGTGATCCTAGAGACCCAGAATCAAATCCCACATCACGCTCCCTGCATGGAGCCTGCTTCTCCTTCTGCCTCTGTCTGTGCATCTCTCTCTCTCTCTCTCTCATGAATAAATAAATAAAAATCTTAATAAAATAAAATAAAACCATCAAATATTATATGATGCTCTTCCAATTCTCAATAAATCATATTTGAATCCCTCTCCCAACTAAAAAACATAGATACTAGATAAACATCAACAAATAATGCCTTAATATATTGCTAAGTTTATGAGTAAGTAAAAAAAAAAATCCCCAAAGGGGAGTAAAAAGCTGTCCATGTGTGTTGTTGTTTATTTGAGAAGAAATCATGAATAGCTAAGTAGCTCATTCATGGATTCAATAAGCATTCATACACATATAAGTATGTCTATTATTACCTAGGCTCAGAATTCTAAACAACCTTGGAATTTTCAATTTGACCTCATCATTGAGTCTAAAATATAACTAGTACTGCACAAATGTGCCCAGTTTGAGCTGGAAGGCCAGTTGCAGCTGATTCTATTATATCTCCTAGTTCTAAGCAACTAGTTTGTAAAAGAGAAAAATTCTGTTCTATGTATCAGTAAGAAACTTTGACAAAACCCTTTACCTGCTAATTGGTTACTTCTATTGGACAATGCTACAATTAGCTCAGAACACTCACTAAAGTCATATTGTTTTGAAGAGAAAGATAAAATTTCATGCAAAATAAATAAATACATAAAATAGGTGTTGCTGGGCTTGCTGCCCCTTCTGGGATTCAGCTCTATACTAAATCTTTACTCCACTATCTGTACATTTAAAAGGAACTTCAGGCATGAATACAGAGAGGTCACAAGTACATTAATGGATATCAAAATACTGTGGTCACTCAACCGGTACCTTTTGCATAAAATAATATTTTTAAGAGGTGATGGGCTTGTTTTAATACTCACATCTAAATAATGAAATTTTATGTTTACAGGAAAACTAAATTATGGTTTCATGTTAATGCTTTCTATAGCCCTCTGACATCTGATGCTACACTCTCCACTATCTAAGACCATTCATCAAATCTGTTTATCAGGAATACCGACTCTATGAACCTGTTATTCTATTCAGAGAAATTCTTCCCAATAGTGACACATCTCCATTCCCAGTTTCTATAAGAGAATGGTATATTGTCTTTCCAGCCAGAATAAAGCCAAAGGTCCACAGTCTTACTTCTGCATAGCTTCTTCTCTAAAGCCATTCATACCTTCATTTTGATTATCAGTGTCAAGAGGCAATGAATATCAAAACATTTATAATAAAACCATACAACATTTTATAGTTAAAGGAAAAATATTTCAATAGCCTACTAAAATATAGTTTATGATGTTTGTCGTGTATCATTTCAAAAATCACTTGCTCTACTTTCACATATGGTAAGATACACATTTTTAGAGAATATATATGAAAATGGCTTTTATGTATGCTTGTAAATACTGTTATATAGATGAGTCAGGGAAAGTGTTTTATTATTCATTTCACTTGACCATTTGACCATTTGTATTTCATGTCGTTCATTTATTGACTGTATTCATTATATATTTGTATATATATGTATACCTATATGCATATATATATATATATATATATTCATCTATTCATTTCAAAAACATGAATCAATAAGTCCTCTATTCTAGGTAATTTTTTGAGTCAAATACTAATATATTCATTATTATTTGGCTTTGCTTTTTAAAATTGTTTGCCGTTTCTTGTTGTTATTCAAGTGCCCTGTTGAAGTAAAGAAAAATTTGTTTACAGAACCATGAATTACCATTTTATTCTCAGATTTTTTAAAGGAACATTGGTTAGCATAATTGAAAATCATCCTCAATGTTTTTGTTTTTGTTTTCTAATAGAAAGCACAAACACCTGTGCATTTCTTAGCATTGACCATCAATCAAGATCCAGTGAAAAATTCTCCGCTTTAAAATCTCTAGAGAGTTTCTTTGCTATGTTGGATTGATCTGCTTCTTTTTATCTTTCTTTCTATAATAGAATTTGCTCTGACTTGGGCTTCCCTTTGACAGAACCTAGAAACAAAGTGAAAGAAGGCTATTAAGAGAAAATCTGAATCTGGAATACCTCTGATGGTGAGAGTTTCACAGTGGGGATCAGGAAGCAGCAAGGAAGATGCTTAGCTTAAGTAAGACATTCAAAATAGACAGGTCTTTTCAGAATACATACTTCCAGTTTTTTTAAAAAAAAGATTGTAAAGGAACTAATTCTTTCCTGTATTACAAATCTTCACAGCATTCTGTCTGGCAAAACTAATGATCTTTATTTAGCTCTCAATTTTAATTGCTAACTATGGTATGTTTAACTTTCCATTTTACCTGGTATTATTGTAAAAAAGAATTGGTGCAGAGTTGACAATGAGACTTCTACACATTTGTTCTTTACTCATTCATACATTTATCCTTTAAAAGTTCTCTACAGAGAGACATTTGACAATCAGGATTTATTTTAAATGGTGGGAATACGACGCAAAACACAAAGGAAGTAGAAAGAAGAAAAAATAAATATTAGAAATAAATTAAATCTGTAATAGAAAAACTCTAGAGAAAATCAACAAAACCAAAACATTTTTCTTTGAAAGGATCAATAAAATTGATGAAACTTTAGATTGATTAACCAAGAACCAAAGAGGGACAGGGCACAAATTAATAAAATCCAGAATAAATGAGTGTACATTACTACGACTTCGGGGAAATAAAAAAGATTATAAAGAAATACTATGAATAATCATATGTCAAAAATGAGATAAGCTAGGTGAAGTGGACTAGAAAGACACAAACTATCACAACTCACTCAAAAATAATTTAGAACTCTGGATATACATATAACAACTAAAAAGACTGGATTAGTAATTAATAGATTCCTCACAAATAAGAGTCAAGGCCCAAATAAATTATATGGCAAATTATTATACCAGTCATTTCAGGAACAATAATGAACCTCAATCCTTCACTAGCTATTTCAAACAGTAGAAGAGGAAGGTGTACATGCTACCACATTCCATGGGGCCAATATTATCTTGATATCAAAGTGAAAGACAACACACAAAGAAATTATAAATTAGTATTTCATGAATACAGACATAAATTCTTCCACAGAATAGTAGCAAACTAAATCTAGCAATGTGTGTGTGTAAATTATACCATGACTAATCTGAATTGTGCTAGGAATGCAAGTTTGTTTCAGCATACTAAAATCAATGTAAAACACCATGTTAATGTAACAAATGTAACAAATGTTAATGTAACATGTAACAAATACATGTTAATGTAACAAATCGCAAAACCGCATGGTCATCTCAATAGATGCAGAAAAATCATTTTGCAAATTCCAATACCCTTTTATTATTAAAAACAATAAAAAAACCCCTAGAATGGAAAGGAATATTCTCAATCTGATAAAAGAAATTTATGAAAAACTTATAGCTTACATCATAATGGTGAAATATTGATAGATTTGCTTTTACTCACAGAAATAAGACAAAAATGCCTATTCTTGCTACTTCTCTTCAAATTATACTGGAGTTTTTAGCCAGGAGAATTAGGCAAGAAACAGAAATAAAAGCCATCAAAATGGAAAAGAAATAACAAGTAAAGTATGTAGGAAACTTAAAAAACCCACAAATAAAACTAATAGAGTTACGAAGAATTCAGCAAGTTTGCATGATATAAGGTTAATACGGGAAATATATTTATCTACACTAACAATGATAATATGAAAATAAAATTAAGAAAACAAATCATTTACAATAACATCAAAAATAATAAAATTCCTTGGAATAAATTTAACAAAAGAAGTACAAGAGTCAGACACTGAAAACTATAAAACATCATTAAAAAAAAACAACCAAAAATAACCTAGTTAAATGAACAGGCATTCTGTGTTCATGAATTAGAATATTTAATATTGTTAAGCTAGAAATACTCTAAAAAAAGACCTATAAATGCAACAATAATCCCTCCAAATTCTATACTGTCTTATTTGCAGAAATTGAGAAGTTGATGCTAAAACTCATTTAGAAGTCCAAGGGACCCAGAATAGCCAACACAATCTTGAAAAAAGAAAAACAAAAAATCAAGTTGAAGGACTCATAGCTCGCAATTTCGAAACTTACTACAAAGCTACAACAGTTGACAGGGTGATACTGGTATAAAAAATAGAGATATAGATAAATACAATAGAATTGGGAGTACAGAAATAAACCTTTACGTTTTTGGTCAATTGATTTTAGACAAGAATATCTAAAGCATAGTCTTATCAAAAAATGGTGCTGTTCAACTGGATACCTACATGAAAGAATGAAGTTGCACATTTATCTAACATTGTAGAGAAAAATTGACTCAAAATGGTTCAGAGATATAAATATAAGAAAGAATATATATATGTTTTGAAAGAATATATATCTTATAAGTAAACATAAGGTAAATCTTCATGACCTTGAGTTAGGTAATTGTTCTTTGATACGACCAAAATCATAGCAACAACAACAAAAAAAGGCAATTTGGACTATATCAAAATTAAGTGTTTTTGTACTCCAAAGGACCCTACAAAAAAAGTGAAAAGAAATCATAGGATGGAAGAAAATGCTTGCAAATTATCTGTTTTATAAGAGACTATTATCCAGAAAATATAGAGAAATCTTACAACTAAATAATAAAAAGACAAACACCCAATTTAAAAAAAAATGAACAAGGCTTTGAATACTCTTCTTCAAAGAGCATGTACAAATGTCAATAAGCACATGAAGAGATGCTCAACACCATTAGTCATCAGGAAAATGCAAATCAAAACCACAATAAGGTACCACTTTATATCCACTTGTGGCTACAATTAAAAAGTGGTACACTAACAACTGCTGCATGGATGTTAGAAATACTGAAATCGCCTTATTGCTGATGGAAATATAAAAGGATACAATCTGCTTGGAAAATAGTTTGCTAGTTCCTCTAAATGCGAAACATAGTGCTACCATGTTACCTAGAAATTCTACTCCTGAATATTTAGTGGAGAGAATATAAGACAAATGTCCATACAAAACTTTTATACAAATGTCATAGTAGCATTATTTATGACAGACAAAATGTGGTAGAAACCCAAATGTCCATCAACTAATGAATAGACAAGCAGATGTGGTATTTTCATACAAGAGAATCCTGTTCAGTAATAGAAAGGGATGATAGACTAGTACAAGCTACAGCATAGATGAATCTTGAAAGTCTTATGCTGAGAAAAGGAAGCCAATCACAAAAGGCTACATTTTGTAGGATTCCATTTATGTAAAAAGTTCAAAAGTAGGAAATGCATAGAGACATTACAGGATGAAAATGCTCTTAAATTGTATAGTGGTTATTGTTGCACAACTCTAATACACCAGAACTGACTAAAATGTAACTTTTAGGGGGTAAATTTTATGGTATGTGAATTACATATCAATAAAGCTGATGTGATTAGAAAAAAAAAAGATCCCCTTGATTACATTGCAAAATGTGGTTTTATGAGAGAGCTGGAGCTCTCTCTTTCATTTAAGTGGCCAGCAAAATAGGTCAGGCAAGTGAAGATGGTGTTTTGGACAAAACTAATCCCAGGTTTTATGGTTCTGCAAATATCACTATAGCTTTCGGGGACAAAAATATGAGCAAGAAATCCATTGCATTTGCCTTAGGTGGTTTCAACACTGCATATTTCTAAAACATTCTAGTCTACCTGGGCCAGTTATCTTTAATGGGACAGAAATTCCTACTGAGTCGAGGGTAATTTGAGATTAAAAAGCAAATTCTAAAAGTAGAGATGATCCTTAAACCACTGTCTATGAAAGTCAGAGGTAGCATAATAATAGCACTGGTCTATTTGTCATTGGTATCTTTATAATGATACTGTGACTAAAAAAAAAAAAAAATTATTCCCCTATTCCTAATTTGAATCTCATTCAAAGTACTTAGTTTCTTCAGTTTTTTTAAAAAGTTTGTTTATTTTTGTAATCTCTACACCCAATCAATGTGGGGCTCAAGCCCACGACTCTTGAGTTCAAGAGTCGAATGCTCCCCTGACTAAGCTAGCCAGGTACCCCAGATTTTTCAGTTTTATTGAGATTAGGTGCTCTTGCATTAGGAAACAATAGGGATATACTGAGATCATCCATCCCCTGAAGTATGAGAACCACTGTCCAAGAACCCCAATCTGAACACATCCTGAAAAGAAAAAAGAAAAAAAAAGGGGGGGGGGGAGTTTGCAAAGCCTCTTCTTTCACCCTCTCAGAGCATCTCCTTCATCACGCAGCTAATCTAAACCTCTCTGCTGTTTCCCACTATCATGTGTATTTCTTGTCAGCAAGATCTGCAAATTATCCTCTAACCATTCAATTCACATCTTGTAGTGTTTAATGTCTGTCTTTTTTTTGTCTTTTCTGTACATTAGTTCCTGCCAAATGCTTTCTTTGAAGGGAGAACAAAATAAATTCTGGCCACTAAGAAAGGCCAGACCTAATTCCATCTTTAAAATGTTAAAGTGATGAAATAGCATTTTACTCCTTTCGGGCCATCATTACAGAAGGGAGTGGAAAGTTTTCTAGTTCATATAAACAATCCCATCAACCACACAGGGATAGAAGCCTAAGTAAATGCATCAGGTCTGGCATTTTTAGAGGAAGAGTTACATCTTCTAAAGTTCTAGCTGGGAGCAAACTTAGAATTTGTGTAGTATAGGTTGTTTCCATCTTGGCAACGCTGAAATTTCTAGTAATAAAATATTAAAACACCTTTGAAGTTGTCTTCAATCCACTATCACCCTCAGCAAACACCATTGATGAGCACAGAGTCAGTGAATCAAAAACAGATAGATTACCTTTCTAAAAAAATATGTACGAGTCTTGAAACTTAGAAAGTCATATGCTACTTCTGCTATTCTGAATCTTAAAATGGAAAAAAAAAGTGGTTGTAAGGAAATAGGATATTTCTCCCAGCTCTTACTCCCTTAGGAAGCATCTTACAGAAAAGACCAGAAGTCACTCTTCTGATCCTTGGATGGCGAGGTTTCACATTGCACTGTTTTGCTGTTGTTATCGTTGCTGTTTTTTATTTTGTTTTTTACTTTAAAAAAAGCTGCCAGCAGTCTCTACGAGACTGGTACAGTCGTGATATTAAAGCTGAGTATAGAAATTCAAAGTGAACACATCTTAGAAGACATCATTAGTCATACCAACTACAGTGACAGTTACACCAGCTAACTTTGTGTTGAAGAAGGAAAAGAAAGAGGGAAAATCCCACAATGAAAATGCCAGGATTATAACTCAATAGTCAACAGGTTCCATGCTGTGCTCCGGCTATTAATTCTCTGGACTGACATTTCAAACTCAAGAGACATGACCACAACCTCGTATCCTCTTCTTCTTCTGTCACACATGTGGCAGTCTTTTCTGAGGTACTGATAATGAAATGCAAGGGCCTTGCTTTATCTCTGGACGAGAGAGAGAGAGAGAGAGAGAGAGAGGGAAAGAGAAAGAGAGGCAGAGGGAGAAGGCAAGGGAGATGGAATCACAGGAATGAAAATGAAAGACAAAAGAAGGGGAAGCAAGGGACCAAGTGACAGTCATAGTGAGAGGGACACACCAGTCACTAGAGGAGTCCTTGGGAGAAACGATAGCTGTGTAACACAGAAGTGCACAAGGCACTGCTTTCTCATTAGGCTTTATTAACTGTAAGGAAATGGGGCATGAGAGAAAGGCATGGCTCTGTGAAAAGGAGGAAGTCTTTCATTTATTATTTTGAGGGCTACAGTTTCACTATTCTCAACATTCTCTTCCTCTCCCCCCTCCTCCTTCCACCCAAGCAACATGACTTATACCTGATTTGCATACTTCTCAAGACTCAGTGAGGATTTCTAATGTTTTCTGTGGATAAAGCCAACAATGCCATATGGGAGAAGGAAGGAAGAAAACATTCTTTTCTGAGGCCTCATCACTATTCTCAAGATTGAAATACCCTTGACTCAGAAAGAGCTGATCAAGCATTAACTGGTATTCCCAGTATGGAAGACTGCCATGGAAGATTAGCATTTTGAATGAGACTACCTTTATGAGCACAAGAGGAAAGCAGCTATCACTCTAGTGATTTAAGGAGCATAAAATTCTCCTTTGCTCCAACATAGCTCCTTACACTCGTATGCCACCTACTAGAAGGTTCTACATTACTTTCTCCTCAAATTCTTTCTTCCTTTTAAATAACAGATTTTTAACTCGAATTCCCTAGCTGGTTTCAGAACACTTAGTGCATTTTTACTTTGGAGAAACCTAAAGTGCATTGCATAAAAGAAAGGTTATGAGGTGAGGGGAATGGGGTTGGCTAGCTGAGGACAAATATGTCTGTTCACTCCTTTAAAGAGGTTTGGTGGTAGAGGAAGGAATCAGCTAATTATTTGTCACTCCATTTTATAGAAGGAGGATTACAGGTTCTGAAGTTTAAGGAGATCCAAGAGGGCTTAGCAGGAAGTTGTCCAATAATGAAGCAGGCAGTTTCTGATTGTGGTGAATGAAAAGAGGCTGGATGCCACCCAATATCAGCAATATTGTTTAAGGGACTCTTGTATTGGGTAGAAATCCTCTCTGTGTCCAGAGATCCCTTCCAATATCCCATTTACACTCACAGATTACAAATTTATCTGAAGAAGCAGCTTTCCAATAAGGCTTTGCCTTAATACAAACTTTCCAAAGTTCTCCAGGTCTGGAAGAAAAATTCCAATTAGATTTCAAACCTTACCCTTTAAACCATCTGATCTGGTGCTAAGTGGTTCCATTGAAATATATACAATGGCTTCAATCACTGAGTAAACCATCAACATCACCAGAAGTCATTCTGGGTGGAAAAAAAGTCAATAGTTTCCTCCACAGTTTCAAATATGATGATTTCATTCAAGCAACTGGACCATACATCCTCTTTCTAAACACGGAAATCTCAAAATCTGAGTCCGGTCAAACAAAATTCTCTCTCCTATTGTCATCCTATATTCAATAAAATTTAGAATTCCAAAAGATAAACTATAAAAATATATTATTTGCAAAACAATGCAAAAATAAATTTTCATTCATTTGTTTTCTCAAGGTCTGGAATGTTTTGATAGTTTTATTGATTTTAATGTTTTGATAGTGTTATTCAGTAAATATAAAAAATATTTACTGAGGGATCCCTGGGTGGCGCAGCGGTTTGGCGCCTGCCTTTGGCCCAGGGCGCGATCCTGGAGACACGGGATTGAATCCCACGTCGGGCTCTCAGTGCATGGAGCCTGCTTCTCCCTCTGCCTGTGTCTCTGCCTCTCTCTCTCTCTCTCTCTCTCTCTCTGTGACTATCATAAATAAATAAAAAAAAATATTTACTGAAAATATTTTTAGTGGGAAGAGTTGCTTTGTAAGAGCTAATACTTAAAAAAAAAAAAAACAGCCAACAGCCAATACTGTTCCATATGAAGTTGCTGGTAGTGTAACACATTAACAAATCCATTCACACCATGAATCAGAAAACCATGGTAAATATAAATTGAGATGGATATGGAAATGGGATGGAAATGGAAAGTGCAGCTGTAGAGGTGCTGCTTAAAGAAATTCTGCACCACGCTGAGAATAAATGGGCAGGAGGATGAGTACAAGAGGATTTGAGGAAATGAAACACAGGATAGTTAAGTCTGTTTGAGTGTGATCTGAGTCAGGAAGTGTCAGCTGACGGAACCCAGGATGAATTCAGTGGATGGCGGTTTTCGGTACACTGGTGCAATGGTAACAATCATTCTGGAACCCTGGAGAACAAAGGTAGGCTTGTGATAAGCATTATAAGGGAAGTGGTTATAACGGAAAGGAAGATAAACAAAATCAAAGGCAAACTGCTAATCCCAAACGTTGTCTAAGACCCAAAAGAAAAAGATCTGGCCAATTTTTTTAAAGAAATATTTCATCTGTGGCAAAAATGCACTGTCAGTTGCATTTAACCAGCAAGTTTTTGTCATTAACAGGATTAGAATGCATGTTGTTGGAACAATATAAGCCACCTATATAGTATTTGGTTGTTTTTCTGTCAAGCAAATGGAGGAAAATTGAAGATAAAAAGCCACAACGGGTACTATAAAATTTTCATTGATCTTGAAACAGCACGTGAAACCCTCTTGAGGCTCGGTGAGATGCAGGCAGCTTTTGAACATAATGTTGACCAAACTACAATTTAAAGTATTTTATGTGGCTATGTAAAACTTGTAAATTGTAGCAATAGGTAAGCTTTAGATCAACAAGGCTATGTGAACACTTTGGGCAAAGAGACAAATTTCTACATTGTGACAATAGCAGAAAATCTGCTCTACTTGGTGAAGTCTGCTAGTAGAGTCAAAGAACAGAGGCTTGGAGACAAAGGCCTGAACCAAAACAACCCCCAGGTCTACCACTGACTCACTGTGGGACTGTGCTCAAGAAAAATTAATAATCTGACTTTCATGAGCTACCATTAGCATGTAAAGAAAGGACCACATATGAAGAAAATAACAGCATGATAATGTGTCTCACAGAGTTATTATAAGGATCCAGCGGTACAGCACATGTGAAAACATTTTCTGAAGTATGAGATGCTATGGACTGTAAGCCATCATTCATCACTAATCAAATACATCCATAAGTGGTTCCAACGGTCACCTCAAGGATAAAGGGCAAATTCAAACCTGCGGATGCAGACCAATCTCTGCTATTCAAGACTTAGTTGTGTAGGCCATTCTGGAAAGATTTTCATTTCTATCAAGAAAGGGTCTGGTCAGCCTAGTTAGATAATAATTAGGTGTTCTTTTCAAGATTGATCATTGAGTTTAACATTACATCACTACTAGAATAAAGATCCTTAAAAAGGACAGCATTTCAAAGAAATCAACAAACTAATGGGGAAACATAATGCCAACAAAAACAAATGAACTGCTTTGTTCTTTTTTGTTTTAATGGAATTGAGCCTTTTTCAATAAGTCTCCTAGCTTCGTTTCAAAAGTTACTGAATTTTTTGATTTGCGATTTAAGCCAATATGTTTTAAAAGCAGAGAAACTGGGAAAAACCAATTGTGTGTATAGGAAATGTCCCTACAGTGTATATATGTATGTTGGTATATAAATATATATTTATAAATATTTATTATATTTATAATATTATATATAATATATATAAATTTATATATTATATATATAAATATAATATATATATTTATCAAGTAATATTGATAGTGGCTTTGATAGCAATTAATAACAACCTGGGTAGTATTTTAGAAATAACCATTAAAAATAAAATATGCTATTGCTAGTAAGGTTCAATACCATTTGTTTTGCATTTCTTTCTTAGCAACCGTAAGAAATCACATCATTTTTTTATTTCCTAGAGTTCTTAAAAAAAAAAAAGTTGTTTTTGAGTCTAGTACTTTTCTAGTTCACTGACAACTAAGGCTATGAAATGGAGACAATTATAATATAACTCTTAATTCTTGGGGCTTGGATGACTGGCAGTTCCCAGGTGTTCTCATCTAGAGATGATATTCTCCGGGTGGCAGAGCATGGGTCCAGGGTAGATTTCACAGGCAGTTACGTTGATGACTCTACAATTACTTCCTGGTCTGTCACTCGCTTGTCTGTTGATGGGCTTCAAATGGACTCTCCAGGTCCCCTTATGTGTAATTTTTTCTTGACTTCTCTTTGATCCTGAGGTAATGGAGCATTTTATCAATTTCAGTGAATAGGTCTTGATCAGATTTTTTTTTTTTTTTAAAGAGGATCAACAGTCTCAGCTGTTTGGTCAGGGAAAGCAGGAAAAGAGGTGAGGCAGAGGGGCTTTTCCCCTGTCTCCGTATGCTTTTTATGTTAAGCTTTATAATGCATTCCAGGTGGCAGTGTCCCTATGGTCATCCACATGAGAAAGTTTTAAAGAACATGGCAATGCCCAGTTAACCCTCTTTAGAATGAAAAGCCCATTATTGGAGGCCCATTGGCAAGGGGTATGGATATTGAAATGTTGTCACCTTCTCTCTGCTGTAGTACTGTGATTTTGGCCATTTCTGGATCTTTTGTATGCATCTCAGTATCAATTATTAAGCTAGCAAGGATGAATTTACCCAGGGATTTCCAGGATAAAGAGAAAGTAGGATGGTAAGCTCTAGAAAATTCAGTTTCCCTGATACTGAGGGTTTGAGGATGTGCTGCTGTGGTGTGATTTGGTTCATCAGAGGGAAAAAGGGAGAATTTTTTTTTTTCAAATTAAAAGCAATTATTAGAATGCTACATTGGCACAAAATTTAATTAGATTTATCCCTGGCTCTTCATTAGCATTCATGGAACTTTAAAGTGATAGTGATATGTCTTAGAAGAAATGGAGGAGCAGAGTTCATCTATCAAAAAAAAAAGTTATTTACTTTAAAATACTGGTTATTAGACAAGTTAAGACCCTATGCCTGGCCTTTGAAATGCGATATTTCTTTACCATAAATAATAAAGCTAAGGCTCTATAATTAAATGAATATTGTTTTTTTAATCTTGGCTCACTTAAGTGCATCTAAGCTTTTTGAAGGAAGCAACAATGCTGACAAGGTGAAATGGATTTCTGAAGACAGTTCTAATTTCAGACTATGCTTTTTTTTTTCCAGAAATTCGTAGTTTTTTCTGTTGTGCAATTTGGGATAATTTGGGGGGGTAATTTTGGGGGGTTATGAAAGTCAATTGAGTTTGTACATTTTTAGAGGTGTTACTAGGATCTCCTCAGCCTGATGGAGAGGGCCAAGGAGAGAAGAGCCTGACATGGGGAGGTTAATAATCTATATATAGATTATTTCTTTAATGGTGTAATATGTGAGATTTGGCGTCAAGTACTCCAAATTTAAAAATAACTCCCCAGCTAATTTCAATATATATTTATTAAATGCCTACTTATACTCAATAAATGCAGTGTCTGGTATGGAGACTATAGAAGTGAATAAAACACTTGTTTTCATTGGTTTTCTTTAAGTTTTGTCTTCAAAATTGTGGCTACCATGACAATTCTAAGTCTTCTTTCCTGGCTGTGTGCTCCTTGTTCTGGCTGCTAGAAAATCAAATTAATCGTCCATTACTTACATCTGTCCAGAACTACAGAGCCTGTAATTGTATTATTCTTACCTAATATTTTAGCTTTATGTTATTTTTATTTTCATTTCCTCATTTATTTAAAACAGTTTCATAAGCTGCCTCACATTACATTTCAAAATGAAATGTGGTATCGATAATGCTTCTCACCCATTGAGCATCTGTAAGGCTGAACATGCAGTGAGTTTTCAACAAATACATGGTGACTAATTGATGACATTCACAAAAAAATGTTTTTCACTGAGTATTAGGGTTTATGACTGTTGGTATCTTGCTATGCAGGGTTAGGAAAGAAATTCTTTCCAAATACCATCCTTTCTTTTGTGAAAGAATTATTTTGCCCTCAGACTTCCACAGTGGGGTTGTTTTACCAAGAACTAAGGAATGGCACTAAGGAATGGGAAGCTGCCTCTGCATCTTCCCTGTTGAGCTCTGTCACAAAGATGGAAGGTGCCTAACCAGACCCTTGTACTTGATGCCCAATGGTTTTCCCATACAATTTCTTGTGCTTTCTTTACCAGGACTGAATGTGTACTAACCAAGTGAATCACAGTAAGAGAACAGACTAAGACATTTTGAAGTTTCAAATTTAGACTAACAATACTATAGAATAACACATTTAAAATAGTTCTATGAATGGATATGGCAAAGAGAGTCTGGGAATAGTTACTCTGAGTGTGGTAAGATGAAATGCACCTGACTTCTGTTACTTCTGTTTCAGCGTCATCACTCTCTGCATTAATCATGGTCTGGGTAATTATGTCACCTGTACGGTGTTCTGACTGATGTAGACACGTACACGGTGAGTCTTCACACTGCACTGAACCTACTATTTTCGAGATCCTGTGTTAAATACATAGTCGCATATAAAAAAAATCCTTATCTAGAATCTGCCTTCAAATTGTAAACAGCAACCTAATAGAGATAATAGGAACACCACTAATGCTTCTCATAATTGTCTGTAAGTGCTACAAAGAGAAACAGAGTAATGACAGTCAATGCTTACGTAACATGATGTGGTAGGATCATTTTAAGTACGTACCTTAGATGTAGAACATTATTTAAATTGTACGAGAACTTTCTGAGGTAGATAATATTATTCCGAAAAAGTAAGAGTTGAAATTTATTGCCTAAGAGGGCACATAGAGAAAAAAAAAACATAAATTATTTTGGGATCTAGGGCATTTGGCAGAATAAATAAAATTGAGGTTGGGGTCAGATCATGAAGGATCTTATGTAACAGATCATTTAATATTTCATTTCACAAAAATTTATTAAGTACTGGTAAGTACTAAAAACTCTCTTAGGAACCAGTGGATATAACAGTCAACCAGTGATATTATGGACCTAATTTCCTCCAATTCTGTATTTTACTGAGGAGTTGAGTTGCAGAGGACTGAGGCCACATGACAATTTGCAGTTAATAAGAAAAATATGTTTTACCTTTGTGTGTATTACTGTCAATTTAGTTATCTGACCCCAGTGTCAGGATGCCTTCTCCACATTAATTTCTGATCTGGAACTAAATGTTTTATCCTCTATTTGTAGAGTCTCCTCCCTTTTCTTGAGACCAGTTTTACAGAATTACAATCTCTTTGGAGGACAAAGAATGCTTATGTAGTAAATTGATGGAAGTTAATGAAAGTTAAAGGCAGATGTAGCTTTTGGGATTTTACACTTAATGCTTCCTTATCCTAAGACCTGCTTCTGCCAGTTATTTGCTTAGCAAATTTCCTCATTCCATTGTTTTGGTCTCGGCTCTGACCATCTTATCTAATAGTGTAACCTGTCCCACTTTCACCTGCCTTGCACTCACAATGTCCTTTACTCCATTGCACTTTCTCTTTTTCCCACAGTCTGACACCAAAATATTTAACTTACTTACATGTGACATCTGATGTCTTTTGTCTGTCCCAGTCTCTTAGAAAGGAAGTTCTGTGACGGAAAGAAACTATTTTCTACACCGTTGCATCCAAAATGCTTAGAACATAATGGATACTCAACATTCACATATTAAATAAATGACTAAGAAAGACAGAATGTAAACGTCCATGGAGAAGATGAATCGATGTCTTCTCCCACTATTGTTTACTTCATGTCTCTTTACAATTCTGTTTCAGGTCAAAAACATCAAGAGAAAGAGAATAAAGTTAAACAAACAGATATGATTCTGCTTGTGAAAGCCTCTTCAAATCCAAATCTGGGATTTGGATCTGAATCTAGACAACCTAGAATGAAAACGTCTTTGTAAATCATATTAACAGGGGTCAGAGTATAAGAATTGGTAAGGGGAGACACTATAAGTTGTTTAGCTTGCTCCTTCATTTTTGATGATTGTTGGTAAATACTGGCAATGAAAACTGCCAGGATTTTCAGAGGAGTCCTCTTTTTAAGAGACTTCTGATCCATAATAGAACATTTACAGAAATCTCAGAAGTGCCCACTCCCAATCGGAAAGACTTGAGGTGAAATTTAAAATTAAGTCTCAACCAGTCATTAAGTAGGTTACAATCCTGTTCATGTTCCAAAAACATTTTGTTCCATGCTCTCAAATGATAAGGAACCACAGAGCATAAATGTAGTCCGGACTCTGAGAACAAATCCAATGTGAGGATTCAATCTGAACACAAGGGGCTAAGCATTTATTTAATAAAAAAAATTCAAGATCATATTATCTCCAAATATTCCCACTTAAAATGTAGAAAACTCTTTAAAAAGTGGAGGGGGAAATAAGTGAATTAAATCATAAAATCAAATAGGGATGTCAGAATATATTTCCGTGACGAAATGGGTACAATTAGCAGCACCTCAAGGGTAGATGACTATATAATTCAACAAATATTTATAATAATAAATTATATTAATATATTACTTCAGGTATTGTCTACTTAGATCATAGTTTAACCAAGTAAGTTGAACATGTCTGGTTTGGGTTTTTATCATTTGTTTATCAGGTATGATTCTTTCTTTCTTTTTTTTTAAGTCATATGGAACTGAAATGAAACAGAGCATCTGAGAAGTATGCTTTGAGTTTATAGTTAGAAATATCAAATTTATGTTTTGACTAACTTAAGCAGTTCAGTTTTTTTCTTCAGTTTTTAAAAGTATCCATAGAAGCAACATGTCATTGAGTTTTAAGCTATGAGTTTAATTGTAAAGGAAGGAAAAAGAAGTGGTGAAAGCAAAACATACCAAAAATACCTGAAAGATCGTAACAGATAAAAAAAATGTAGTTGTTAAACATTTTTGTATCCTATTTTAAAGCGTTTCACTTGACAATTTGCTGCAGGAAGCAATAGCAGGGCAAGTATAATCTTTTGCCTGAGGTATTAAACCATTTCAAAGGAAAATGAGAGGATGTTCTAGTTGCTTAAAAAGAATATCAAAGTAAGGCAGCATTTTGGAGCCTCACACTGCAAAATAAGCACAGCTGCACATCAAGGCAGTTTAATGGCAACTATAATTAATATTTTACCATCAAGTCGGCCTGCTGCACAATGCTATAAAGTTCCTACTATGCAAACATACTCATAAAGTTTTAAACGTTGACAATTTTCAATAAGGATGCTCTCTGTCAATATAGGATTAGCAATGTGTGGAGTTCAACACACTACCCAATTATTGATCTTTTTTCCTTCATATTTAAAAAATATTCCTTCAGCTTCATCATTATTTGTTTATTGTGAGTATACAGATAACAGTAAGTTGTGCACAAATAAATATGAGTCATCACTGCTTTTGATCAATATTTTTGCAATAACTAGATGCTAAGATAGTATGCATTGCAATTATCTTCCACTGTTATTCCTAATATATGTTTTTGTACCTAGCTGTGTGTGTATACATATTTACATATAATGTATAAACACATACACCTTTTAGATTTCACAACACTACAACAAGGCTGATGGAACTTATCTGAGATCCCCTAACTTCACAATGGCAGAGCTTGGAATCCAGAATTATCTGACCCTATGCCCATGCTTTTTACTGCATTATGCTATCCCTCATAAACATGCCTGGCCACTAGGACACTGACATTATTCCATGTGGTCAAATCTTCCCTTTTCAGCTCAGCTCCAGTAACTACATCCTAGTCTCGTGTTTTTGTATGAAAACCCTGCTTTAGGTTCCATCGCCTTTCCTTCTTTTCATAATAACAACCAATTAGCTCCTAAGGTAAAGAAATTAAGTTATAAATGCCTATGATGTAGACCACTTCCTAGTCAGGAGGTAGTGTCCTCTGTTATCTATATACAAAGGGAAGGCAGATACTCAACATCTCCTAGCATGTCATGTTAGATGGGGGAATTATTTTGGCACCAAGACTGAAATCAGGTTTTTGCCACATAACACAATGCTCGTTCATGTAAAGGAAAAAAATATGAATTTAAAGGGATGCCATAGGACAGGCCATACTCACACCATATATTACATGAACATGTAACTCTTTTCCAGTGATGGCCCAAAGTTATTTCAGAAGATTTTCGCATCTCTTTTTGAAGCCCAAATTTTAAGTCCCTGCAGAACCCATGAGCTTCAGGGCCTGGACAAAGGGACTTTTCAAGTTTCATATCATCCTTAGACTTTGCTGCACCAGCTGTGAAAATCAATTAGCCCTGGTGAAAACCGAGCTGCTCTATGTTCTCGATAATGAAAAAGACCAACTGCACACTAGCAATTTTCTCTGTCCTTACAAAGACGAATGGGAACTTTGAATCTTTTTTCACTGCTCCATGGAATTGCCTTTAACTTCTATTTTGAAAGTTGCCAGACATGCCGGGAGATTAACACAGAAGACTCTTTGGAGCGGCAGGAAAATTATACCATCGCACACCAGTGACATTTGTGACTCCCTCAGGCTGGTATGCAGCCATCAGACAGTCAAAACAAACACCTCCCAAACACATGCCAGAACTCAACTCCCCTTTGCCTCTGCTCCCTTGATAAAAATGGAAATGGCTGATGGTACCTCATCAATTTTAAAGACCTAGTCAGTACCTCAGATAATGCTTCAAGAAAACAACAATAGGAAAATGCTAGTATAAGCTGGATAAGGAGAAGGCCACTGAGATGCTGAGTGAGCACTAGGACACCCCAGATGGGCAGGGGTTCACTCAATAAGTTTAGAGATCTGGGACTAATCCATGCCATCCCATCCTTTGTGGGAAGCTGGATGCTTTGGGAGAATAAGAATAGAAAAGAAGTCCCTCTCCACCTTGCCCTTTTCACCACTGCATCATCACGCTCATTATCAACTACCCTCTCTATGAAATAACATTATAATAAACTTCACTCGGTTAAGCAAGGTTTCTCAACTTCAGCACTATACTGACATTGGGCTGGATAATTCTTTGCTATGGAGTTGGAGGGACTGCCCTGTGCATTGTAAGATGTTTGGCAACATCTCTGGCCTCTACTCATTAGATGCCAGCACTCAATCTCTCCAAATTGGAGCTATCAAAAATCTAGACACTCAATCATAGTGATATTTCCTTTTAAGTCCCCAAAGAACAAAATTAGAAGACTCAGGGAAAACTCATGCTATTAAGACTGTTGAGTATATACCTCAACTGTCTCTGGTAGATCCTGGCTCCATGTTTATAAGGCAATTAATCAAAAGGTAATTGGTTTTTGTTACAAGACTTTTAAATGGATATAGAGATAGATAACCAGGTAGACCAGCTTTCATTTTTAAAATAATTAAATCCAAAGACATTAATTATTTGGTTATTTATTAGTAAGATATTTTGTTTCACAATTGTAATTGATGCTACATCCTCACATATGTTGTCTCATTTGTCTTCCAGGTAAGAAAATCAAATTAGTTTCCCATTTTCATCGTAGAACCAGATGCAGCAAATTTAAACAACTTACTGGTGTGCAAATGTCGAGCCTTTTAAAATAAAATTTTTGTTTTTTGTTTTTCTTTCTACCTGACACTCTATTTATATATCTGAAGAATAGGAGTTGTATTTTGGACCTTAAGTAAAGGTAATTAAAATAAGCATTTTAACCAGAATTGTAAATTACAAAGGAAAATGACCCAATGAGGTTTAAATTCTTCCTCTTCAGTCAAAATTGCTTATTTAATCACATGTAATCAACAGCTACTATAAGCAAGTCACAATATCCATGGATAATATGGAAGGCAAAGATAGTAGATTCTGGATGGGATTTATGGTCAGCTTTAATGGTGAATAGCGACAAAATAGAATGTGGTAGATTTCCACACTACAATGGTTACGGTAGCTATAGATTCCTCCCAAACCTGTATGGATAACATATCGATCTTGCAGCTTCTCCTAGTGGGTGGCAAAGTGTACATTTCCATTCCAAATTTGGTTTTGCCCACATGACTTGCTTCATCCAGTGAGTCACTAGGAATATACTACGAGGAAAAGCTTGAAAGTGATTCTACCCTGGATTTGCCCTTTCTTTGATCTCTGCAACCACCATCATGTAAATGAGCCTAAGATAGCCTGCTGGATAATGAGAGGCAGGCAGGCAAGTAATTACTGTTGTCCAAGCTGACATCAGGCCAACTAGGCTGCAAAAGAGAACATCAGCCCAAGCCCAACTGCTGTCTGACCACAAAGATCTTATATATGAGTTAGCCCAGAGGACACATAGAATCATGAGAGGCAATAAAGTTTGTTGTGTCAAACCACTAAGTTCTGGAGGCATTAGTGAGCAAAAAAAGCTAAGTAAAGCTAACTAATGCACTTACCTATGTAAAGTGGCAAGCCATCTACTGTACCACCTTGGAGATCAAAATGAGTGAAGTGGTCATACTGTCTTTTCTTTAAGTGGTTTATGAGAAAAATATAAGTAACAGTTGGGTGAATTTCTATAATTGAAAGTAGTAATTGAAGGAGAAGACACTATATAAATTCAGTTAGATTCTATTGCTCTGAAGCCATAATCTTCACCATCATCATAATTAGTTTTGACCAGTTATTTTAGGACAGGCACAATGTTTTACCTGTCTTATTTTCCTCACCTGAAATATGAAAAAATAGAAATATCCACTAGCTAGAGTTATTATAGGAGGAAATTTGGCTCAAGGAGCTTACAACTTGTCCAGAATCCCATTAAAGTTAAGGTTCAAACTCAGATCTTAATTGCCTCATAGGTCATCTCACTAGTCTCATAATATTGCTTCAATTGATATGGATTTTTTAACTGGATTCTATCATATTTTCCATCTATCCATCCATCCACCCACCCATCCACTCATACATGAAAGGATGCTTTCAATAAATGTCAAGCGCATAATATGTGCTACCTATTATTAATGCAGAATTAACAAGATAGACATGGTTCTAGCTCCTTTAAAGCTGAAACATTTTACCCACTCTTACCTCTCCACCTCCTAGCTCCTTCACACCCTATATCCTGAAACATTTTTCTTTTTTTTTTTTTAATTTTTACACCTTCAAAGGAATTTCCTTTTAGAATCATAGTAGACTTTTAGAGCTTATGTTAGGGTTCTCTATAAAAACAGAACCTAAAGAATAGGCATAACAGAAAAAAATGATTTATTATAAAAATTGGCTCATGCAATTACAGAGGCTGAGAAGTCCCATGATCTACCACATGGGGGTTCAGGAGTGCTAGTGGTATAATTCTAGTTCAAATGTGAAGGCCTGAGAACCAGAGAAGCCTGCTGCAAGTCCAGTTTGAGTCCAAAGGTCCAAGAATCAGGAGCACTGGTATCTGAGAGCAGAAGATGAAGGTCTCTATTCAGAGAGAACAATTTCACCCTTCCTCACCTTTTTGCTCTATTCTGGCCCTCAATGTCTGACTCCTTTTTTTTTTTTTTTTTTTAGATTTATTTATTTATTTATTTATTTATTTATTTATTTATTTATTCATCTGGCCCTCAATGAATTGGATAATACCCACCTGCATTGGTGATGGCAATCTTCTTTTCTCAGTGTATCAATTCAAATAATATTTTTTTCTCAGAAACATCCTCACAGATACACCCACAAATAATGTTTCACAAGCTACCTGGGTATCCCTTAGTTTAGTCAAATTAACACATAAAATTTTCTATCATATAGCTGAAGAGGAACTTTAAATTCAATCCAATCCAATCAGTGATCAGATTTGAAAATAAAATCCTATCCTAGAGAGTTTATATTTTAAACAAAACATATCACATGTTCATTTGTATGCTACAAATAGGGAGCATTTTATTAAGGAAGAAAAGGAAAAAAAGCATGTCTTTCTCATTTTTAATAGCAGAAACAGAAAACATACACACTAGCTATTATTTTCAAAAATGGAATAGGATCTATAGGTAGAGATCATCCTCTGTTGCAGATGTCATTATACATAGCTTATATAAATTATTTTATTTAAATATCACAACCACCTGTAAGGTACAGATTGTATAAAGAATGGCATCATGGGTACAGAGATCCTACTCCAAATCCTGAGCTATCTACACAATACTCTAACTTTAAAAAAAAATCTAGGCAGGTTATCTTTAAAGTCATGACAAGGGCATCTGGGTGGCTCAGTTGGTTGAGCTTCTGACTCTTGATTTCAGCTCAGGTCACTATCTCAGGGTTGTGAGATTGAGCCCCTTGATGGGCTCCAAGTTCAACTTGGGGTGGGGGTAGTCTTTGTCTCTCCTTCCCCCTCTCCTTCTGACCCTCCCCTGCTTGGGCACAGGCACTCTCTCTCTCTCTTTCTCTAAGATAGATAGATACATACATACATACATACATAGACAGATAGATTTTTAAAGTCATGACAAGGTATTCCCGCAAATATATTTCTGACCCTGACAAAAAAAGGTGCAGAGGGTACATCACAAATGAGCATTCAAAATTGGCTAATATTTTCATGAAGACTAAATGACATGTTAACAGTTTAGCACCCTCCTTAGGACATAATATAAAATGTATAGATTAATTATTATTTAAGGCATAGAATCTGATTTTATAAAATAGTGCTAATGCAGGAACATTTCACTAATACTTCAATATATTATACTCTATATTATATCAGTGGCTGAGGGCATTAATACCCTCATACATCAGCATCCATACTTGAGATTAGACGTTTATTTAAACCAACAAATTATCATCTTTTACAGCAAAATTGCAACATAAGTGATTTGTGAATTGCAAATTGAACTTCCCTGCTGGGAGCAGTAACTAGTTTTAGAGCTTATGCTATAACAGGGCTACATATAAATACGTGAATATTAAAAAAAAATGCCTTGGTCTTGATGACATAATTTATTCTATTGACACAAGCTGTTTTATTTTCTATCCTCTTGTAAGTGTTCTTTTGTAGTAAACCAAGGAAAATGAATCGAACATAATGCAAGCTCCAGCTCCTATTGGTAGACTGTGGCAGACCTATAATGATATGTTTCATTTAAAGCAATTGACAAGCAAAGATTTCAAAGGTATGTAAATTACTCCAATGGTTGCTAACTTTAATTAGGACTACAAACATTTTATACCACATGTTATAAGAATTGTTTTCCCCAATTAATGATTCTCAAGAGCATATGAGAAAATTCCTCAGGATATCCACCAGGTGTTCTGAAGATTCTATAAAATAACTATTAGTATGGAACCTTCCAGTAAGCTACAACTTTGACTAGCATCTTCTGAAATGCTTTTCTTAGGCTTGCTGCATAAGGGATGTGTATGTTTGTGTATGTATGTGAGAGAGAGAGTGCGTGGAGAGGGAAGGGTCAGGAGCAAACAGACAGACATGGTAGATAGATTGTCAAGTTTGCTAGAAGCTAGAGTAATCTCATAGAGAGTGTTTCGTTTTGCATGTGGACATGCCTCACAGTTTGTAAAATATCCATTGGTTTTAATCTTATTTTTTTTGTACCTTAAGCTTTGTCTATCCACATTACAAACACTATTTTTAAAATAAGAATGCTTTTAAGCTCTGACCCCATTGCACATCCTCTCTGAAACAGTCTACATAAAACAGAAAGCAGAAAGCATTGTTGTTTTTGATTTTAAAAATATCATATTCTGTTAACTTTTCCATCAGAGACATTTAATTCAGAGTTCACAGAAACACATCATTAGCCATTAATAAATGACCAGTTCTGAGTCTTGAATCTCATTGGTAAACAAATTATTCTGTGCATGCCTCTAGTGAGACATTAAGCAAAATGGGATATTTCCATTTCATCTGTGTTTCTTTCTTTCTTTTTTTTCTTTTTTCCATCTGTGTTTCTAACTTGATTCCATTTGTCCAATTTGATGTGGCCTCATTGCGTTGTGGCAAATGTTGGCATCTGGGACAGAACTCCATCAGAAGAATGGCATTTGGAAAGATAAATACATATGTTGCTTCACCTTGGTTTGTGCCTATAGTAAGTGAACGATGATAATATCCTTCCATCACTCATATTCCACTATTTTATATTTTTTATTTATTTTTTAATTTTTATTAAGATTTTATTTATTTATTCATGAGAGACACACAGAGAGAGGCAGAGACACAGGCAGAGGGAGAAGCAGGCTCCATAAAGGGAACCGGATGTGGGACTCAATCCAGGACACCAGGATCAAGCCCTGGGCTGAAGGCAGACACTTAACTGCTGAGCCACCCAGGTGTTCCATATTCCACAATTTTACATCCTGAATCTAAAAATGAAAAACTTGGGCAGGTTGGGTGGCTCAGCGGTTTAGCGCCACCTCAGCCCAGGGCCTAATGCTGGAGACCTGGGATTGAGTCCCACCTCGGGGGCCCTGTGTGGAGCCTGCTTCTCCTTCTGTGTCTCTGCCTCTCTCTCTCTCTCTGTCTCAAATAAATAAATAAATAAATAAATAAATAAATAAATAAATAAAAATCTTAAAAAAAAAAAGAAAAATAGAAAAACCTGAAAGGATTAAGGAGGAAAAATACATGCATGACAGTTCACCATATAGTAGTTTCTGAATCATGAGTCCAGCTTAAAATATTTTGGAACATGCAAGTTTGTCCTGCACCACTAGTCACAAATTAGATTTATTTAAAGTGACATTTAAAAATAGATACGTTTACTTAACTTTTTATTTATTCAATTTTAAATAAATATGTCTATTTTTTCACCAATATATGCAAAAAACTGGTAATGTCATAAGCCTAACAGAATATACAATGAAGTATTTAGCAAATTTATCCAAAAGACAGTTGAAAAGCTAAAAGATGCACTATGAGATGCAAGTAATATATATTAAGTTAAATTTCACTTTAATCATTTTACTAAAATGCAAATTCTAATTTAATTGGTATAATAATCCATCAAACAAATATTATTAACCAACTTTTAGCAAATATGGTAACTGTGACCCAGAAAAATAAAATGATTTGTCAAAGGTTATCCAAGTTGTGTGTGGAAGAGCCAGGATCTAAATCTGGGTTAATTTGATAAGAAATCTCAGACTCTAATTTTATTAAACTACTGCAATGCTTTCTGATTGTTTTTCCTGTGTTAAGCTGTACAATGTGCCAGGATGTTTGCCATGCCTCCTTATACCCATATCTTATCCCTGTCCCTAAGACTTTTCCCAGGATACTCAATAGTGAGAATCAGTTTTTATCTGAAATATGGTTAGATTTTCCATCCCTTTGACTTTAACTCCCTATGAGAAGTATTGTTCTAGAGTGTTTCCAACCCTAGAGATTAATTTTTCTCTGATAAAACCTGAAAATGATTTGGGATTTCAACCTGAACCCTATTCTAGAAATTTCCTTCATAGGTACTGAATCCCTGGAGAGAGCAAATATCAACTCAATTTCTGAAAATATTCCAGACTGATAACAAATTCTGAAATAAGGAGAGCAAAAATCATAAAGGACTTAGGTGCCCTATATTTTAATAATATTTTTATATCAGACTTCTATGAGTTTTGTAGGTATTTTAGAAGCAGTAAATTTATTCAAACATTCAGTAGGAATAATAGAAAGCAATCAGAAGAGTAGTGCTTCCATACTGCCTGGGATGAAATCATATTGTAAATGTACATTCCTCTTAGAAACTTTGTTACAAATACATTTAAAGACTGAATTTTTGATGAACTCATGCTGTATTATATCAAGTTAGTATTTAAGCCCTTCTGCATAGTATTTGCCAGGTCCCCAGGGATGAAGTGAAGGTTGTTTTATACCTCTAAAATCATCTGTTGGCATGTACCTAATTACAAATCTAAGTAAATGCCCAGAATATTTTTTAAAATATTTATTTATTTATTTATTTATTTATTTATTTATTTATTTATTCATGATAGACAGAGAGAGAGAGAGAGAAAGAGAGAGACAGAGACAGAGACACAGGCAGAGGGAGAAGCAGGCTCCATGCTGGGAGCCCCACGTAGGACTCAATCCCACGACTCCGGGATCGCGCCCTGGGCCAAAGGCAGGTGCTAAATCGTTGAGCCACCCAGGGATCCCACCAGAATAAAAGTGAAATTCCACTGTTTCTTTATATAAATACAAACACAATGAGCTCCTATAGTCAGATTAGAAGAAATACTCACATTCCCCCAAATCAATGCTTTCCAAAGTGTGGTCCAAGAATATCCATATTGAAATTACTTGGGATATTGGTGAAAATATAGCTCTTTGAGCTTCATCCGAGATCTATTGAATCAGACTTACCTGAGCAGGAATCTGTTTTTCACAGTCTATTGGTGTTATTTATTTATTTATACTAAAGCTTAAGAATCGTTCTAGAAATACAGGTTCAGGGACACCTGGGTGGCTCAGTCAATTAAGTGTCCGACTCTTGCTTTCAGCTCAGGTCTTGATCTCACAGTTGTGAGATCAAATGAACCCCTGTGTTAGACTCTGCAGTCAGAGTGGAGTCTGCTTGAGAGTCTCTTCCTCTTCTTCTGACTCCTCCTCTTTTCCGCTCCTCACTCATGGTGTTTTTCTCTCTCAAATAAGTAATGTAATAAAATCTTTAAAAAAAAAACACTATAGGTTCAGAACGAATTGTCATATATTTTATCTTCTAGTCCTGCTTTTCTAAGGTGAGATTAAAGGAATAAACATTAGTAGATAAATACTGTCATAGAGCTATAATACTGCTCTTTATCAACCCCTTCTTGTCCCGTTGACCTGAATAGAAGTGATGATTTAAGTAGATAATAACCTCATTATATACCCCAACATGAGTGGTCTTGGTCTTTTAGCATCTGCCCATTTCTGCAATGGTCACCTCTGAATCACTTCGTTGCTGCTATCCAATGTAAGATCCCCAACAATAAGGTTTATATATAATAGCTTTGGCTCATCAAACTCTCAAGTAGAACCATGAATAAGAAAAACTAAAAGAAAAAAAAATAAAGATGAACTAAAAGATCCAAGGACTGGCAAATTTGCAAAAACTTGGAATTATAAAGAGGAAAAAGCAATTTACATAGGATTTCAAAAAGCTATATCATTCTTGAACTTGCATCCCTGTACTGTGTCTGATTTTCACATATTTGGGCTTTGTAAAGAGGGCATGATGGTAAGTTATCCACATATGGTATACACATTTAAAAAATGTATTTCACTAGCTTTAACTCTTTTTGACAGAAGAGAGGAACAATCGAATGATTTTCATTATTCAGCAGTGGTATGATCTCTAAGAGGACAGTTATCTAAAAGCTAAATGCAGTTTTGTTGTAATTTTCTGTGACAGAATCAGCTTACAGTACACATGAAGAAACATAGCAACTAATTAGTTCATAAACACTAATGATGATGAAATTTGAACCTTTATCTTAGAGTGACTCTCCTAAGTAATTCTTTAATTTATTCATACATTTATTCAACTAACATTTATAATCTCTTATATTTCATGCATTATAATGGGCACTGACAATAAATCCACTGCCTTCTTTGTGAACCCACAACAACAAATTGCCAAATAGACCAAAGATCTTTAATCCGGGTCACAAACTCTGTGTCTAGTCCACTAAATTTTTATACCCTGTGGGAAAATGTTTAAATATCACAACTTAGCATTTTATGTAGAAAGCAAAGAGGGGGACATTAAGTTAATTCTTCATCCAGTGACATTTCATTTTATATATTTTATCCAACTCAGTTTTTATGGCATTTTTTTGTTCTACATGACATGCCATTAGACACACATGATGAAATATGGCTCTGAGAAATTATAAATGATTCAAATGTGATACGTACATATAAATATTACAAGAGCAACAAGCCCTTTCTCCTTTGGTTGAGCTAAAGAATGAGTGAAAAGTATTAGGGAAATAGTAAGTGAGAAGAGTCACAGTTTAGCTCAGTTCCATTTATGCTGAAGTCCCTAAGTACTCAGAGATGTCTGAGCTCCTAAAAATGTCTCTTCAGTTCAGTGGGTGGGCCTTATTCTATTTTTTAAAGGTTATTTATTTATTTATGCATGAAAGACACACACAGAGAGAGAGGCAGAGACATAGGCAGAGGGAGAAGCTGGCTTCCTGCAGGGAGCCTGATGCAGGACTCAATCCCAGGACCCTAGGATCATGCCCTGAGCCAAAGGCAGATACTCAACCACTGAGCCACCCAGGGGACCTGGGCCTTATTCTATTTTGTTGCTGATATTCCTGATTTCTAGTGCTTGGCTTTCCCTTAAATCTTCTTCAAACAAAAAGTTGAATAATGACAATAATTTCCATTACTGGTTCTTTGTCATCTTTCTTCTCAACCCATTCAATCATTGACATTCATTGCTTCAACAGGTTAGTGAACTGGAAAAAAAAAAAAGAGGAGTATTAGAACAAAAAAAAATTGAAGGATTCTTGATCTCTAATGAAGATAGAGTAATTGCACCAATTTGGCAACACCCAGCTCCAGACTTCATTTATGGTAGGACTCACTTCTTATTGTAGCCACTTTTATTTAGATCTTCATTTATGCTGGATCTAATTTTAATTTATATATTCACCAAAGCCTTCTGCAGTTCATTTCTCACTTCATTTCCTTCCATATCCTAAGTTGTATGTAATAAAAAAAAAGTCCTATTTATCTCATGGAACATACATTAGGTGAAATACTTAATTTGAAACTATCCCATGTATGTCCACTTTTGAATGATACATATGTTCTTACCTCAAAGGAAATGGGCTCTAATGGGATTGTATTAGACATCTTTTAAAAAATAGTAATCCATGGGGCACCTGAGCGACTCAGTTGGTTATAAGCCTAGCTTCAGCTGAGGTCATGATCTCAGGGTCATGGGATCCAGCCCCGCACTGGGTTCCACCCTCAGAAGGGAGTCTGCTTGTCCCTCTCCCTGTCCCTCTGACCCTTTCCTGCTCATGCTCTCTCTCTCTCTCTTTCTCTCAAATAAACAAAATCTTAAAAGAAAATAGTAATCCAGCCAAGCATATGGAAGTAAAATCTCTTGAATTTTTATTACTTAACTATATCCAGTTGCTTTACATGAAAACTATAGCTTTACACAGTCAACTGTGTCAGGGCAGATGCCTTCAATGAAGTACATACAAGCCTTTTTACTACTGTGGTGTTCTTACAGATTCTGGAAACCCTGACACCTACAAGTAATGTACACTTGATTTTGTCCTGAAAGTGGTTCTGTTTGTCAAGTTTCCAAAAGCTAAGTTAAATAAGATAAGGGATCAAAAGAAAAGAAAGCATGAAGAACCAAGGTGGGAAATTCTGTCATGAACTTTAGTTTGAATGACTTCCTTTCTATTTTCATCACCAATGATTTAATTTCTGAGCTCCAGGGGGATGCAAGTTAGCAAACTAAAGCAAATTTATCACTTCTGAAAACTGCTGCAAGACCCCCAAGACAGAACGATTACCCCCAAAATTGAATTTAAATAAAAGTAATTAGTTTTATCTTGTTTTTTAATTCATTTACCTCTGCACAGAAATCCTCCTGGAGTTTTGAAACTCATCAGTGATTATCCCTGGAGCTGATCCAATAATGTGAGAATAAATACACCATTAACCAATTATACATAATGACTCCAAGACATGCCAATAGTGGAACAGTTCAGGTGATTTATAAGGCTTGCTTCCAAAAGCCTATTCACAATTCACATCTTTTCTAAAAAAAACGCATTAAAAGTTAAGCAAGACTTTAGATCTGCTTACATTCATCTCCTAAGGATATGAATAAATGAAACTAAGCAATTTATTTAAAAATTTTGTTTGTCACATATAAAAATGCTTGAGTATAGAGAATGAAATATTTATTTGAAGTCAGAAGAGCATAATTCAGGTTTTTGTTTTTTTTGGCTTTAAGTAGGCCTGTTGATCTGGTCCTATCTGCTCACATGGCATAAAAGCCACTGAATTAAAGGCCACATCTTGGATTTCAAACTTATTAAAAATCTGAGAAACTATGCTTTCTTTTCTTTTTTGAAGTGGGAGTTTTCTATTTGTTTATTATTTTCCAGCTATACTGAAGCATGATTACAAATAAAAACTGTATATATTTTATGTTGACCAATATGATGTTTTGATATATATATATATGAAATGATTACCACAATCAAGTTAATTAATACATCCATCATCTCATATATTTTTATTTGCATGTTGAGAACACTTGAGATATACTCTCAGCAAGTTTTAAGTATATAATACATTATTATTAACTACAGCATATATTAAAGTTCCAGAACTTATTAATTCTGTAACTGAAATTGTATCCTCTGACCAACATCTCCCCTTTCCCCTCACCCTCCAATGCCTGGTAACCACCATTTTACTCAGAAGCTATGTTTTCAATAGTGTAAGATACTCTTTAATAAAGAGATTGAGCCACGTGTCATATGGATTATAATCAGGTCATTATTTGAGATAATTACATCTCTCTAAGGATTAAGAGGGTAAAGAGAGTATGAAAATGAGTAGTTTCAGTTAAAATGTGTAAAGGTTTCTGAAGACTAGGGGAAAGTTTCTCCATTTTATAGTGTTTGATCAATTATATACATTATTAACTGCTTCTCTTGAGGCAGTGTATAAAGGAGACCTGAAGACTAGGTTCTAAAATAATGGAAATCTCATTCAAATCTGAAGTCCACCGAATTCTACTACTAATGAGCTATTGGACTTTGAGTGCACTCTTCAAACTCTGAATCTTTTGGTCTTTCATTTTTTAAAACAGACATGATCAAAATGGTAGCTAACTGAGAGTGTTTTCGAGAGGTTTAAAAAACATAATTCACTTATAGTCCTAACAGATGTCAAACATATGGTCAGTTTTCAACATGTTAATCATTATATAATCAGGAAATACAATTTCTATTTTAACTTTCATGCTCTAAAGATTATTACATGAAATATGGGGGATTTTGCTTCTATCATTACAAACTGACCTATACCTTTTACCTCAATAAGCATCCAGTGGAAGTAAATATGAATCATCCCATTGCAACAACAACAAAAACAAATGAGTATATCAGGGAAGGATTGAAAGCCGCTGATGTATATTGAGTGTCTAATATGTGCCAAGTTTTCCAATGTATTATTTTTATGATTTTTATTTAAATGTGAAACAATATGCAAAATTATCTCCATGTTTTGGAGAATGGAGCTTAAGCAGAGAGTGATGAAATTATCTGAAGTCACATAGTTAGCAGGTAGGGCATACCAACTACTCAGGTGTAACACTCTTATGCTATTTTTATTGCATTGGGCTGTGCTTCATTGAGTTGGCATAAGAGCAGTGGAAAAAAGTTGGGTTGGCTATGGCTGCTGACACTGTATAATTATAGAAGTCTATCAAATACTGAGCCATGAAACTATAATTATTAAAATGATTTATTGCATGACAAAAGGAAGTCACTTTTTAAAAAATTCTACATGCCTTTTCTAGTGGCACAATTCATGAATCATACAGTGTCCTTTTATTATCACTACAGGGAATTCTGGGGAGACAAATAGACTGATACCACGAGGCTTAAAAGTTGATAAATCAAGTGCTATGTGAGATAATAGAGATGAAATATAAAACCCCACCAAGATTTCTAAGATCGTGCCATGTGGTCAAAATATTTTGTTTACACAAGATGAGGTTTATATAGATATATTTGGATATTCTAGACTTTCTGAAAGTGATAGTTTGACAATTTAGTAAGAGATTGTGGAGACATATGTTAATAAAACCAAATATGCCTATAATTTATGAAATACCAAAAGCATTTCCTTGAAGAAGATTTTGAATCACTTGGACATATATTGAGCTGCAACATTCAGAAAGCCTGATTACAGTGACTTAACCAATAGTAGCTATTTTGTATACAGACATATATACAGACATACTCCAGGAGTAGGTTTTATTGGCATTGCTTAGACGCTCAAGCATGCCATCAAGAGAAGTAGGCTCTTCCTACTTTGCTATCCTAAGACTGTTGGTCTTCCTTATAGTGATATGGGCAAGTGGCAGATATGGATATGCCACCTATTCTAAAGGCAGGAAGAATAGAGCAAGAGCAGAAAATCCACCATGTACTTTGTTATTAAGAAAGCTTCTTTTTTTTTTCCCCAGAGAGAAACTACTTATAACCAGAGTTTTTATTTATCAGCTATAATAACAGAAAAGATCCCTGGGAAAGTAATGAATTGGCTTTCCAGACTCTTCTGTGGACGTAGTAAAAGAGAAGGAGGTTGGAAATGCCTTCTGAGCTGCCAATTAAGAGAGACTTCATAAAAGTAGAAGAAAATTCAAGTTTGCTTTGATTGGGCAAATGGTTGACAATCTGCAACTAGAATGCAAACATTGGCATGTGGTTAGACTTCAGGCATGGTGGAAACTATGTCTGTGCCTAAGAATTGATCTTATGCTATATCAATCAGGAAGTGCACACAGTCTCTTTTGGGACATACTTATTTCTTCTTTGTGTTTTCGATATCTGATTATTCATGGCCTATCTTTCTAAGAACCCCTTAGCTTATGTGTTTACACATACTTTCTTTCCCTTTTTATGCCCCTAAGTAACTGAGCCAGATAAAGACATATCACGAAAAAGAAAGAAGAGGGCATTAGAAATCCATTTCCTCTTTAACAATCTATTTCTGATCTTTGGAAGCTGATCCTTGAATCTTATGGCTCTAAGAAGTCACTTAGAAAATTAATTTTGATGCTCAGCATAGCTTTAGAGAGCTAGTAGGTTAGCTAAACAATGTAAAAATTTAGAAGGTTCTCTGTATTTGGAGAACACTGCAATGAAAACACACTGATTCAAGGTTGTAATCAATTCAGAAGGATTTTTATATTTATACTCGACCACAAAGAGAATATAGCTCTTTGTTTCACTTAATTTTCTTAACTTTGTGTACTTTACAGTGATTATATCATTTCATTTCCCAGTGACTTCAAAAGTAGACATAAATATGGGAAAAGATTTGAAGGGAATCTTTGCCAACATTTATAAAACCACTGTAAAGATTTGTTATGAATGCCCTGAATACTTTTTCCAATTTTTCTGATGGTCATTATTACATACATCCTCTCAAAGAAAATGTATTAATTTGCTGACTGCAATGGCTATAGATGTAATCTCTATCCAGGAAAGAGGACAGAATGTTTAAGAAAACAGACAGATTCATCTTGGCTGTCAAAACAAGAGATCATGGAATTAATGATGCTAACCTTTTTATTAACATGAACACTCTCATGTGGAACAAGTTTGCTCTAGAGGTCAGTGCATTATGCTGAAATCTCTTCATTCCTTAGAGTCATGTTTTGGCCTCTTCCCTGTATCTACCCAGGGAATAAAAGAATGAGAGCAAATACTATCTGGAATTCCTCCTTTGTTATGCAGCCCATCAAACTTGATTAAATGTAGTACAAGGTTAGACAATACAGGCCATGGGAAAGGCACAACTTAAAGGTAATACGGGCTCCCCTTGTTGTACCATAAACACTATAGCAGCATTTATTAAGAGACTCTTCATTAAGAGATTCAATAAGTTTTCTTTTCCCTCTCTTCCTTTCATCTCCTATGTTCCGTATAAGATGATTAAGAAAGTTTCAAACTACAGTATGTTAAATTATATATATATATATATATATATATATATATATATATATATAGTCTCATTTTCCCCTTCTTTCTTCTCTCCATTTCTTCCTCCTTTCCTTCCTTCCTCCCTTCTTTTAACTCTCCTTCTCCTCCCTCTTTCTTCATAATTTTCAAAATTCTTTCATGAATGAAATCATTTTAACAGCCCAAGTCCAAATTTAGAGTACTTATTACAACAAAAGGCAGCAACATAGACTCCCACTCAACATTCAAAGCTCTTTTTCTTTTGTCAAGAATTAGAATATTTATTTAAAATAAGATATTTTACATTAAGCAATGAGGTTTTTTTGCTTTCCTCTTAGGTATTTTAGCATAGAAGTAGGTATTTAAAAAGCTGCTTTAAAAAATTAAATAAAAAGCTGCTTTAGTCTCACCCATTTATGTTGGAAACATTTATAATTTGTTTAGATAAACTACTCAACAAAATTATCAATTAGGTGAAAGATAACCCTCATGTCCTCACTGCTTAGTTCTACAATCTGCTGCCTCCACTTTTCTCACAGACACCACCCAGAAATCCATATTGTGCAGGACCATTATTCTTACTGAAAGATAAAAAGGCTTGTTTCATTCCTATAGAATAATTTGCTTGATAGCCTACCACTCATGTTAGAATTTCAGGTATCAGGGAGACAGAAATAATGGAAAAAATGTCTACTTTTCAGAATGTAAAAATCCTCCACTTCTAATTAACAACTAAAGTAAACAAGAAAGTGGGAATAAATGAAACCTCCAGTTACTAGAATGAGAAACACCAACATTTAAAGTATTGATGGAAGAAAAGAATCCCATGAGTAGTATCTAGAAGCAGATTAGTAAGAACAAGCAAAGAGAGGAATCCTGAATCTAAAGGAGAAAATTCCAGAAGGAAGCAGTTAATGGTAACAACCAAATCAGACAAGCCAATCACTTAAAGACTATAGTAATAACTTTAGCAACAAAAATTTAGTTCCTTTTAAGTTGGAGGCAGAAGAATTAGGAAATGAGACAGAAGAAATTTTCAAGGAACTTGGTGAGCTATAAAGAAACTAAGTGGAGAGTTGGTGTAGAATAGACTGTTTCTTTTAGTCTTTCTGAAGATAGGATTTGAATATTGTTTACAAACTCAAGGAGCCAGTAAAGAAAAAAGTTGGTTATCTAAGGAAGCGGCGGTGGGGGGGCGGGGAGGAAGAATCAATGAACCCAGGTTACCTGGCAGGCAAGAGGGGATGAGAAGCATAGCGATGATAGAAGAATTCACATATTACAAAAAAGATGAGAAGAGACAGTGCTGATTAGTCTGGCTTCATTCATATGATGGTAAGGGAGTGTTCAGGAATTGAGAATGAGGGCAAGCAGTAGGGAAGAGAGTTGTCATATTAGCCCATTGTTTAAGTATGCTACAATATGGTGACGTAGTTTATCATAGTCAAGTTTGTCATTCTGAGGTTGTACACCATAAGCATACTGAATTCCTTGTGTTAACAAAACACCTAATAGAAGAATACTGCAAAGGAGAGTTCACTCCAAAGGAACTGGGCAAAAAAGAAGGCTCAGACACATACAGGTAAAATAATATATATAAAATAGATTAGGTAAAAAAAAAATAAGATGAAGATAACCCAAGATGATTTAGTATCTGGTATTTGGTATAATTAAGGCTATAAATGCAAAAAAAATTAAAAGAAGAGTTTATATGGTGCTAATATGAACTTTAGCATATAATAGGAAAATATCATGTAATGGCTGAGCACAGAACTCAGAACTTCTGGAGCAATATTGCCCTGAGTTTAAGCCTTACTCTGCCTCCTATTTGTAGGACATTGTGCAAATCTCTCTGTGATCTTACAAATCTTAGAATATAATAGAATACTTTCATCAGGATATTAAGAGGGTTAATTAATACACTTATGCAAAGTATTTATGCAAAGAACAGTACCTGGTATCTTATAAGAATTCCATAAATGTTACCAATTATCAATAGAGAGGAATCTAGGTAATCTAAACTTTGATGAAGGTGCAAAGAGTTATACACATTAGAATGACTGGCTGCAAATAACAGACAACCAAACTCAGTCTTTTAAATGAAAAGGGACTGGGCTTATTTAATGTAGTCCAGAGGTGGGGCAGACTTCAGGGTTGCACTATTTCTGCAATAACTCTGGACTCCTACTTAATTATGCCTGTGTTGGTTTCCTGTTCAGGCAAATGGCTGCAGTAATACTGGGACTCCATCTCTGCAAGAAAGAAACCAGAGGAAAAGACACCATCCCCTAGTGTAGCTCTGTCACATAAAGGAGAAAACAAAATCTTCAGAAATCTCTTATGTCTCTTTCACCTGCATTAGATCCTGAACATTTGTTGTAACCTGGACAATGCTATATGCTAACTGGTTTAAGCCTGACTCCTAAAGTGCAGTCTATCCCTGAGTTTATTCTCAATATGTTGGTGTTCATCTCTCAGAATTGACTATTTTACCATGAATACTGGTGAAATCATCATATAATCCTTAGGCAGGAAGAGTACTTGGAACCTAATTAAAACATGCAGAATTGAGTTTGCTGATGGTTCTTGTCTAGGGTTACAGTTGTGTGGTTAACTGATGCCCAGAGATTTAGGGGGAGAATATAGCAAATTACATTTGAGTAGTTCGGTCAGATTCTTTTTCAGCTCAGGGAGAACAGTGAAAGCAGCCCAAGATGTCAAGCCTAGATTCCGTATGGAGATGATAAATGTAAACACTATCTTCAGTATGATAAACTCTAGTTTATTTCATATTTTCTTTGGACTTGAACCAAGAGAATATTGTGTTTCCTAAGCAACAAGCACTAACTTCAGTTTTGGATCTAAGTGAATACAAGGAATCTGCACTAGTAGGTTCCTGATATAAGTTTGCTCTTATTTTCCTTAAATATTAACCTGGAGGGATGGAAAGTTTTCTCTCAGGGTTTTAATATTCTGTGATAAAGATCCTAATGTCACAAAAAGGTAAAACAAATTCTTATGGATAAAGTATAAGCTGTCGCATTATGAATATTGAAATGATCTTTTAAGGTAAGGAGTCATCTTGTAGAGGACTTCTGTAGCTGTAGCCCCTCAATCCAGCTCATTCTTTCACTGGATGTAATTTATAAGGCTCTCCTTAAAGTCCTCACTTTTTTTTTTTTTGAAAACATAAACTAAACTCAATCCCAACCTCTCGGTGGGACTGACATTCTCCATATATACTGAAGGCAGTATCATTGAGGATAGTGTAAGATGCCAAGAAGGTTTTTTTTTTCCATTCATAAATCTTCATTTAAAAATATTTATCACCCTTTGTAGCAAGAAATGTATCATAAAGTCCTATCTCACAATGTTGATGAAACATTTTCATAGCAAATATTTTTGTCAGAAGATGAATTCAACATGCCGAGTATCATGATATGTTTTGGCATTTGTACAGTGCCTTTCTAGTTTATTTGTTGAGTCATGTATCATCTGTTTTGTCTGCTGAATACACATGTGGTAACTTGTGCCAATTAACAAAATCCAAAATCAATCACCAATCTTGCATTCTCTTGACAAATCTATATGCAAGGCAGAAAGGATGAAACAGTCATGATGTCAAGGAAAACGTGATCCTTTTATTCTTTGAGACAAAGCATCTTCCAGGGAGTGAGCCTTCTCGAAATCTGCAGAAAAGAAATTGTAAGTGGAAACATAACAGCCTTCCTCTGCCTTTTGTCATGCTTCAGTGTCCATGCCTTTTGTGACCTTTGAGCACTATGCAATAGTAGACCAAGCAAAGCCAATCTGAAGACAAAATGATGACTGACATTCAAATTATGTCTAACATTAGCCAGAAAATAGAAGGAATGAGTTAGTTTTGGTAGGTTAAGAAAAAAAATGAACTATAAGTTTCACTGAATGTGAATAAATAGTGACTTATAGGATGTTCCAGATGACTTCTTAACCATTCCCACTAGTGTTGTTGCAAGCTATTTTCCTTACATGTCAGTTTTGTATGTTTTGGAAAAATTCAGAATCAATTTTTGATCAATCTATATTTATTTATTTATTTATTTATTTATTTATTTATTTATTTTTTGAGCAATCTATATTTAGATCTTATTATCTTCAGCAAGTTTTGTTGGATTATAAGAAAATTCTTATTCTTATTTAAGTATTCTTTTTTGGAAAAAATGAAAGTATGAAGTGTATAAAAAAGGAAAATATTTCTGGTTATTTTACTCTATTTGAACTAGCTTCTTTTTTTCTTTTTTATTTTTTTAGTTTCGCTGATTGAGTTATTAGTGAAGAAAACTAGACATCTTCAATACATGAGTTATCTATTTTGATTTTTTTTATTTCAGTGTTATTGAGATATAATTGACACGCAACGTTTTATAAGTTTAAAGTGTACACCATGTTGAATTAAGACATTTACATACTGTAAAATGATTACTACCATATCTTTAGTTTTTTTTAAGATTTTATTTATTCATGAGAGATACACAGAGAGAGGCAGAGACCCAGGCAGAGGGAGAAGCAGGCTCCCAGCAGGGGACCTGGTGTGGGACTCAATCCTGGGACTCCGAGATCATGCCCTGAACCGAAGGCAGATAGATGCTCAACCCGAGTCACCCAGGCGTCCCACTACCATATCTTTAGTTAACAATTCTATTCACATCACATAATTACCATTTTTTAAATGTGTGGTAAGAACACTTAAGATAATAGTCACTCAGCAACTTTCAATTATATAATAAAATATCATTAGCTGTAATAAAAATGCACATTAGATCCCCAGAACTTATTCATTTTGTAACTGAACATTTCTAGTCTTTAGCCAATGTCTCCCCATTTTGCTCATCCCTTAGCCCTGGTGACCACCACTCTATTCTCTTTCTAGATTGTTTTTAGATTCCACATATAGGTAATATCATACAGTATTTGTCTTTCCCTGTTTCACTTATTTTACTTAGGATAATGCCTTCAAGGTTCATCCAAGTTGTCAGAGAAGGCAGAATTTCCAACTTTCTCACAGTTGAATAATATTCCATTGTGCATGCATGCACGTGTGTGACTATGTGCATCTTTATCCATTGTCTCACTGACATGTAGGTTGTTTTCATGTCTTGGGTTCTGTGAATAATGCTACATGAACATTAGGAGTGCAGATATTTCTTTGGGATTCTGTTTTCATTTACTTTGGATATATACTCAGAAGTAAAATTTCTGAATCTGTTATTACTATTTTTAATTTTTTGAGAAACCTCTATGCTGTTTTCCATAGTACCTGTACCACCTTACATTCCCATTACACTGCACAAGGGTTCCCTCTTTCTGCACAACCTTGCCAACACTTGTTACCTCTTAATTTTTTGAAGATAGGGATTCTAACAAATGTAAGATAATACCTCACTGCGGTTTGTTGCTGTCGTTGTTGTTTTAAAATTTTATTTTTAGGCAATCTCTATACCCAACGTGGGACTCAAATTTAACAATCATGAGATCAATAGTCACATGCTCCACAGACTGAGCCAGTCAGGTACCCCTCTCATTGTGGTTTGGATTTGCATTTCTCTGGTAATCAGTGATGTCCACCGAGAATCTTTTCATGAACCTGTTGGTTGTGTCTTTTTTGTGCCTATTTAGGGGTGCTGGCTGGCTCAGTTGGTTAAGTGTCAGACTCTTGATTTCAGGTCAAGTCATGTTATCAGGATCCTGGGATCAAGGTCCAAGTCCAGCTCTGTGCTCAGCAGGGAGTCTTCTTGAAATTCTTTCCTTCCACCCCTTCCCCTACTCATGCTTGTGCTCTCTCTTTCTCTCAAATCTTAAAAGAAAGAAAAGAAAATGGTCTATTCAGTTCCTTTGCCAATTTTTAAATCAGGTTGATTTTTTCTTCTGCTTTTCTTCCTATTGAGTTTATGAGTTCTTTATGTATTTTAGATATATCAGATATATTTGAAAATATTTTCTCCTATTCCATAGGTTGCCTTTTCATTTTGTTGATTTTTTTGTTGGGATATATGTTGTGAAGAAAGAGACAGAGAGAGAGAGAATGGCTTTAACTGAGATGTACGTAGTCTCATTTATTTTTGCCTTTGTTGCCTGTGCTTCCGGTGTCACATCCAAAAAATCACTGCCAAGGCCAATGTCAAGGAGATTTTTCCTTGTTTTCTTCTAGATTTATAGTTCTTAAGGTTTTTTTTTTTTTTGAAGGTATTTTTAAAATTTATTTGACAGAGAGGGAGAGCATAGGCAGGAGGGTCAGCAGGCAGAGGGAGAGGGAGAAGCAGGTTCCCTGCTGAGCAGAGAGCCTGATGCAGGGCTCAATTCCAGGACTCCGAGATCATGACCTTAGCTAAAGGCAGACACGTAACTGATTGAGTCACCCAGGCACTCCTACAGTTCTTAAGTTTCATGTATAATCTTTAATTTTTATTAACTTTTGTGAATGGTATTCAGATAGGGATCCGATTTCATTCTTTACATGTGATTATCAAGTTTTCATAACATTTATTGAAGAGACTATCATTTCTTCACTGAGTATTCTTGCCTCCCTTGTCAAATTTTAGTTGAACCATATATGTGACATTTTATTTCTGGGCTCTTGCTTCATTCTATTGGTGTTTGTGTTTATTTGTACACCAGTACCATAATGTTTGTATACATTATAGCTTTGCACTATAGTTTTAAATCAGTAAGTGTGATCGCTCCAGCTTTGTTCTTCTTTTTAAGGACTGCCATGTCTATTTGGAGTCTTCTGTGGCTTCATATTAATTTTAGGAGTGTTTCTATTTCTGTGAAAAATGCCAATGGAGTTGGCATTGCAATGTTTTCTAAAGATGCCTTTAAGTAGCATGGACATTTTAACATTATTAACTCTTCTGACCCATGAACATGGGAGATCTTTCTATTTGTTTTTTTTTAATTTATTTTTATTTATGATAGAGAGAGAGAGAGAGAGAGAGAGAGAGAGAGAGAGAGAGGCAGAGACACAGGCAGAGGGAGAAGCAGGCTCCATGCAAGGAGCCTGATGTGGGATTCGATCCCGGGTCTCCAGGATCGCACCCTGGGCCAAAGGCAGGCGCCAAACCGCTGCGCCACCCAGGGATCCCGATCTTTCTATTTGTATCTTCTTCCATTTCTTTCATGAAAATCTTATAGTTTTCAATATGTACAGATCTTTCATCTCTTTGATGAAATAAATTCTAAAAAATACTGCTCTTGTGATTGTGATTGCTTTATTTCTTTTTTTCAGATGCTTTGTTGTTAGTGTATAGAAATGCACTGTGTTAATTTTATGTCTTGCAATTTTACTGAGTTTTTGGATTAGCTCTAAGGTTTTTTGGTGGAATATTATTTACCTCTTCATAGGGGTAGATGTCAGGAGGGAAGAATCAATATATATATTTTTCATCACTATCTCTACTCATAGCACAGGACATAGTGAAGAACTAGTGTTTGATATTTATTGCACAAATGATGAATTAATGAAACAATGTTTGATTATTAGCTGTCACTGGCTCCTTTCTAAATAAAAATCTCTTGAGAAAGAAAACTTTTTAGTCACCTGTAGGACTAAGCCATAAGTTCAGGGAGACCAGACAAATCATGCTCTGAGTTTTCTATACCTGTTTTTTCTTCCTAGTCATATTTTTATTCCTCTGAAGTACCTCAAAAATATACTGAATATAATTTAGAAAATAGAAGGGAATAATAAAGAATTATCTTTCTTCTATAAAGGCAAAATAGCATTCAGTCAAGTTTTCTCTGAATTGGATGAGAGGGAAAAAGTATTGTGTTTTTATTTATATAATTCAAATAGTCATTTTTGCATTTTTATCATCTTATTCCCTCATCAAATTGCCTCTTGGGTTCATATAGAATCCATCTGAATTGCTGTTTTGTTCACAACTACTGCATCTCATTCAGCAAAAATCTGGCCACAAGCCCATTATCCAGATTTGCCTTCTCATAATATGGGGCAAGGGGAGTATCAGCTAACATGTCTTTAGTGTTTATTGTATACTCTCTGTTAGATGCTTTATTGCCTTTATAGTAATGAATTCTCACAATTCTAAGTATTGGTTAGTATGGAGAAAACAGATTTAGAATAGATTAGCAAATGTTTCTAAGGCCACACATCTGGTAAGGAGTGAAGCAGGGATTCATGCATGTATATAACTCTATTATCCATGCGTTCTTTAATATATTATGCTACATTGCAGTTCCTTGTGAGTTCTTTTTAAAAAAATCACAGGGGCTTGATACATTTTTATTAAGTTAAAGTCTTTAAAACTTATATAAAAACTTTAAAATAAAAAAAACAATAATGAGGGAATAGTTTACCTTGGTAGGTTAGTAAAAAAAAAAAAAAAAGGCAAACAAAAGCAAAAAAACCCACCACACTTTCTTAAAAAAAATAAAAATAAAAAAAGAAGCATTACTGAAAAAGGCAAGAAGATGATGGGTATAGGATCAATTCACATGATACAATCTTCTACCTCCTGGTAATGTCAAGGTCAGATAATTTGTATGCTGGGCGTTTCCTTCATTTGTGTCACTGCAAGACACTAAACAATGTTTCTTTCTTCTCCCCCCCCCCCACGCCCCCAGGAATAAGCTTCTGGTCAGATTAGGCACTATGTGGACACAACAACTTTTAGATCTTAGAACCTCAATGTGTCATTAGTGAACAAGAATGTGGGGTATTAGAAATCCCAGAAGAAAAAAAAGATTATAAAATGTTTTCATAATAATGTGATTTCAAAGGTATCTGAATAAACTTTAATATACTTCCATCTTCCCTTTGAGAAGTGCTGACAGGTATCCTTAAAAGGATTCTCATGATTGCAGAAACTGTGATGTTTTCAAAGATTTTTATTGAAATTGTATTTTTATAATGTATGTGTATTGCAAATTATCCTTTTAGAACTCAAACTTATTATCATCATCGTGACAACACAAAAGTTAGATCATTTTTATGAAAACTCTCTGATGTATAAGAAATCAAAGTCCACATGTTCTTTTATTCTTTGCATTATCTATAATCAGAAACAGTCTTTGTCAGACTTTGTTTAGCTTGCTGAATAATCAATAAAAGATAGAAAGTAATTTACAATTTCAAGCGTGAATAATAATAGGATGGGATTTCATATAGAATAATAGAGAAACTAAAAATTAATCTTCCAAATATTTCTATAAAAATTTTTATTAATTTCCAAGGGAAATACAATTTAACTTTCAATTAGTTATGTTTTTTTGGAAGGTGAAGGCAATATAAGAAAATTCTTTGAGAATAATTTCCAGAAAAATAATACTAAAACACTAAAACTTCCTCAGTGAAATTTGCCAAGCAAATTTTGCTACAGCAAAGAGATTTTTAAATTACCATGATTTACTATGTAAAAAAAAATACTATTTTATTTTGATACACAGAACTAAATAATAAGTTAAATGAAATTTTCATATTATTGATTCTGCTATGACCAGAAAGATGTCTATAAATTTCATGAATTCTTACCACACTTGAATAGACCACAGTCTTTGGAAGTCATTTAAAAACCAGAACGTGAGTTAAGTTTTCTGTATCTTTTATGTGTCACATCTTTGTTCTTCAAGCATGCCGCACGCAGTAGGTGCTTCATGAAATACTTAATATTTCAAAGAAGAAATTGGGCTAACACAACAATTGACTCCTGTAGATCTTTTCCAGATAAAGTTAAAGGGCCAATGAAGGTCATGACATGTTGAAAGTATTTCAAGATGAGGGATTTTTTCCTAAGAAAAGAAATTCTGTAGTATAATTGCTTCCAAAATGACCCATCTCCTTCACAAGGGTTTTTTTTTTTTAATCCTTCTTTGAAACTCCCATTCTAAATTCAAAGTTGTATTTAAATATTTCTATGAAATTTCTCCTGGTTTTCATCAAAATAAATTTTTTTCCCATGAAATTGATTTGTGGCATTCCAGTAAATGAACAAGGAGAAAATGCCATTCTTATTCTCCACCAAACTCCCTTTTCAATTCCTAATTTGGACCATTGGATCTGAATATATTGGCGACAACTCAGAAAACATGAAATTTGTTGGCTGAGAAGTAATGCTATCTATTCCAGCTTAACTACAAACACAAGAACATTTCTTTGTGTGGCTGCTATGGAGGAGATATTTTGAGCGGCTCTAACGATTGCAATAAAAACTTGGAGGTCAATTTGTCTTTATTCCAGATTACAGAGCTCAGCATTTGTAATGTTCAGTACTGAGAAACAACACACAATAATGAGCTTTAGGTTTCCTGTTTGCAATTTCCCACACTACCAATTACCATCACTGCAGTGGTGTTCTCAGTGGATTATTTTGGGCTATTTTAAAACCAGCCTTTGGGAAACTTCTGTTGAATTTGAACTTTACTACCTACACCATATTACTTTTAATAGTAATAAATAATATTAATATTTATAATATTAGACACACATTTTTGAGACCTGTTGTATGTCAGGCGTTGTGATAAGCACAGTGCATGTTATGTAACTTAATCCCATGAGCTAGGTACATTAATATCCTTACTTAAAGAATGCAGGGAAAAAAAATAAAGAATGCAGGACCTGAGGTTTAAAAGGTAAACTGACTTGGCACTTAACACATAGTCATGATTATAGTTTGTGGCATCAGTGAAAATACAGCCTAAGTGTTTCTGGCATTTATGCTCTACATACAAGATATCCCCTTCTCATCTGTTCTGATGCCCCACTTCTCTGAACTCTTTGGTATTTATGGTCATGTAAAATACATGATAATTGATCACAAAATGCAGTGTTAGGTTTTTCCTCATCCTCTGGATGAGAAAACATACATTTTCTCATATATGTAATAGATATAATAGATAATATGATTAATATAAGTAAACTAAATAACATTAACAACATGCAAGATAAATACTACTAAAAACAACTGCTACTGTTCTTAGAGGATAAACCCATAGCAATGGGAGGGCAAGGAAAAGCAGGAAACCAAATTTTATGGATTAAGACTAGACATGATATACTATGTAGTTCATTAGACTCAGAAGTACTAAAAATGTACCATTTCTTTTGCTGTCTAGTACCTCATGTCCCTAAGATGTCAAGGGAACCTTGGTTTCTTTCTGGTAAGCCCTCTGTCGTGGTTGGCATGCTCTCCCAGTGGGAGGTAAAAGAAGAAACTGGATCTTCTTCCTCAACACCTTCTATGCAGTCACATTATCTGAGACTTGGGATCCCAAATGCAGTGTGACTCCATTCCTCAGAGCTTGTTCTTTGTAGCAGCCAAGAAGCCAGCATCCGCATAGCCTGTTCTGTGCTCCTGAGTCCTTCAGAGCTCACTTAATTCCTTCTTCTTCCAAGCCTGATTCTCCAGCTAACCAGTACCATCCAGAGCACTTATGTTTCAGGCATTTCCCCAAGCTTAATTCAGCCACAGTGAAGCCAGAACTCCCAGGCATGGCCACGCTGGTTGTGCGCAGACTTTCCTTCTAAATTGGTCAGGTCTTCAGGTCTTACTACTACTTGAGTGCACTTCATAATCTGTGTTGATTTAAGATTCAAAACAATTAAAAAGTCACACAAATTCCTCAAAATTTTGTTTTGATAGCTCACGGTCTTGATACTATAAATTACTTAATAAGGCAATGTGATGGAAGTTTATCAGCCTTTAACAGAAAATCCAAGTACACCACAAACACCATGACATCAACAAGGTTGGTTGAATTCTAGATGCCTGATGTAAGGTCTTAGTGTTCAATGCAACAACACACACTTCCATGAGCTGAATCATTTGTCTCCACTGAGGTTCATTTTTCAACGAGTGATATTTGAAGCTTACATGGCATATCTTTATTCATGAAAGAAAAACTTTCTGCAAGCTATTTAGTGAATCTTCTATTTAACAAATATGTCTTTGGAAGGTGTACTATCATCTATAGGAAACTGGGAGAAATCAATTCAGTTCAATCATCAAATTCAGTATTTATTAAAACTTATTTTGTGTTACAATGGACTCAAAGATGCCAAACTATTCTGTACTCAGTGAGCCTATTCTTGCTGGGGAGACATACAGGATCACAGATAACTTTAATGAACCAATGAAGGGGATGGTCTAATGCTAGCTACTACAAAAAGAAAAAGCTTCATGGATAAGGGACTTTTTGAGGTAGGTTTTGAATGGGTACAAATGTCATGGGAAGAGACTAATTAAAGATGAAAAAGCATTAAAAGCACAAATAGATAAAACTGTGTGCTTACCAGGGACACAGTGTAGTTCTAAGATTATGAATGATAGAATTTGATGAGTTAGTTTTAGTAAAATAACATTTTGGTCATGAAAAAAAACGTACGCGCATCTTTAATAAGGTAACAGCTCTTTTTATATGTAGAATTTTCCTTTAAATTATAAAGGAAAATTCAATTTGCAGAAAATCTCCACTGTAGTGCTTTTAAGTCTAGAAAGTGAAACACACAGTATTAGGGGAATTTGTTAACCCTCAACAACTGAGTGCAAAATTTTTTGTTTGAATTTTTTAACTTGGTCTGTGATTCCTCAAAACTGAAAATATTGCCCTAAGATTATCCAAAACCCATAAATGGGAATACAAAGTTTCCCAAACTCAGTAAAATCAAATGTCCATCAAGTTGTTAAAATTAGATTTCTGAGAGTAAATCCTGATGCTAAATCCTAAATCACTATTCTGTTTCAAAAATATAGCATCTTTATATGTCTCTCCATATCTGTGGATACCCTATTCACCTAAATTACCATGTTCTTCTCACCTGGATTAATTCAATGATCTCCTACTGGTTTGAACTTCTCCATTTTCAGTGTAGTTGTTAATGTAAATCAGCTCCATTTTCTATACTTCTTAAAGCCTTTCAGTGTTATTCTTTGAATTATGATACAATTCAAACTCTGCCAAAGAGACCACCTACCAATCTTACCTCTCACTGTTCTTTCCCTCTGTGTTCAGCTATAGCAGTAATCTGAGTTTTCTTTCGTTTCCCCCAAAACAGACAGCTCATTATCAATGCAGAGCCTTTGATACAATCTACCAATAGCACTTTTCTTTGCTTAAATATTACTTCTTTAGAGACCCTATCCTAGAACCAAAGTGTAAAATACTTAAATTGCCTCTTATTTTGAATCAGGTCACCTTGCTATTTATATTTAACATTAGAGAATCTACTATTATTGCATGTGTTTCCTCCTAATATGCCACTAGGTAAGATCAGGGCATAAGCTATACAGGGTCATATTTCATGCATCATTGTATAATGGACACTTGACATAATGTCCACCACCTACTCAACGCTCAGGAAATATTTGTGCTTGAAATAACTGGTAACCTTGCCTTCCCAAACTTTCTCCACTTACATGTTATAGGCCACGAGCATTAATAGACAACATCATCCACTTGTATTTCCATAAAAAATATTTCTATATTTTTAAGATTTTTTAATAATAGAAGACATATTATTTTTTAAATCACCTCTCAACATTCCGACTCTTGGTAGAATACATTTGTAAGATTTGAGCAGCCAACTTCAGGCAAATGATAGAGGAGAATAAGGCAAATTAAGAATTCAGGGAATTTTATCCATGTCTGTGGTCAGTAAGTAAGGGTCCCCCAAAAGACCCAAAGTCTAATTCCTCGTATCTGTTATTATGCTACCTTGGATGGCAAAGGGGACTTCTGCAGATGTGACTAAGAAGAGGGACCTTGTGAGGGGGAGATTATTCTGTATGATCCAAATGCGTCCAATGTAATCACAAACATCCTTAAAACTGAAGGCAGAAGAGAGCATGTAGTGGGAAATATGACTTCAACAGAATAGCAAGAAAGAGATGCAACATTGCTGGCTTTAAAGATGAAGAAGAGGACCATGAACCAAGGAATGCAACTGTGCCTAGAAGCTGGAAAAAGCAAGGAAACAGTCTCCCCTAAATCCTCCAGAAAGAAATGCCAGCCTGCTGACATCTTGAGTTGAGCCCAGTGAAACAGGCATCAGACTTCTGCCCTCCATGACTGTACAATAATAAATTTGTGGGTTTTTTTTAAGCTTCTAAGTTTGTGGCAATTTGTTACAGCAGCAATAGAAAATAAATGCAATGCCTTTAATTAAATGCATTCTGGGCAGCCCTTTATTATTATATATAACAATCTCTGAACCTTCTCTTGGTCTTTAAGTGTGAAAGTATTCAATATGGCTTTTATCCTTCTAAAGTTCTAATAAGTCTTGCTTTTTTTAGATGTTTGACAGGTCACATGTTGGCTCTAATTGTTCACACTCAGTTCACTCCAAAGCAAATAAAACAAGTTAGTAGCTCATTAGCTGATTGCGACCCATATGCGTACTTATCAGCAGTTAGCTTTCAGGTTAAATTATAACTATTTTAAAAGGGAGAGAGCCACCAGCTGAAATTGTGAGCACCTGTTGCTTTTCAGAGAGACTGGGCCTTATCACCAAGCTACTCTCATCAAGAGTGACAACTAAAGCATTTGGCCACAGCACTGCCTGTATTTTAGAAAAAGTGAACCATCTGGACCTAAGGCAGAGGGGATTTTGGCAATACTTTCTTTTCTTTTCTTTCCCCCCTTCGTTTTGTTCTGTGTTTCAAAACTAACTTTTAATTTCTCTTCATTGATTTGCTACATGTTATAGAAAAAAAATATTGGAAAAAAGATCTAGGAGTTTATTTCTCTACTTTTCTTCTTGGGAGTCTTCTGAGATTTCTCAAAAGTATTTCCCCCATGGTAATGAAGCACAAAATACAGATCTTACTATACTTCACTGAAAGAGATATTTCACTGAAGTTTTGCTCTCAGCTCCCCTTTTCTAACTATTGAATTCTTTATAGTGTCTTTCCTCTTAAGCCTCTACTAGCCATTCAACGCAGTGACTCTGTAAAATGAGATTCAATGGTCTGAATTTAAAGGAGGCCTTGGAGAACATCTACTCTAACCCCACATGGCTTCTCAAACTTTTTCATTCAATTATACCTAGCTAGGGAGAAAGTTCTAAAGCCACAGCACCCTCCTGATATTTCTATAAAGACATATATTTACCTTAAAAATTCATAAAAAATTTGCCTTATCTTCCAGGATATATTTGTGTCTACTTTATTATAACTGTACTACCCCTTCTATCCCCTCCAAAATTTTAAGTTTAATAGTTTTTTAAAACATACACATTTATCCTATATTCCTTGACATGTTACTGAATTATTCAATTTGAGAAATTCTCTTATATTAATACATGTCATGAACTCACATAGGTAGTATGTACAAATGAATAGGTTGCATATGTTTGGCTCAAAATATAATTAGAGAATAATCTGAAACATGTCATGATGTTAAAAAGTGCACCATTCAAGAGAAGCGCCCTTAGGGCTGAATAGCTATATATAATTACTATATATCTTCATGGGGCTCAGATTTACATATCAATTATTTTCACAAGGCTAACATACAAATATAAATAGGCATAAATATGGTAACATGGCTTCATTTTTTAGAATTAGCCTTGAAGCAATAAGACTGAGAAAAGATCAAATTTGAACAGAATATTGAGGATGGAAAAGAGTGCCTAGTCATTTAGAACATTCATGAAGACATTTGGCAGTTCAAGCCCTTGAAACTGAAGGAACCATTAGAGTTTTGATAGTTAGGGACCTGGGAATGTGCTGACCTGCAACAGAGGTTCTCACACCTCAGCATGTGTCAGAATTGCCTGGAAGGCTTGTTCTTGGACTCTGCCCCCAGGGATTCTGATTCACCAGGTCTCAGGTAGAGCTGAAAATGTGCATTTCTAATGAGCTCCTAGGTAATGCTAATGTTGCTTTTCCAGTGACAAAACTTTGAGAACCACTAAGCTAGAGGAACTAACCAGACAAATTTGGTCTGGTTCATTTTTTAACTATGAAACTGAGAGCTCCCAGGAGGGAAAAACCAGATGTAGCACTGACAGATAAAATACTGTTTTTATAATTAAGGTATAGATTAGTGTCACATTAAATGGGATGAAATGACCCTTTAAGATACATATAAGTATCAGTAACATATACACTGGGTTAACATAATAGTAGAGATGCTATTTTATCATTTTTGAATAGTTATTTTTAACACTGTTGAAATATTTTACTTAATGTTTGATGCCTGTAACATTTCAAACGACTAAAAGCATAAGTAAGACACTCTTCTGGTTTTTGCATAAATTATATTGTTCATTCTTTTAACATTAGTCTTATTTACAAAAATAAAAACAAAAAAATTAGTCTTATTTAATTAATTTATATTTTAAATGATGCCTTAGTTTAAATCCGTTGAAATAGATATTTTATCACCTGCCTGCATTCACAAAGGCTGAATAGTGATGTAAGAAGATTCTACTGTTTTGTACTTTCAAAGTTTACTTTCCACAAGGAGCACCTTTGCCCATGAAATGCCATGTCTTAATTTTTTTCTTGTTCATTGCTTTAAAAGTTAGAGGAGGGATATATTTCAAAGCCTTGGTTCCCGGGATATACATCCCTTAATTGTACCCACAAAAACTCTGACTTGTCTTTAATGTTCCAATTAACCTGATAGATGATTGAGTTTTTCCAGTATTTACCCAGGATGAGACATTATTTAGAGACAAGCTCCATCTTGAAGACTGGTTAGCAATATGTTGTGCTTATTTTCTAAAGCTTCCTTCAGAATGCATAGCCCTTCCTCCCATTACTCACATCTGTAACAGAAGAAATTATCATATGGGTAAAGACCCTCTGCTCCTGTGTGTCTTTCAAGTAGGTAGAATAATGAAGTCCATGGGGAAGAACCTATCCCAACTGCCCTAACCTGCTCATAGGGATCTATCATATAAAAGAGCTAACAACAACAACAACAACAGAAATAGAAACACAAAGAAATGATTTATTGTGTAAATAAAAGAAAAAAAATTACCTCTATCCTGCTGTTCCCAGCTTTCAATATTCAAAAACTATCCTAAAATAGTTATTAATTTGTTTTTATCTTACACTGAGAAATAAACAAAAACAAATTCTACCTGCAAAAAGCTATGTTAGAATATTAAATTTTATTTGATTTCAGAGTCCCACTATGTACATAGCCTATTCTATATAAAGCAGTTGCATACCTACAACTTTATGAAATTAAAGTACAAGAAACAATTTACCATATTGATATAGTCTTCCTTATGTAACTTTTGCTATTTTTCCTTCGATCAGTTTTCTTTATCTATATTTTATCACTTGAATAAATTATCTTTTTGTGATATTACCCTCTTGTTCTCAAAACTAAACCTATTAACTCTATACACTTATTTCTGAAAGTTGATCTATTCATATACACGCCAATCCAGTTTTTCTGTTGATTTCATAATGTTGGCAAGATGTTCTTCTAGACACAGTAGTCCTTCATGTTTCTATTACAGATAATATTCTTTTATAACCAGAAAGAGAGGGAAATTTTAAATATTTTCTGTTTGGAGGCAGAGAGTATTATTTTGAGTAGCTGTTACATGACCATGAAGCAGAACCAAGAAACACATATGAGAGGACGGGTAGAAAGTAAGAAACTGTGTATCCAAAATACACATTTTCTTCCAAAGATGCTCCACAAATTCATTTCAGATAAAATCCAAATATATTTCCAAAACTTTCAATCTCTAACTATTTTTGTTCTCCATCTGAACTGAACTTCATGTAATTCTAAACTACTGGAGATTTAAAAAAAGATCATCCTCTAGAATATGTGGCTGTGAGATTAAAACTAACTGTGTACACTCAAGAAGTTTATCAGGTTCAAATATTAGTACGTATACACAATGTTGAAAAGATAGAGTTGAACAGAACAATCAGTTCGAAACCAATTGTCATGAATGTGACCCCTACCACCTCGGAGTAACTATCTGAGAGAAATACAAATGGAAGGAAGACCAAAATTCTTATTCTCTTACAGTAGTTTAAATAATCCAAATTAAAATAAGATGGTCTTAATATAAGATTGTTTATGTCATCTTGCCCTAAAGGTGTTAGAACCATAGGCCAGTTATACCCTGATTGTCATTATATCAATAAATACTACTTAGCTCTTTAATACTTTTCAAAAATTTTGTTTTTGATATGCAAGGCAACTAGAAATCATTTTCTCTATTAATTTCATTTCTTTTATATTTTTATTGAATCTTGGTAGACAGTTAAGACATGAATATACTAAATACAGCACTGTGTGATGTGAAACTTATGGTTTGAAATCATCAGTGCAAACTTCACTTCTGGTTAACATAAAATATAAAACATGAGTACCAAGTCAGACTAAATGTTATTATAATTTTCATGTTCTACATTTTAATAGTAAATAATATCACGAGAATAAACAGGAAAATAATGATGCTCCTATCTTTCCATGAACTCCTGGCAAAATAAACTGTTTTCTTTGAAGAAACCAAAATTGATGCTTCTATTTTTGTTTCAGCTTAATTTTTGAATGTTAATTAAATATTGTGGATACAAAATATTTCCTGCCTATCAAGTTGGGTTCTAGTTCATTGTTTACATAAGAAGTGATTTTACCTGAAATATTTGTAATTAATGATCTAATTTAACCAGGCTACAGAGAAACAATCTGAGAGACCAAAGAAAAATTCAATTTTTTACCACAAATAATATAAGATGGCCTTCTGACTTGTTTATGAAAGCTAACTATCCATAAAATACTTAAGGGTTCCCAGATTAACTATTTTGATGGAAATGAATGACCTATTTTAATAAACTAGGTCAATTCATCCAAATAACCAATTTTATTTTTTCACGTTGGTCATTAATTAGAGAATTATTTATATAGTATGGCAAAGATAGTCATCAAAGCAAATTCATTCACAAATAATTTTTAAAAACATATATAAGATAAAAAGGGACAAACTGTTTTCCACCTTTTCCCCATTTTCTTTCTTTTTGTTTCACTAATATTCTGGCTTCAATGTGCATTTCTAATGATAAGGTGAAATTAATTATACAGCACCTATTTTTCTTTTAACTTTGGTCTTCAGGTTTTGCTTCCTACTTTATAGATTACATACAATCAAAAATCTTATAAAAATTTCACACTCACCTGTACACTAATAAACATGTGTGTATGAGCATGTTATAAGAAATAAATTGAGATAAAACTGACTTTGGGTGAAACTAACAACATTCATGATGTAGGCCACGCTTGTTGGCTGAAACAATCTCAGTGAGAAGTTCTCTGTATTGAATTATCAAAAATATGTATGAGTCATTTCAGTGTTAATGTTATCACAAATCTTTCAGATAGATAAGGCTAAAAAATATGGAATCAGAATTTTAGTTTTTAGTTGATGCCTGTTTGCTCATGATTACTAATATATTTCCCCAGGAAGCTTTGTCTATTCAGACAAATAGAGTAAACAAGGGTAATATTTTGTCAGTATGCACACATAGAGAGCTGGCGAAATAACTGAACACACACAAACCCTAATTCCCTGAAAAATGGTTCAATAACTCTGCACTACCAATATAGATTCAGGCATGGGATTTCTTAAGAATGTCCCTTTCCCGCACAGGCATTCTTGGCTGAATCTGGTACTTGAACTTTATCATCATTTTAGAACATGGGTAAGTTCAGCATCAGCTTCTGATAAACTCTAGAATTGGTGATATTAATGCAAAACCTTGGTGTTCAGGATCCCTCCATTTGTAGATTTTCTCATTCCCCACCATGACTTCCCCACCCCAACCACTTTAGTGAAATTTGTTCATGTTATCCCAGTTCTTCTATCTTCTAGATTTCTTCCACAGATAATAATGCACCCCCAATTCCAGGAATCACACCCTAATTCCCACCCCAGAAGACTGGGCTTTTAAAATTGAAGACTAGCCAGTGGATGGGACTGAGCCCTCCTTCTCTTCTACATCTGCCACCCCAAACAGTACCCAACTTACAACTACCGAAAACTCCAGACGGTTACCTGAATTCATATAATACATTATGTACTCTATACCATTCTCCTTTTAGTTGCCTCCTCTTGATCCTCTGGTCTTCAGATGTTTATTATACCTTCGGAGGAAGGGGAATGATATTTAAATTTGAAAGCAAAAGTCTAGAGCTAGGAATATGTAAGAATACCAGTGAAAATTCAGTGGTATTCTTACTGAAGGTTAAGCAAAAATAGTCTTTGTATGCTTTTCATTAGAGTATTTTTTTGGTCAAAAAATACATATGCTATTTTTTACTTTCAAAAATTTGAAAAATTCTGGCCTGATTCCAAAACTAAAAGATGAAAGGGAAGGGAAAGAAATAGAGCATGGCTGCTTGATAGAACTGATGAAGAAAAAAAAAAAATTAAGAGCTTCCTGCAACTGGAAGGCAAAACTTCCAGAAAGGAAATTGGAGAATGTTTGCACAGCTACACCTCCCCAACATAGCGTGACTTCCCTTCAAAGCTGTCTTCTGCCTTTCCCTCAGGTAAGATTTGATTTGAGGTATTGGTGTTTGCCTTTTTGAGAGTGTGAGACTCCTAAATGTCTAGCAAGACATGGCATTATCTAACTGTAAAGGGGCTATTTATTTTGTTTTATTGTTTTGAGCTCTCTGATTTGAAACATACTCATTTTTTTCTGTCTGCCCATCTATTGGTTTCATTTTGTTGACAGCTAAATCAAAGAAAAATATGAAATAACATTATATTCTGGTTTAAATTGTAACTTCAAATAAAATTCATTCTTGTGGTGATTGATACCCAGTGACATCTGGAGAAGAAACATGGTGTTTCCAACTCACACTGATTAGGAAAAAAATAATGGATATTAAGTCAGCACACTAGCCCTAAATAAAATGAACTTCCCACTTAGTCTCATTGAGAAAGTGATAATTAATGGATTTTCAAGTTTTATGATACATATAACATTACAAATGATGCACAGATTTCCAATGAAATGGGAAAAGAAGAAAGGGGGAAAAAAAAGAGACACTGGTGCTTTTGTTGAGTATCATATCAGATGAGTCTGCTAACAGAAGACTGACATTTATGAACCTATAAATCTCAGGAGATGGATATGTATTATTAAAGATTTCCCTTAGTATAATATGTTAAAGTTTATAAATTGCTCTTCAATGTTATCCTCTCCCTTTTTTTTAAACAATTCCTGTGAAAAGCTATAGTAACTATAGTATGTAAAGCAGACAATATCATCTCCATTTTCAGAGGAGGAAACTGATACCTTGAGATATTAAATTTTTGTCTGGGTGTTGTGGATATGGCATGTAGTTTCAGGAATTGAATAGAAGCTTCTGGTTTGGAGTTCTTTCCTTTGCATTCCCTCTGGGTGGAAGGCATACAGGCATGATAGTGCAGAGTATTGAAATGTTCTCTGTTCCCACTGTTTCTGAATTTCTATAGCAACTACCATCTGCTTGAAAATACTTTCTAGGAATATAAACATTGTGTGTGTCATATTTATGTAGTTACATTCAATAAAACTGGTATTTATTGAGCATCTATGCTGTGCAAGACAGCAAAGATAGCTAACAATGAATAATGACTTGCTTCTACCCTCAACGAGCTCTCCATCTTAGGGAGATAAAAGATCATTTAAAATATGGGAATAAAAGCAATCTGGTGAGTAAAAAAGTGGAGTAAAATCCATTTGCTGTATGAACCAGATGAGGAAGATAGAACTTCCAAGTAAGAAAGGCAGAAAAGCTTTATTAAAAAATACAGCATCACAACTGAGTTTGGTTTTTAATGGAAAAACACAAACAAGAAATACAATGATCATGATACTTTCAGGCTGAGGAAATAACATGACAAAATTACAGGAACAGGAATATCAGAGGACAGTGTAACATGGAGTATAGGATATTTGAAGGCAATTAATGATAAATAAAACTGGAAGTATTGATGGAGACAGGGATGTCCTTGTACATCAGGGGGAATTTACACTTAAAAAATTTAGGAGGCGATGAAGAGTCTTCAGAGTTTTTGTTTTTTGAATGAGAAGTGATCAGATAACTTTATCAAAATAAAGAAATAAAGCTGCTCAAACACTGTTTTGAAATAAAGAGTGCAAATATCTGAAATTGCAGAGCCATGTTGGCATGGCAGGTGGATTATCTGGGCTAAAGATAATGACTGGTTGGAATCTCCAATGTGCAAGGATGGATTTGCAGACTGCCATCAGGACAAGTCAAGCTCATTTAAGGACTGACTAGACATCAGGACAAGAGAGAGTCACAAATGATTGATTTTTCTTCTCTACTTGACTGAAATAATGCTACTGCTTTTAATAGGACCACAGAATCCCATGGAAATCTGGAGTAGAACTGATGGATTCCATTTTTAAGAAACCCGAGAGAAGTACCTTATACTAAAAAAATAGGGATAATACTCCTAAATATGACAGTATTCATTCAAAATTATTATTGTCTAGGAAAAAATGCTGTGTTTCCCCTTACACCAAATACTGCACTCACAGCACTCCTGACATCACATGTATGGGTTTATTCCCACTTGGGCTAATTCTCTGACACCAGCTGGGTGTCCTACAGTTCAATAGAGTTCTGACACTACCTATCTGGAGCTAGAATCAGTTTCCACTAGTTAAAGGTTCCTTCAGATGCCAGCCCCAAATGCCAGGTTGTTCCCAGTACTTCTGAACAACTTCCCTCCTCGGGTTCAATAATGTGCCATAACATTTCACAGAGTCCAGGAAATATGTATTTGCAACCTAAAAGTTTGTTAGATGATAAAGGATATGATAAAGGACAGAGATAAACAGTCAGATGAAAAGATACATAGGACAAAGTCCAGATGAGTATCAAGCACAGGAACTTCTGTACCTGAGAAGTTGAGTGCACCACCCTTTACAACACATGGATGTGGTCATCAGTCTGGAAGCTCATCAAACTCCATACTTTTGACATTTTTTATGGAAGTCCCATCATGTAGACATGCTTGATTATTAATTCAACTTCCAGCCCCTTTCCCCTTGTTGAATGATGGGAGATGGGACTGGAAGTTCCAAGCTGCTGCTGCTCTTCTTCTTCTTCTTCTTCTTCTTCTTCTTCTTCTTTTTCTTCTTCTTCTTTTTAAGATTTATTTATTTATTTATTCATGATAGACACAGAGATTGAGAGAGAGGCAGAGACATAGGAGGAGGGAGAAGCAGGCCCCATGCCCGGAGCCCGAAGTGGGACCCCATCCCGGGACTCCAGGATCGCACCCCGGGCCAAAGGCAGGCGTCAAACCGCTGAGCCACCCAGGGATCCCCAAGTTCCAAGCTTCTAATCACGGCTTGATCTTTCCAGTGACCAGACCCCATGTGAAGCTCTCCAGGAGCCCACCAAAAGTTGCCTCATTAGAACAAAAGACACTTGTATCATCCAGGAAATTCCAAGGGACTTAAGAGCTCTGTCAGGAACTGGAGTAAAACTGGAGTAAAAAATATATATGTATTTTAAAATTATCAATTAGTATTGTTCTTTAAATGAAGATATTGAGTTGAACAACTAGAGAAAAAAAATCTAATTTCTTAATAGGGTCAAGGAAAAGTAGCATCCACTTGTGTTCTTACAAGAGAGAACCTGGTAATGCTAATTGATCTTTTCATTGACAGGCGTAAAGTAAATGCATCATTTACCTAATGGGTGATTGATGAGTTTGCCTTCAAATTGAAAAGAAATATTTCTCACATTGCACTGCATCCCTATTTCAAATTTAAAGCATAAAGTGCATTTAATTTTTTACCAATGTGACAAATGGGGCTTATCAGAACATGACATTTGGGATCCATGCCATGGGGCCATCTTATAAGTGAAAAAGCTTTATAATGAGATACTTCTGCTGCTGCTGCTGCCAGGAATAAGTTCTTCACTGAGGACTAAGCAGACAGGCATTATGCCAGATTTCACACCAATTCAAATCGTATTTGGACTAACCTTTAGGGATGGAATTGATTTTCTGTAACAAAGTTTTACCACCACTGAGAATATTCAAAAGAAAACACTGTAAGCAATTCTAAAAAGAAATTCCTGAACTGTTTTGTGCAATGACAACCTGATTAGAATAAGTTCAGAGCCTCCCATGGTGACTACTTTGAAGGATCAAATATTCCTTGGACATAGAATTTCCAGTATTTTTGGTAAAAAGTCTTTCTTATGATTTTATTATAATACATATGCATGTAAATGCATATACACACACCCCTGAAGACACACTGCTCCATTTGATACTTGACAGATGTCATATTATTTTTTCAAATGTTTTAAGAATAGTGCACTAAAACAGATCTTTCCTAGTATGCAACCCCATGTGAATTTTAAGGATTACAAAGTCTACCTTGATTCATTTACTCTTTAATTCATCAAAATGTCATGCTGTAAGAGATATCTGAAATACAAAAGACAACTGGGTATCTTTCCAATGGTTCATTTTTTAGACACCGAATAACAATATTGGCTAATTATAAACAAAACTATCTCCTCATAAGATGCAGATCAATTCAAAGCTCAGGGGAAAAATGTTCTTTAAGTATGCTCTGTGGTGAGAGGGTGGAACAGATAGAAAAAGTAGGGAATATCAGAACTGAAGAGTCACTTAGTTCCATGCCATTATCAGATGAAGAAAGCAAGAAAAGTGGGAAGCAGGAAGTGCTTTATACAGGGTGCCCTCATGGCTTTGAATCAGAACTAAGAGAAGAGGGGAGTCTTCTGTTTCAAAATCCAATTCCTCTTCAGCTGGATAACAATGACCTTTCAAAGAAATCAATATATATCTATCTATTTACATGTACACAAATATACACACACCCCAATGTACAGAGAGAGGATATGCGCATGTACGTGTATATGTATATATGTGTGAGTGTAATGTTTGTGTGTGGGCCTGTGTGTGTGTGTGTGTGTGTGTGTGTGTACAGATGGCTAACTGAATAGATATATTGACAGATAGAGGCTAAACTTTAAGAGTGGAATTGATTTTCTGGAACCAATCTTACTACCACTGAGAATATTCAAAAGAAAACACTTCAGGCCTTATAAGCAATTTCATATATAACTATAATTCATATAATGTTTTTATAATTCATATGATACTCATATAATTCATATAATGTTAATATAATTTCATATGTATATATGAATATAAAATAAACTTTGAAAGTAACATTCTTTGAAGTCTTGCTCAAATCATATTATATTTGAATCTTAATGAGCTTTTTCTTAAGCCAATTTTTTTTGGCAGGTGGTGAGTGCATTTATGAAAATATTAATGGTATTGCTATAAATTTGTTTTTTTTTAAATGTGGTATTTCTGTCAATCTTAGAAAATAGCAGAATGTTTTTGTCTTGAACGACTACCTCTATCTTCTGTCCTGTTACCTACCCAGCATCATTACCCGTTTATACTAGATTTTTTTAAAAAGTTTTATTTTTTATTTTTTTTATTTTTATTTTTTTTTTAGAGAGCTAGAGAGAGAGGGTGTGTGAGAGAATACATGCCGCAGGCATGAGGCGGGAAGCGTCAGACAGGTAGAGAGAACGAGAGAGGTAGGGTCAATGGATCCCAGGACCCTGAGATCTAGACTTGAGCAAAAACCAAGAGTCAGTGGCTTAAGGGACTGAGCCATCTGGGCACCCCTCATCACCTGTTTATAGATCACATCTAAAGTTAGTGCATAGAGGACCTAAATATTAACAGATTCATAATGGAATTTGCTTCAATGCTAAGCACAGTGATTTTTAATTTTTAACTCAATCCCCACCTTTCTTTAAAAATTAAAGTCATTGTTGCTTATCAGTAGAAATGAATATGCTTGAACTACTGATATAGGTGAGAACACACAGTCTCTCACTGAGACAAAGTGGTATCATGGACAGAAAATTTTATCAGAACTATTGGCTTTGGGAAATCACAAAATCTTATAAACCAGTATAAGATTATGTAACTTACCAATGAAGAATTTCCAATGGTGGTTATTTGATCATCAGTGGATAAGAAGATACTCATGCTCCCTGCCCATCCTCCTCCTGCAGAGTATAATAGCAAAGTCTCACTGAGGTGTCTCCAACAAAGACGGAGAGAGTGCTTGCTTAAGTTTCCTGGGTTTGGTACGTTCGTTTTAGTAAAAATCTGATTCTGAAACTTGAACTTGGTAGTTTATTACTTGTTGAGAGCACAAGTTGTAGAATGAGGTCAAGTGAGCTTTAAATTCTGGTTTGGTACTTATTGGCTAAATACTCTGAGCAAGCTGCTTCACTGTTCAGAGACTAGGTTTCCCAACATATAAGGTGGAGAATGATAATTCGTTAATTTATAAATTTCACATAAATAATAATTTTTGACTCTATGAAATGCCAGACATTGTTCTGTGCTCCGAAGATATGAGGAGATAGACTGACCACATCCAGCAGCCTCCCAGAGCCTCCACTCAGTGGGGAAGATCAATGTACCCCCTTCAAAGTCACAGGGATGATGGTAAAATTGCAGGGTAAGTGCAACTAAGGAAAGGCACTCACAGTATAGGGATTTCTTATAAGGGGAGTATAGTTTCATTAGGAATGTCAAGCAAGACACTGACTTTGGCAATTAACTAAGATCTAGAAGATAAGCAGGAGTTACCAATTAAGGAAAGGAAAGAGGGGACGACTGGATGGTTCAGTGGCTAAGCTCTGCTTTTGGCTCAGGGCGTGATCCTGGAGTTCAGGGATCCAGTCCCACATCACGCACCCTGAGGGGAGCCGGCTTCTCCCTTTCCCTTTGCCTATGTCTCTGCCTCTCTCTGTGTCTCTCATGAATAAATAAACAAAATCTTTTTTTAAAAAAGGAAAGGAAAGAATATTACACTTTAGGTAACAACTACAATGGTCCTCAAGGTATAAAGAGCATTGAAAGATATGAGGACAGAAAGTAAACTAGTGTGCTGGGAGAAAACATGTATGTGTGCACCTGTGTGAGCACATGCACACACACATTTATGAAAAGCACAACACATAATAGACATTAAATAGAATCACACTTTGCAAATTTTTCTGCACCTTGCTTTTTTATAAATATAAGTGCATATATCTTTCATAACCATTCATATAGATCAACTTCCTTCATTGTAGTGACTGGCTTGGGTTCCTTTAGATTTAGCTCTGTAAGTTATTCCTTTAGTGATAGAAATCTGAGTTATTTTATATTTTTTTAATTACACTAATGTGTCAGTGAATGTTCTTGTACCTGTACCTTAGCCCTATCATATTGATATCTCAGTAAATGACACTCAAATTCTCCAAACACAGAAAACATTGCCTGTGTCCTTGTGGGAATTTTGGTTTAATGAGAAATAAATAGCTACGTGAATAAATTCATAATTAAAATACTGGTAGACATTCTAAAGGAAAGTAAAGCATTCTAAAAGGCTGGGGAACCTGATTTCAACAAGTGAAAAGGATCAGAGATGGCCTGTGAGTCTGAGACAGAGCAGTAGAAATTAGCTGTGTGAGGCTGGGACCTGTAGGGATTCAGGGAAGAGAGAGAGGGTCATCTTATCTAGCCTGGGAGAGCTGAAAACCCTAGCAAGAGGGTCCTAGGTTTGAGGCACATGGATACCTGAAGCACAGGACACTTGGAGAGAGTGCCAAAAAATGAAGAGGGAAGTAGGACTCAGGTAAAGCCTTGTGATTATACTTTGTGCTTTCTGCACTGAAATTGTCAGTTCTGTAGGGATTCTTTCCTGTTCCCTTTGAATTACTGAAGTTGACTAACAAGGCAACTGTTTTGTAAGTGCTCTGCATCCTTTCCACATTTATGCTTTCTCTTAAACCACCCACTTGCAAAGACCACAGGCTACATAATCAGAATCACTGGGGAGCTGGAGAGCTTAAAAGCAAGCAAGCAAGCAAACAAACAAACAAACAAACACCTAATCTTTTGGCCCACCCCAATAATTCTGATATATTCAGCCCAAAGCAGATCCTGGATATCAGACTTTTTTTTAAAGTTCCTTGGGTAGAGTCTGATTTAAGCACCAGTGTTCTACGGCAATACTTCTTAAACTATAACGTACATATGGATTAAATATAGATCTAGTTAAAATGCAGACTCTGATTCATTACGTCTTGGGTGGGCCTGGGATTATTTTCTTGACCTGTTCTCAGTGATGCTGAAGCTGTTGGAATGAGAAGACACTCTAAATAGCATTGATCTAAGGGACTCAAATTTGGGCTCATGACCATATAGGCAATCACCTCTCTGACCCAGCTGGGAAGGGGAAAGGGTAAGAAGAAAAGTAGATATGGGATATAGGGTCTGGAGATCTATATTTTATTATCTGTAATTAGTAAATGAACATAATTTATAAGTATAATTTATGGATTTATGATTTTAATCCAAGTAACTTTTACTATTTTAAATACCAAATGAAAAATATGTATTTCAAAGGTTTCTCTGGAAGAATAAATGAGACAAAAACCTGAATATAATTTATAGTGTACCATTACTACTATGTATAATAATTATTGTCTTGTAGTGCTCAGTTACTGAGCATCCACTGCATACCAGACACTGGATTAGGTGCTTTTTTTTTCTTTTTTTTTTCTTTTAAGATTTATTTATTTATTTATGATAGTCAGAGAGAGAGAGAGAGAGAGAGAGAGAGAGAGAGGCAGAGACACAGGAGGAGGGAGAAGCAGGCTCCATGCTGGGAGCCCGACGTGGGACTGGATCCCGGGACTCCAGGATGGCGCCCAGAGCCAAAGCAGGCGCTAAACCGCTGAGCCACCCAGGGATCCCCCTAGGTGCTTTTCTTATACATTGACTATAGTTTTCATTATTTCCATTTTACAGAGGAATAATGTGACCTCCATGGATAAAGTTACTTATAAACAGTGTAGAATTTAACAAATTCATTTTATCATTATTACTTTCTTCTGAGGTCCTGTGGATCACTTTGACTTAATTGGCTGCTAGTTCTTTGCAATTCATAGACAGGATTCCACACCTTCTTCTGTTCCTAGTTTGTTCAATTATCCAACTTGAAGCTATCTTTCACCAAGGCTTTGGGAGGAAAAGTGAGGACAAAATGTATCCAGGGAGATAGTTCTTAAAAGGAAAAAAAAAAAAAAAATCCTTTCTTCTCTCCCATTTTCTGTGTGCATGTGTGTGAATGATCACATGAACACATGTGCACACATTAAGATTTAGCTCCTATTCTTTCCCCTGGTATTAGCTTCGCAGGTGTGACCTTTAAACTATATTCTACCTTTCTAGAATTATCCTGAAAAGTCGCTGAACTCTTTTCTTTCACAATGAATGAATTAAACCCTTTTTTTAATCTCAACAATTTAAAGAGATCCCAATATACATATATAATGCTTTGTTTTATTCTATATTTACTGACATTAATATTAGCTTAATTCTGGTCCTTTTGTAATTAGAATGTGTAGCTGTACATGTTTTTAATGCCTATATATTTTTAAATGTTGCTATTTAAGGAAATAACAAAACTACTCAAACACACTTCACAGCAAAAAAAGCCAAATAAAGAAAATTCTGACCTTTGCAAGTCTTCATTTCTTTTTGCCTGCTTTGCAGGTGTTCTGTGGCATTCAAATTCTTGTGGTCTTGGCATATCTTCAGAGTGGAAGGAATTACTGTTTTGTAGAACTGAAAGTACAAATGTAATTAACATTCCTGTTTTATGGTGTTAGTGATAGTAGGAAATTTATTATTTTTATTTTATGTGTGAAATTACACATAAAATGCTTTTAAAACTGAAATGTAAAAGGAAGCCTCTAGTTCCTCATTGCTATTAAGAGATGTTATTAATATTTTACATATTAACCTATTCTCCTAAGAATATAGTCTTTTTCTTTAAAATCCAAAACATAAAAATCCTGTCACTTAGCATGATTCTCTATCATTCTTTGTCTCTTCTACCCACTATCCATACCTCCTTCTTGGTTTGACACCACTATAAAAGCATAAGAAAAACACTAAAAATATAAGAGAGTTGAGTAAACATTTTTGGAGGGTAGTTTTTAAGAGAGAAAATTCTACTCTACCTGCTGACAAAACCTTCAAAAATGAAATGAAAAATTTGGTTAACTCTCTGAGTTTCTATGTGCCTTGTAACAGCTAGATATTCAGAATTATTTCAAGAAGTGACTTAATTTTCCACTTTTCATTAGGGCATTTAACAGTTGGTTAGGCAGAAATATGCATTTCTTTTTAAATATAAGAAATATGTCTGCAAGTAGGGTGTCGTTCCACAAAAATCTCAACAGAATTATGCATATAATCCATAAAGACAGAGAGAGAAAAAAAAAGACAGAGAGAGAGAGAGAGAGAGAGAGATGAAAAAGGAGGAAGTGGGGGAGAGGGGAAGGTGGAGGGGAGAAAGAAGAACAGGTCATACACTCTACATTATTTACAAATTAAGCAAATTCCATAGCATAAACTGAAGTGCTAAAATATTAGAATTCTGTTTAACCTGCAATTCTGAAGAAGTGATGGGCATCCCAACTTGTACTTATTTTTAGCATGCTTGAGCATGGTGAGAGAGTATCAGGAAAGGAATTATAAGTAGGGAAATCAATTGAGATTATGCCAATTTTCTTTAAGTTAGGGCACATATATTGATGCCAATCTGAACAAGGATTCCCGTCTTTGAGAGTAAAAATACAAAAACTGTTATGGATTCTCTTTTGGGGACTTTTGAAGATCATGTAACAAATTGCATATAGGAACAAAACAAAACAGAATTTCTGTTTTCAGCAAGCTGTCCACAAAGTCTCAATACTAGAGAGAGAAAAAAAAGGAAACCACTGCTGAGTGTTTCACTCAATACATTTTGAACAGCTAGTCAAATAATCTGACCTTCCCAGACAAGAGATATGTCATAACTAGAAGGTGAAAGTTCATAAGTCAAGAGGCTCAGGTTGTTGAAGAAGTGGGAGAAGGGAAAAGAGACAGAGATTAGGGTGAACATGAGCAAGGGAAAATGAAGGACACAGCATTTCCACCAAAAATTGGGAATATTTTATGGCCAACCAGGAGATAGGTTAGAACTGTTTTGAAAAGCATCTCTGATAATGAATCATAGGCCTCCACAGAAAGAATGCAGAATATGAAGATACAAAGAGCTGAGATGGAGTAAGACAATGCAAATACCAAAAAAAGGATAAAATACTTTGGGGAGAGTATACCTTTTTCTGCAGTTAACCCCAAAACATGAGCTAGAATAGGTACTATTCTGTTTCCTCAATCCTTCTTGTCCCTGAGAATCTGAGAATACCTGTAGATTGTAATTTATAAGTTGTTGTTCTTCATATTAACAATCACCATCATCATGAATATAATTGCATTGAGTTTCTACGGTTTTAAAACGTTTTCTGAATCATGCTATTCCTATAACTGAATGCATTAATTAATCTGGTATTAACTGCATATTTAAAGTGAAGTTAAAATTTTTGATTCACTGCATTGTATTTCCATCATAACCAGCTACCATCTTCAGCCTGGCAGATCTTAAAATAGTTTATAGGTAGATTTTTCAGGAAGAAGGTTCATGGGCCAATTCAGCCCAGGGCTTGGCTTCAAAACCAGCCCATTCTTAGTGTGATATGTCTAAACGTTCTTCATATGAGAACAGGAAATTGGTAAACAAAACCCTCTTAATGATTCAGGGGAAGTCTAGGTGTGAATGGGGCTAGAGGAGAAGAACACTATTATCTAATTTGGTTGCCTGGGTCACCAGAGGCAAAATGAGGGAGAAATGTGCTGGGATGTAGAGAGCAAAGTCTGGCAATATTTGACTGATATAAACAGTTTTGTCAAATTGTCAGGCCATTCAATACATATGTTTCAAAAGGACACTAAACTTAAAAACTACAGCAATTTATCAGAGTGGCACATTTCCCACTCGATCACACTCTATATTAATGTTCTAAAATATGGACAATTAAAAGAGAAAATTTTTTTCTTACTTTTCATTTTACTTCAAATAATTTCCAAGAGCCAGTACTTAACCAAAAACAGCTGTATCTTCAAGTCCCAATCATTATTACAGAATCATTTCTAAGAGTGCTTTGATTACTTTAATGTGGTTTAATTTTGAACATTCTAGTAAAATCTTATATAGTACACAAATGGAAAAGCCTAGTCAGTCTTAAAAAAGCCTTTAAGAGCATATTTTTCGTTTCTTTCCTTATTCACATCTTTCGTTCATATTGAAATTCCTGAATTCATTTAAGGCATTTTCCACCAAATCACTTTCTTCAAGCTCTTTCTGTATAGAAGACATGTGATCAGATGTTTTATTCAGCAAATGCATGTTAAGATACTTTTATAGGCTGGGACTACCTGATAATGGTATGAGAGTAAAAAGATATATTCTCTTCTTAGTTTCAAGGGACATTGAAAAGTAGGGGAAGAAATCATATGATTACTCTATTACTGATGCTCTCTCTCTGATACAACTAGTGTCAAGTGGCCAAAAAGTTTTAGTGTTTTTCTTTTTTTCCCGTTCTTAATATATGTAAAGAATGGACATCATGATATAGTGAAGGAACCTGTTGGGAATTAGATTGAGGCCTAAATATGGTTGATCCCATGTTGTGGGGAAGCTAATTATCAGATTGGCAATGGCTTTTTTTTTTTTTTATAAAATGAGAATAAATCCAACATTTCAGGGTAGTCCTGGGGTTAGAAAGAGTGAAGTGATAGTGGCACATTACTGTTTATTATCCAACTGGAACATAGGGGGGAAATACTAATAAGCAACAACAAAAAAAGGATAATATCAAAAAGAAAAACCTCAGTAAAAGGAAGGTATGATTGCATTATCAAAAATCCCTTTAAATAGCGCTTTATTTAGTCCTAAACCAGCTTGTGTCATCTGACTTACTTGTAACTGATGCTGAGTCATCCAGAATTCATTAAAACTACCATTTCTTCTTGATGACTCAGTGAATACATTTTGTTTGTTTCACTAGGGAAGTTATTCACATTTCCTGCCAGTTCACAGCACTTTTAGGGATTCTCCTGAGCATAACTCCACTTAAAGGACAATCTTCTGTGGATGACCATGGCAAGAAAAATGTCTGGTTGATAAATCAGTGGCTCTGGTCACTCTATTTCACAGCAGAATTTCCTTGTGAAAAGAGTTTGCGGGGCACCTGGGTGGCTCAGTGGTTAGATATCTGCCTTTGGCTCAGGTCGTGATCTCTGAGGTCCTGGGATAGAGCCCCAAGTCAGGCTCCCTCCTCAGCTTGGAGTTTGTTTCTCCCTCTCCCTCTGTTCCTCTACCCTCCACCCATGAGAGTGCACTCTCTCACTCTCAAATAAATAAATAAATAAATAAAATATTTTTTAAAAACTGTGAAAGTGAGATATAATAAGAAAGGTAATTGGTATCTGTTCTCAATACCTGGCTCAGAGTACTAAAAACGCTTACAATTTTTTGAGTGATAGAGAGGCATATTTTTTTTGTTATTCATAACGAGTCCCCTTCAACTATATCTAAATTTATGCTAATGAAGTGACTTTTGATGTCCCTCTAAATAGCTTCAGGATGGGGGCAGGTTATGATAGGAACCAATTAGGTGATTAGAGGGTTGGACTTTAAGCCCCACCCTCCCAACCTCTGGAGAAGGGAGCAGGAATGGGGATTTAGTTAATCACCAGTGACCAATGATATAATCAGCCATGCCTATATAATGGAACTTCCATAAAAACCCTAAGTGAACGAATTCAGAGAGCTTTCAGTATGAACATATCCACATGCTAAGGGGCTAACACACTCGGAACTCTGTGGAGATGGAAGATATTGCATTGAGGACACCTCCACACTTCACCCTATGTAGCTCATTATTCATTTGTATCCTTTATAATATCTCATTAATAAACTAGTAATAATAAGTAAAGTAGTTCCTTGGGTTCTTTTAGCCATTGCTGCAAATTGTCAAACCTCAGAGGGGGTTGTGGAAATCCCTGATTTGTAGTCAAACTGGACAGAAGTATGAGTAACATAGGGATCTACTACTTATGACTGGCGTGTGCATTGGGAACCATCTTGTGGGACTGAGACTTAACTTGGAGGGTCCCCAGTAAATCTGGGTAGTTAGTGTCTAATTGAATTAAATCTAGGATATGCACTTGGCATCTGCAGGGAATTGGAGAATTACTTCTTTTGGAAAACCCACACATTGAGTTTCATACTGCTGTGAGTAGAGGAAACAGTTGTCCTTCAAGGAGGGTCTGAAATTAACCTAGGACTCACAATTTTCAACCATTATAATGTGTGTATTTGATCTGCTTTCTAAGTGGTATGGCATCTGGGTTATCAGGAAAGATTAGATTAGGTTTAAGGAAGTTCTTCAAGCAAGTAATGAGGATTTATTTTTCCTTTGTTCTTTAAAGCAGTCCCAAAGAAGCTCCGTGAATTTCTCAAGGGATAGTATATTTGGTATGGGACATTTAATCATAAATCCAGTTATTTTCTTCAAAAGAACCAAGTGACCCCACATCTAGAGTCTGACCACAGTTGACCACTGAAGCACCAAATTCATATCCTTGCTCAGAAAAGAAAAACTTGACTAAATCCTCTCTCAGAAATTTAACCTAAAAATACAGAGGAAATGAAAAAAAGAAAAAAAAAACTTTTTTCTTCTACTACTTCCTTAAGTAGAAGAAATTGAAACTAAAAGATAGCAGGCATAAGTGGGTTGACAGCCATGAGATTGCCTGGTAAGCCAAAGTTATCAGGAATCATAAACAATGAAGAAATGAGAAGATGAGACTGTGGGGTCAGAGTATGGGGAGGGGGAAGAAGGGCAACACAGGATTCAGACCTAGCCAGATCACCACGGGTCAAGTAGTTAGACTTGGTGTGGATCTAGATCAAGAGGACATTCCTTTTAAAAGTTTACCCCATCAAAAGGGAGTAAGTAAATTAACCAATTCATTTACTAAAAGGGTACAATTTTTTTCTCTAATTCTAATTAAGATGGCCATGAGAAAAGAAAAGTTGTACAAGACAACCACAAATGATTTAAAGAAAAGAAGCAGGAGTAGGAAACAGAAATAAACATTCAGGACTGAATCAACTGCTGATGAACCTTGAGCAAAGATCCACAATTTTTTCTGATGGTGATCTTAGAATTACATTGGATCATTCCTTTCCCCAAAGTACAGTCAATCCTCCATGATGTTCAGCTGTATCAGATTCCCGTTTTTTTTTAATATATTTATTTTTTATTGGTGTTCAATTTACCAACATACAGAATAACACCCAGTGCTCATCCTGTCAAGTGCCCCCACCCCGTGCCCGTTTTAACTGCAGTTTTTACTCCTCCACATAAATATTCAATGACTTTCCTCCACAGTTTTACTTTAGATATAACTTTGTTCCCCACTATGAAACCTAATTAGAATATATACCTTCATTGTTTTCCTTAGCAAAACTGTTCCACCACCTTAGTGTGTATGTTGTGAGTAAGGGAGCAGAGCTAGTCTTTCCCATTTGGGGAACTACTGTGTGTGTTTAATCAATTCATCTTCTATGATGGCTATTATAGTTCTACTATATAAAATTCATTATATACACATCTTCCGATACCAGCTAATTCATCAACCAAATTAGGCATATATATATACAGCTTAGCTTGAAGGAGCTATGACAATGGCAATAGATGTAACTGTTGATACCTGGTCAAACCCAGAAGATAATATGTGATCAGCAGCAATTTAGATTTTAGTGCTTAAGTTAAATCACTTTGCTATTAACAAAAGACACACCTGAAAAAATACATTCTTGAGTCCAAAGCCATTAGGAAATTTGGAGGCTCAGAAAAATACATGGTATTATCAGTTTCTACATTTGTTCCCACATTTTGAAGAGGTGGTACATTTTGATACAGTAGAATAAGGTAGGCTCTAGAAGATGCTTCAGAGTCTGAAACATGGTGGTATTCAATACATTTTATAGAACAAACTAAACATCAATCAAGGCAAATATTGGTAATTAATTACTATAAAATCCTTAGTTGGGATAAAAACTAGAAAATTGACTAATATTACTTATTATGATGTTTTACCCATTGTTTTGCAAATATATGATAAAGCACATATTACTATATATATTACTATTCTACAATTATTACATAAAGTAGCTTACATCATAACAGAATTTCTGAATTCCACTAGAAATAGAAGATTAAATATGAGAAAAACTTGAAATTATATATTACCTTTCAAGTCAATAAAATATATATTTACAAGATAGAAGATGGTGAAACTTAACATTTGTATCCAATGTAATATAAAATTGTGTCTAGACCTACAGTATAAAAAAATGGGGAAACCTGGGTGGCCCAGTGATTAAGCGTGTCTGCCTTGGCTCAGAGCGTGATCCTGGAGTCCCAAAACCAAGTCTCACTTCGGGCTCCTTGCATGGACCCTTCTTCTCCCTCTACCTATGTTTCTGTCTGTCTGTCTGTCTCTCTCTCTCTATCTCTCTCGCATGGATAAATACATAAAATATTTAAAAAAATAGAATTAAAAAATGAAGGATACATCCCAAGACTTACAAAGATGAGGGAAGAAGTTGATCTTTGTACAGTCTTCTTATTCTCTCTCTCTCTCTCTCTCTCTTTCTCTCTCACACACACACACACACACACACACACACACACAAACTGACACTCAAATCACTGGCATCTCTCACACCTGTGATCAACTGTCAAACAGTCATCTGTGGTATCAAAGGGTTAGAAGGGATGGGTGTGGTTCCACAAAAGGGAAAAGTTAACAAGGAGCTTCCTCATTCTGTTATTCTTCTTCAGTTCAAAATTGTAATATCTAACTTTAAGCCAACTGAAAAAATAGATAAGTAACTTAAACATAGTTCTACAAAAAACTGTAGACTAACTACTAAAACAATGCTACTCATTTTTTCTGTATGTAACACATTCTAGATATTTTTCTTTCTTTCTTTTTAAAATTTAGTATTATTTTTTATTGAAGTTCAATTTGCCAACATATAACACCCAGTGCTCATCGCATCAAGTGCCCTCCTCCATGCTCATTGTTTTAAACATTGGCTCCATTAAATAGGTTAATTGTGAAAAGGAAAAAGAGCCAGTGAAAGAGATCTATACACACCAGTTGGAATTCTTAGACAATTCACTGAGTAATTGGACAACTGTTATGAATATTTCCAATAGACAACAGAAACATTCATATGCATATAAAAGGAAAGAATAATAAAATAGAAGAACCATCAATTCTCCTTCTATAATGGGCTCTTCATCATTCTAATTATGATATGAAGTTTATGTATACATCTGAAAAGAAGGCAGACAAAATTTCAAAATTATTAAGATAGATATTTGAAAAAGATATATATTCTTTATTGTAAAAAACACATTACTGTTCTGTATTATTCTAGATGTCACTAACGATATGAAGTTCTTACAATGAGCATTATTAAATGCAATTTAAGTGACAACCCAAATATTTGGTGCCGTTAAAAAATAAAATAATGTAATACTACTAATAAAAGTAAACCTATTTAAAATATTTTAAAAATCTTCTTTAACTTATCTTTATGAAATTTATATTTTAGAATGTTTTATACATATATATGTGTATATAAATATATATACATATATATTTACACATATATATGTATATATAGATAGATAAATTATTGTTCCACTGTGTGTAAATGTTAAACACAATTCATACTTTGGGAGTCCAATCTTTGCTTTGATTGTGATTTTGTGGTTGTTTCCATTATTGCTTGTTGTCGTGCAACTGTGAAGGTTTGAAAACCACCATTCATGCCAACCCAAGGAGATAAACTTTACGACAACACTCAATTTTTATTACATTTCTACAAGAATAAAGGTTTTATATTTTATATTTGGAAAATTAAAATATTAACTATTCAAAACATAAATAGTAGTTAACTTTAAAAATCAGAAGGCCTAATAGGAAAAGAAAATCAACTTGTTTCTATTTGTCCAAAATATCATGAAATATTAACTGCTAAATTTAGAGTGTCTATAGAGAAACTATAATTTAATCTTTCGTCACATTCAAGATTTCCCTTTACAGCATTCCTAATATTCAACATTTAGAACTACTTTGTCATTGTTATTCAGTCCCAGGAGGTCCTTCCCTTGCCAAACAACTGCTTTTACAGGATAGATAACTCTAATCGTTAGACTGTTTTTCACAATTGAAATTTAGGTCTCTTTCTTCTTGGTCCTATTATGTTCTCCAGACTAATCCAGAGGACAGATCTCTTACAGATACAGTTGATAGAATACTTGAAAGTAACGGTCTTCTCTCTTGGCTTAATATTTTTATATGCTTCAAACAATTCTTTTGAATTATATAAATAAAAAATGTCTTTTTCTTTTATCATTCTAATATGATATGATTTATAACATCCCCTAAGTGTAATGGTCAAAATTGTAGACATGATTCAAATAATAGTCTTTTTTTTTAGATTTTATTTACTAATTCATGAGGGACACAGAGAGAGAAGCAGAGACACAGGCAGAGGCAGAAGCAGGCTCCTTGCCAGAAGCCCAACGCAGGACTGGATCCTAGATCCCAGGATCATGACCTGAGCCAAAGGCAGACACTTCACCGCTGAGCCACCCAGGCATCCCATAATAGTCTTGATCATACAAAATTTTGCCAGGAGTATTTGGATTGTAATCACTTTTGTATCCATCATGGCACACGATAACATTGCCTTTCGCATACAGGTTTCAAAAACGATGTTTGCAATGATGTGTATACTGTTCCACATGGATCTCATCAATACAGAAGACAACATAGCTATGTATCTCCATATTTCTGTGAACAAGTCCTAAGACCTAAGACCCTGTGACATTCATAGGCAGACATATTCTTCTAAAGGATAAAGGTGTGTATTTCTACATGCATACTTATTATTCAGTCTGGATTTCTTGAAAACAAGGCTCTCCACCACAATCACCTCTCTAATCCCCATCCCTCACTTATGAGAACTGCCATTTTGGGTAGGAGATTTATTTTTTCCCATTTTACAAATAAACTGCTTTTAACAAAATCACTGGGATTATTTAGAAGTGGGGAGGGACAGATGAGATAGTGTGGTAAATTAATAGAGGTGATTGTATGACCTTCATGAGGAGGACATAAACAATGTATATGGAGTTCCAGAGGCACTGAAAGAAAAATAGACATATGCAAAAAAGTAAAATGAAAATATGCCCAGAATGAAGCTTTACCATGCTCTGAGGCTTGTTGTAAGCCAGTTTCATTCTATAATGGTTACAATGTAACTTACTATTCATGTCTGTATGCAAAAGACCTGATCTAATGAGAACACATGCCAAATGTCCAGCTTACTATATTTTTCTAATAAGGATGCTCTGTGTGGGGAAAAATAAAGATTGGGGGATTTTACAGTACATAATAATATCATCTGAAATGAGAGAGTAAAAGAGGAATGATTTCAGCAGTCAGGGGAGTAGAAGTGGGAGCCAAATACAAATAAAATGAATTGATCATTGAATATTTATTGGCTCTGCAATATGCCCAGCACTAATTATGTGCATAGGGTTGCAGGGCAAGTATAAAAGTTGACCTCTGCATTGTATGAGCTTATATTCTACCAAAGAGATGATGACAATGATGATGATGAGAATATAGATCTAATCTGAATTGAATGCTTACCAGTCTGACAAGTACAATTCATAGAATAAGTAATTACTTGTGTTCATATAATACATAGTTATTCACAATGAGCCTACCAATTAGGGAAAGTCACACAAATGCATACCTGAGGCACATAAAATTAAGTAACTTAAGCATTAATCTGGGATAACGATTTGTTAAAACAATAGCCCACACTAGGTAAAGCTAAAAGCCCATGCCTTGCATCACAGCTGCATTGTAGTGAGTAGCAAGAAGAAATAATATAGGACTTTTTCTCGTTGTGCAATACATTTAGTAATATATTGACTGCTGAAGAAAATTTAAAAATTAAAAAAAAATGGATATTACTATGAGCCAGAGGTAGATCCCTCAGGGAGAGGAATTCATGAAGAAAATGGGCCATGAGCCAGCCTTTCCCTGATGGCTATGATTTAGACCAGCAGAGGGCAGAAGTCAGGGGACATTAGACTGGGAAAAAGCAAACAATGAGCAAGGTAAGAGATGTAAAATTGATATGGTATATAAGGGGCAAAGAAGAAGATAACACGTTCCAAGCAGGGGTGGAAACAAGTCAATATGAATGAAGATAGATGAAGAGGCTGTTGCTACGCAGTGGAGAGCCTTGAAGGCCAAAGAGAAGCCTATGCTGCAGGCATATTTTTTATATCAACTTAAGGAAGCGTGCCTTTGAGTTCTCTGAAGTCATGTCCTGTAGAAAATCAAGCAAAGACACACAGAAGGATCAGTACGAGAAAAGGCCAAAGTTAGAGAAGCAGTTAATAATTTACTACAGCATTTGAGGCATAAAATGATGAAGGTCTCAATAAGAATATGGTGAGGTAAATAATAAAGATGATTTTAAATGAAATTTTTAAATCTCTACACTGCAGAAGATTTTTATCAGAAGATTTGTAAATGAATGGCACATCTACTTTGTCCCCATGGAATTCTGTTAAAGAAATTAAGCTTAAATGCTGGTAGCTATACTAGTAAGAAAGAAAACTTTCAGTAATATGAACAGGCTCAACCTTTTTAAAGAAACTATATAGCTTTCACTCAAATGTAATATTCTTGGCTATACCAGATATTCTTAAGAAGTAAAGGCCCCTTGAGAGTATTAGATGTTTCTGAAAAAATTCAAATACCAGTACCTTGATAGAATTTAGAGCTCATTTTAGTGAACAGAAATTGGAATTTTTCGATTGCCATTTTATCATCCTGAAATACTTAATGACCTTTACCACCAGGGAATAGTTTGAAAGAGGATGACAATGAGTTAGTATTATGAATTTAAATCTAAATGGCATTTTATCTTGTGATATGTACAATATTTTAGCTAATAATTGCTATATACTCTATCTCTCTCCACTTGTCTTAGTTGAAAACAATTCAAAATTGAAAAGCAAGGAAAATAAGTATTATGGCTTGAGGACTTGTGTTGAATTGTGAGAATATAAATCACCCAAAACAAAATGGGGATGGGAGCAATGTTTACATGTAAATTGCATGTGAGGCAGATGTATTAGCAGATGTGTTTTGTCTTGTTGAATAGCCTCAAAGTTTAAATTAAATTTTGGAAATGAAAAGACAACAAAAAGGTTACTATCGTTATAATGGATGTCTTGATTTCAAATATAATATTGTCTTTTTGACAAAGGCTTTAGTTTGTATCTAATTCATTGTCATTGTTTAAAGATGCATAAAGACAATGTTTATCTTGTATTTAGTTAATCCAAAAGTATTTTCATCACATATCCTACAAATATGAAGTAAGGAAATAAAACTTTTTGCAATGTGTAAAACAGTTTCCCAGTGAACATCTGGAATGGGTGTGAACTGGACCATCAGAGCTGCCAGCAATCCCACTGTATCTCCCTAGTTCAGGGCCTCTCAAACCTTAACATAAATGTGAATCATCTGGAACTCAGAGTTTGCATTTTATAACACACTTATAGGTGATATTGATAGGGCTGGCCTTTGAACCTCATGTTCAGTGGTGAGGTTTAGAATAGGTTTCTCTAACTTGGCACTATTATTACTTTGACTGATAATTGTCATAGAAACTTCGCTGTGCATTATAGAATGTTTTAGCAGCATCCTTGGCTTGCGCCAAACAAAAATATCTTTAGGCATTTCCAAATGCATTCTGAGAAGTAAAAATCACTGCAAGCTGAGAACCACTGCTCTAGAATCCTCATTCACCCATTCCTCCCAACCAGTGGCTTCTCTTTGGAGTATTTGTATCCCAGGGAGTACACAAAGCTTTTCCATAACATAAATAGTTTTAAGGAAATCAATATCCAGATGGAAAAGTTCCATATGTACTCTTCCTTAAATTGATCTAAAAATATGCCTGCAGGGATCCCTGGGTGGCTCAGCAGTTTAGCACCTGCCTTTGGCCCAGGGTGTGATCCTGGAGACCTGGGATCAAGTCCCACGTCAAGCTCCCTGCATGGAGCCTGCTTCTCCCTCTGCCTGTGTCTCTGCCTCTCTCTCTCTCTCTCTCTCTCTCTCTCTTATGAATAAATAAAATCTTTAAAAAATAAAATAAATAAAAAATAAATAAAAACATTTCTGCAGCACAGGCATCAGGCAGTTTCTTCTTTCCTATTCCCTCTTCATAGTCATCCTCAAAAACCTCATAAAAGGCCCATCTCACAGCCATCCTGATTTTACTGTAGTGCATTACCCCATATACAATATCTGTGAGACACCAAACTAAAGATGATTTCAGAATTTGAAGCCTTGGTAACAAGGGGCCTCCTGTAATCAGGGCACCTTGTTGGAATACAGGTATTTATCTCTCCTACATAATTCTCTTAAGGACAAAATGCAGCGTTTGGAAACAATGTACCTTGGCTAATGGCAATATATTCTGAAATCAGATATATTGTAATATATTGTAAAGTGATGCAGCAGAAATACTGGCAATTTTTATTTAACTACCTCACCTCTTCCTTCCCCTTGCTATTGTCAAAAAAAGAATCACTCCTAAAGAAATGTCTTGTGAGACCAAAGCAGATAGTACTGTAAAAAATCAAAAGTGGCTGTTCATCAAAAGAACAAACATATGCCAAGACTCTATATGCCTTATGCTTATTTATCATGGAATTAGAATTTAAAGTGAGACAGATATCATAGTAGTATTTGAACCGAAAAATAAAATAAAAATTTTCTGAAAAAATACATCTGAGAAGGACAAATCGTTAGAAAATGAGGACTTGCTTCTCCAATTAGATTCTCAGACAGATACATTCTGTAAACTGAATAAGCTAAAGCTCTAGCTAAAAAGATTTGATGAAAATATATTTAAAATGCGTGTTCAAATAAAAACGTATCAGAAGTTACCATGCTTAGCAAAGATGGATATAGATATCTACACACACACACACACACACACACACACACTAAAAACATTTGGAATTTTATAATACTTTCTGATTGTACAGGTTCAACATAGGATCTCTAGATGAAAAAGTAATATGCAAAATAAACTGTCATTTAATAAATCTTGGTGAAACTTTTAAAGAATCATTCCAAGGCACTGGGAAAATGAATGACTCTAATAAGTTGGGGAGGGAGAGGAATTTTGCAAGCAGATTTTTTAATGTTTTTAATTGTATGAAACTTAGAGGGCCTAATTGAGTTGTTAGCAGATAGATTGTTAGAAACAACTCTCAATGTTTTAAAATTATTTGATAGTTGCTATATATCTAGCAGGAAATAATAAAATGTTTGCTTATGTAAATGTAGTTTCTTAAGGCTTACAAGTATACAAAATGTCATCAGTGCTGAACCCTGAACCTATATTATACTAATAAAGCAATATTTACCCACACAGATATGTGAACTTTGATAAAGTCCATCCATCTCATTAAGGGCATTCTCAATAAGTTTGTATGTCTGTTGCAGAGATGGAAAATCACTCCTTGGCTTTTTCTTCTGCTGAGCTGCAGGGCTCGCAGCTACCCGAAAGCTCTCAACTGTTAATGCCTTGGAGACCTGATGTGTCAGCTCTCCAGTCAAGGCCATGCTCTTCTGGGATGACCGTAAGCCAAGGACTGAGTTATTGGGCTTGGCCATTGGAGCTTGGCCAATCTTGCGTGAAAGATTTCTCCAATGGGTGATTTTTGCTCTGCAGTCTCTGGTGAGTTGGCAAGACTCTGTCAGACATACGTTGTGATCTGAGGTTCTCCCACACAATCCTTCCTCTGTCTATTACTTTTCCCAGGTATTCCCCCTTTCCTGATTCCCACCCCACTCTTAGCAAACCTCTTGCAGTTCCAACACACAGTGTGTGCTTTCAGAGCAATCCAACTAATATGACATGTGATAAGTTTTATAATCTATAATAATTTGTAATTGTATAAAATATTGTCATATTTATTAGTGGAGTACAAATACTTTTAAAGTTGTTTCACTCCAGCAGAAATTTTGAAACTCGGCTAGTACACGGTAAAATGTTAAGAAGTCTGTTTGCATGCTTATTTTTCTTACAGAGAAGTATGAGCGGGGGAGTCATCAAAGATTTTTAAGCATTGATACGTCTCCTTAGGTTTAGATTCTGGAGTTCCATTTCAAGGAGAAAAAGATAATGTTAACATTTCTAATAGAGAAAGGCTTGTGCATATAACATTTTAAGTGGATGACGATGGATTTAGAACAGTTAGCATAGTTTAGGAAAAATTCATTGAATGTATTTTTTAAACGATGCAAAATTTTAATTTACAAATGTCAATACTTACCTACATCAGAAACTGTCTTTTGTAATATTTAAAATTAGAGTGAAAGATTGTAGAAGTTAGTTTTAAAGTGTTTGAGAGGAATCAGTAGTATTTCTCTGAATTCATTTACAAGGATATGACAAATAATATTTTAAAGACTGCTGTTATAAATGGTTATTTTCTTTCAAATTTCTGGTTCTTCCTATTATTTCTATTATCTGGTAAATTTGCTTGTGACTTCACAGATAAAAGACAAGTACCCAGGAGAAAAGTTTTCATCAATTTCTTCCATTTCTCTATTTCCTTATGTTTTCCCATGTATTGGCTTTCCTTCCTGTGATCACGGAGGGCTGTACGTTCTTTGGTCTACGTTCTCAAGTCTCCATTTATGCACTAGTAGTAAGCCTTTTATATATTCAAAACTTCCCTCTGGCGATTCTATCCCTTTTCTCTTTAAGATAAGCAATCTCTCTTTTTCTCTTTCTCTCTCTCTCCCCCCCCCCCCTCAGGCCACCTTAGCCACTATCCCATTTCTGTGCTCCCTTTAACATTCCAACCAAGCCTTTCACTACTAGACTTCGCCAGGAGGGCTGCTGTCAAAGCTTCTAAGGAGCTGCTAATTCCAAAGGTCAGATCTCAGTCCTCAGTACCTGAGCTATCAGCAGCATTGGGCACAGTTGCTCATTCCCTCCTTTTACTCTCTTCACTTGTCTTCTAGGTCAACAGACCTCTACCTTTGGTCTTGGTCATTCCTTCCCTGTTGCTTTTGCTTATGTCTCTTTCCCTGTTGCTTTTGCAGGTTGGAATGACCCCAGGGAGTGTTCTTTGGCCTCTTGTCTTTGCTCCTATACCCACCAGCTCTGAGAGCTCTCATCCAGTCTCACAAATTTAAATAAGCAGAAGATTCCCACTTTTAGATGTCCAACCTGGACTTCTCCCCTGACTATAGGTTCATATATCCACCCTACCTGCATCATCTGTAGTTGGCTATCTGTGAAGCACTGCATAGATAACAGGTCAAAAAAACCCTTGGAGCAGTTCCTAGGCTAACACAACACTTGAGATATATATAGGCTATTTAAATTTTCCTCTACTTTCTCAATATAGCTGGAATCTCATTGCATTTAAACACTACAGCTTGGGTCCTAACAATTATTATCTTTTGCCAAAGTTTTAGTGTAATAGTTTCTGCTATGGTTCTGTGACAGTTTATTATGAACACAACATACAGAATTAGCTTATTAGAGCAGAAATCAGATCATGACTTCACTCTGCTCAAAATCCCCCAAATCTCCCCCATCTTATCCAGAGTAAAGGCCAAGGTCCCTATAAACATTAACAGGACTCTTCATAACCCTCCTACCTCCTCTTCCCTATTCATCTCTCTGACCTCATCACCTAATCCTATCTGCCTTGTTCAGTAAAGCTACAGCCACATCAACCTCCTTGCTGTATCTGTGCCAGGCATGCTTCCATTCAATACCTTTGCAATTGATATTTGCTGCCTGGAACAGTCTCCTTCTGGATATCTACAAAACTGCCAACCTCTCTTCATTCATATCTATCAATGTCACTTTCACAAAGAGGAATTTCCTAGTCACCATGATTAAAAATACAGTCACCCCCACTACATTCATGGTATACACACCCTATTTTCTTCCTTGCTTTATTTTTCTTCAGAGCACTATTGCAAACTATTGTTACATATTTTATTTCCTATGTATCTATCATCTATTTATTATCTATAATCTGTCTATATTTTTATTTTTTATCTACCTATCATCTATCTATCATCTATCTATCTCCTGTTCTTTTACAATGAAATGCCCATGAAGATAGAAATGTTTGTATCTCTTTTCACAGTATTAGAGTTTTATGCTATAGAATGTTCTCTTTAAATATTTGTTTCATAAATAAAAAACATAAGATCACACAAAGAGAGGCAGAAATGACAACTCTTTATTTATTTATTTATTTATTTATTTATTTAATTTATTTATTATTTATTTATTTAATTTGCTTGTGAGGACCCCACTTAACAGAAATCCTTTTGCCTGGATCAGACGACTCACAGGTGACAAAGATCAACTGCGGAGAATTTGGAACTGTTGATTTCAACTATTCTCCTTTTATTAAGTAGACACATGTAAAAAATATGCAACTATTATATATTAAACGTGGCTTGTTGCTCTTTTGGAGATAAAAGTGAAAAAGTTCAACTAGATCCAACTGAAACAACAGAATATTCAATTCATACCTGGTTTTTAGGCTATTTTTGTTTTTGCAACTAAACTCATTCTAAGATTGCATATGAAGAAGGCCAATTTCCTGACAGAATTCACTGTTTATTGTATAAATGTTAACTTTCATTGTGTGTCTGGAGCCAGTGTAAGTAGTTTTAGGACAATAGGAGATCAAATCAGAGAAATAAAGTGTCACTGACCTCCTACTCATTCAAAATCCCATCTAATTTCCTTGCAAGCAGTCTTTTTGAACAGAAGTGACTGCAGCAATATCTGTGAATTTCTGATGAAATGAGTAAGAGTATATGATCATGAAAATACAGCCTTTTCCTTTGAAACAATTTAGACACCTTTCACTTAAAAATGTGGAATACTGAAACACTGGGCACAAGAAACAGTGACTTAATAGAGTTCAAGAAATATTGTGAGGATCCTAGAATAGAACTAATGATAGAAGCTTGAATTTCACTCATTCCAGCAGCTAATCCATTCTTCATTAAACTTTAAAAAACCTGTTTGGCAATTGAAGTGCTATTGATTTTCAAACAATGGCACATGAAGAAGTTGTTTCACTTGTGTTGTTTCCTGTATTTGCTTTAAAAAGTTGGGACACAGAAAGTAAAGCACTTTAAGAAGTAGATATAGCTGAGTCAACATTTATCCCGGGTACTTTGCTCTAAGCCCATGGTGACAGAAAGAAAAACATAAAATTCTAATTAAGCCCTTGAGAACATTCCAATGAACACTGACTGACTTATGAACACCACAGGGTAAAATTTCAAGACTTTCTAAAGTAAAAAAGATAATATGCTGCCTGCATAAAGGGTGCAATATTTTGAAAGTGAATACTGGGTTGAACTCCTCTACTACCATATGGGAGATGTATGTGCACACAAGGAAAGGCAGGGGATGAACATATTCCTCAACTGGAGCATGAAGAAGAATGCCATATGATTCCACTCTCCAGTGGTTTCTATGCCAAGCCAATGTTTCTGGTCCTCTGAGTACAGCTTTTGCAGAGACAACAAGAAAAATAATAAAGCAAGTCCTTTAGAATCATTCTATATCCCAGGAGAAATGAATTGTGACAGTCAGTGGGTTTTACTTATAAGGTGACTGGAGAGAGGAAAAAACTTTCTAATAGCTGGTAAAATGGTATCATCTCTAAAGGTGAAGGGGAGAGCTTCTCCATAAATGTCACCATTCCACATTCCAAACTATCTGGCAAAGATTTATGTGAACTTTACTTTTTCTGCTTAAACAACACCTGTCAATACTACTCCCTTAAATTATCTCCAAGACATACTATGAATCTGTCTCATAAGGAGATTCAACATTTTCCATAGATAGTTAAGTTCTTCACTCAAAATCTAGAAAGATAAAGGGAAACCATAAATATTCCTTATTAACAAAATGTGTCAATTGATATATGTCACAGGAGAATGCAGACTCTAACACTAGAACCTAATTTTCCTTATCTTCTGTTCCATTGTTAAAGCTTAAGTTATCATTTCCATAAAATGAGTTATATCAACTAAGGCTAAAGATAACCAAAATCTAAATCCAATCTGTAGAACTGAATTTTCCAATTTGATAGCCACCAGTCATATGTTAGCTATTTAAATTAAAATTAATACAAATTAAATTTCATTTCTGCACTCGAACTAGCTACATCTCAGCAACCACATGTAGCTAGTGGCTACCATTTTGGATGGCACATATATAGAATATTTCCATCTTCACAAAAAGTTCTTTTGAAGAGAACTGCTCAAATGCTACATATAAATAGACATATAAAATAGTATATAAATATATAAATACTATATAAAATATATACTACATATACTTATTTTATACTATAACATACATACACACACACACATATATGTACACACACACACACACACACACTGTAAGTACTATACAAAATATAAATTCACAAAATAATGCAATCATGGGTACTGGAAGGAAATGAGAAAGACCACTTGGTTCTTTTGGAAAAAGACAATTTAAAACATTCATATAGGCCTTGAAAACCTCCAGCTGAGGTAACTAAAAAAACCCACAGCCATTATCCAAGAGTGCTCATTGTGAAGAAGTTCATCAGGTTGATAGTTTCTTGTTAAGTTTACAAAGGACATTTTTAAGTTTACAAAGGAAAAATATCAGTTCTTTTTAGTAGAAAAATAAAAAAGAGAAATTATATTTAAGAACGTCCATTAAATTATGTCTCACTCTTTATGATTCAGACTAAACAGACTCAATGCTGTGAGCTAAATTCAGAAAACCATACGTTTTTATTATCGCCTTAAGTCATGAAATCCATAAATAGACATGGTATTCCATCAATATTTTGATTAGGAGAGACTACCAGACTACCACTGGCAACTTTTCAGAAGAAACATGCTACGCCTTCAATTATTCATCCTAATTTAATGTTTGAATGTCAGTCACATATTTCATATTTAGGTGGTTTCTCTTTGCATATATATAGTTTCATGTGAAGGTTACTTTTAGAGTGTTTAAGTGACTTTAGTTAGAATTGAATTAAAATGAGGATTTTACCAGTTGAAAAATGCTTATCCTTGAGAGATTTTTCTGAGATGATAGACTAGGTTGTAGTAGAAGTCAAATATTTTTTCTCTTCTTCTGATTGTCAGTCTGGGTCTTATGAAGCAGTGGAGTGGAAGGCAATGAATAGAACTAAATGTCACAACCAGGAGAACCAACATTGGAGGCTAAATATATAGGAAGAGTAGTGAAGAAAGTTGGTGAGAATAACAAAGGCTTATGCTCTTATGCTCTTGTTTTATTTATTTATTTATTTTTATTTATGACAGTCACAGAGAGAGAGAGAGAGGCAGAGACACAGGCAGAGGGAGAAGCAGGCTCCATGCACCGGGAGCCTGACGTGGGATTCGATCCCGGGTCTCCAGGATCGCGCCCTGGGCCAAAGACCGGCGCTAAACCACTGCGCCACCCAGGGATCCCTGCTCTTGTTTTAAAATGTGTTTTATCTGTCTCATTTTTGGTTTTTCCTTATTTCTTAAAAAAAAAACAAAAAAAAAAACAAAAAAAAAAACATTAAATAAGAGAAGTGGGCTAAATTTGGGAAAAATTATCAGAAACCAGGGAGTCACTGGAAGCAGTTCATGATAAAGAAGGGAGAAATAAGCTGGTAATCAAGAAAGTAAAAACAGTTTGTAAATAGGGGAATTTAAATTGAGGAATGACCTATGTCTCCATAAATTCCCTTGTTCTGTAAAATATGTTATTATTTTAATGTCTGTAACCTGAGGCACCTGTGTGACTCAGTCAGTTAAGCATCCAACTCTTGATTTTGGCTGAGGTCATGATCTCAGGGTGGTGAGATCAAGCCTGGGGTCAAGCTCAAAGCTTCATGTTGGGCATGGGGCCAGCTAAGATTCTCTCTCCCTTTCCTTCTGCCCCTCCCCCTGCTTTCTCTCTCTCTCTCTCTTCCTTGGAGGCGAAAAATATCTCTGTTATAAAATATGTAACCCATTATTCCCCCAGGTTTTATTAGCCTAGAGGTACAAATAGGCCACATTAATATGAAGGTTTATGTTGATGGCTCTTTGCCCTAACATGGCCTGTCGCAACCCTCTCACCTCCCTCAGTTATTTATGCAAGTCACCTAACAATTTCGTGCCTAAGCAAGCCTACCTAGGAAACTATTCACTGTTTCCACCAACAATGTCCTCTATAAAAATAATATTAGTGACAGATCTAGAATATTTGGGGTGCCATTCCTAAGCTCTTTTCTGGCATGTGGTGAGAGTTGGGATAGAGGTTTAAAAAAGAGTTGCAGTGCTACAAATTTATTCAAAGGTGCAACACCAAAAGTCCTCTGTCCAGACGGCGTAAAACCAAGCCTTCAAACTAAAAGCTCTCATCTTATTCTCTTGTATCATCTTCCTTTCCCCTCCCAAACAAAAAAGATTTACTTTCTCATCAGAAAAAAAATCAATCTCTCCTGCATACCATATTGTCCAGATGGATATCTTGGAGGGAGGGCAGTTAATACCTTATCAGCCCTTCCAAAGTTTAGACACTAAAGTCTAGTCTCTTCCCAGCTAATAATCTCATGCCACATTTCCATTGACCTTGGTCCTATTAGAGCAGATAGGCAATGACGTACTTTTCAATCCAGAGCTAGAATATTGCAGGTAGGAATATGTCTCTTCACATTTTTCATGCCCTTGACGCTATTTTTTTTTCTGTTATATTTGGTGAGAGGTAGTTTGACTTCTTTTCTACCTCCAGTGACAAAACTTAGGCTTCAAGATGGTCTCTTTAGGAGTAACTCCAATGATGACTGCAACAATAAAATCCTGTTTTGCTTTTCAGTAATTAAGGATTTAGATCTCAGCTTTAGAAATGTCCTTGGTAAAGGAAGAAATGAGTGTTGTATAAGTCAGCAAAAGTTTGACAGAATTAATTGACTAAAATGTAGTTTACCTAGTTCTCAAGAACTAGTTCTGCTCAAGCAGCAATGGAGTAATGATAAAGATGGAAATATTAACAACCAAGGCAAATTGATCTTACTATCAAGTGTTTAGGTAACAAAGCACTAATTATTTCTTTCCTGCCTCCAACTTCTCTCTTAAACATGATACAGCTTCCAGTTAAGTAATTCATGACTCAGATTAGCTCCTCTTTTTTTCAGGTATCATTAATTCTAATGACAGCGGCTCACTAGACTATGTTATTGGACACAGCTCTTTTTTTTTTCTTCAAGATTTTAAAAATCTTGAAAGATAGAGAAAGAGAAAGAAAGAAAGCGAACAAGCAGGGGGAGCTGCAGCAGGAGAGGGAGAAGCAGGCTCTCCACTGAGCAGGGACCCCCATGTGGGGCTCGATCTCAGGACCTGGAATCATGACCAGAGCCGAAGGCAGATGCTTAATCGATTAAGTTTAACCGAGACACACCCTGTGTTGGACACAGTTCCATAGCTATTTTGGCTCACTTACTTGGGTTTATACTGAAAATATACCTTTTCCATAGAAGAATGGGCAAAGATAATGGTTAATTTAGCTATACACACACATAAAACCATACCCACAGGATTTTCTATGGAGACGGGAATAGAAATAGATGAAAAGGAGTTTAGTTGACCCTACTGTAATAGGTCACAAAGGAATTCAAAGCCAAGCACACTGGGCTTTGAAAGTTAATCCTTTGCTTGACAGGGTGGAGGTGAGGGTGGTGAATAAGACATCCATGGAAGGGATTTAAGACCAAGAACTTGGGTAGGACACTGAGCAGAAGGGGTAAGAAAGAACACTGTTGATGAAAGAGAACTGTGTAGTGACCTATATGCCATAAATTCACTTATGCTTCCCTGTAAGTTAACAGCCAGCTGCCATATTTGCTGCTAGATTGGAATAGGCCTGAGGACTGAAAAAGAATTGAAGTTGCTGCTTCACATGAATGCAGATTGTCTCATTTTGACAACTTTGACATTTGAATAAAGTTGTCTCAATCCTCAATCTAAAGTAGGATTCAAGTTACCTTACCTCTAGAGAGCTATGGATGCTGAATGAAGACGTGAAAGTAAAAATATTTTTCCTCTATGGTGAGTATTAAATAGCATTTAATTATTTTATATGGCAATCAGAAGTGACATATATAATTTTAGTTATGCTTTGCAATTTTTTTTACCTATTATGTGCTCTCTAAAAAATGTTCTACTTTGTTCCTCACAACCTTGCCATTCAATGCATATTCATGAATGTAATGTTAATCTATAACTCGCAAAAAATGTCTGATTCTGGTCATGGAAAAACCTCTTCTCTATAGGTATATATGATATTGAGTACTGAAATATCAAAGTACTGCCCTAGTCAAGGAGAAAATGTCATTGTTTATTCCAGAAACAACAGTTTAGTGGTTGGGGGACCAATGTCTGAGCAACACATTGTTGTTAAAGGTCAGAATTTTATAGGACCTCTAGGCTCCAAAAGAACAGCTAATAAAAATTTTCCCTTTCTAACACACAATATAAACACCTGAAGTCATCTTTTTGGAGTAAAGTTATTACATAAATATTAGAGCCATGTTAATAACTTTCTGGTGCACATGCCTGCCACATGCTTGTACATACAGACTTTTTTAAACTAGTGAACAGATTCAGACTTAAAAATGTAATTTCTTTATTAAAATGAAGTTTATTGTTTTTTATTGTGAATGGTAATAAATTTTTGTAGATATTTGGAAAATATAAAAAAAATAAGTCTTTGATCTACTTTTCAGAGGCTGCACCTGTTACCTGTATGATCTATTTTCTAGAGAGTTGACTTTCTTAGACATTCTCTCACTGAGGATAAGGTTCAGACTGTCACCTTAAGCTTAAGCTATCAATACAGCTCTTATTTGTTCTCCCTTCCTCTGGGGGTATTGCCATTGTAAGCCAGCCTACATATACACAAAAGAGTATTTCTAAAAGGTTGTTAGTGGCTGGTTCCCTCCTTTGGTTTTGGACTAAATAGTGGAAAATGAAGTGTTTAGGCAGGGAAACCACAAAAAAAAAAAAAAAAAAAAGAGGGAGGGGTGTCTTGGTATTTTGTTTTCCAAAAAGATCATAAGAGGCTGTATACATTATGGCAACCTCTGATTTGAACAGGTGGTTCTCTAAGATTTGGTACAAAATGAATTTGATTATTTGCAAAGCACGGGACTAAACAGACCAACATGTGACTAAATGTAGACCAGTTGGCTTCATTGAGCAAGAGCAAAAGCCTACATCTCATGGTCGTAAACTTTACCCTGACATCTAGAGAAACACCTTTCAAACATCTGCTGCTGTTCCAAAGGAAGCCAGGGGGGGAAATGCATACTGATCAAAGATGCAAATCCTACTTCACTGCTGGAAAGTCACTTTGAGGATATATGCCACCATCAGCAGGCAGCATCAAAGCTGGATCTAAATCATTACACATTGGGTCTAAAAGGGGATTGAATCAGGCAAGTTTTATTAAGTGCTACAGATAGTATATAATTAAAAATCTCTATATAGATAAGCTTAATAACAAAAGACTGGCTCCTGCATGTTCACTGCAGAGACCATTCTGCCTCTACTTGAAATTCACCAGTGGCTCTTCATTTCCTACAAGGTAAGGTACAATGTTCTTAATATAATATATAATGCCTGTCACATCCTATTTCTCATCTATCTCTCCAGCTTCATCTTCCACCATTCACATTTAACTCCAAACTGATTTTAGTTCTTTCGATGCATAGCCCTGCAACCTGCCTTTGTATTTTTACTCATGTTATTACTTCATTAGCTCTCCTTAAAGAATCAGGTCAGTTGCCACTGCCTTTTGGAAGCCTTCCTTGATATTCCTTCTACAGTGGATATTGATGGTGTCCTACCCAGATACCCTTTACTGCCAGTATATCTGTCCTCTTCTGGCGTGTTGGACCATCAAGACTCAGTTACACTCTCCTTTGGAGAATTTCCTTAAGCCAAATGAGAGCCATTTTCCTTACAGCAAGACACAACAACCTGCAGCTAGCCTGTAGCTTAAATCCAAGCTATCACCTGTTTCTCTGAATAACTGGAACACAGCCACGCTCATTTGTTTACACACTGTTTTTCACACTACAATGGCAAAGTAGTTGCAACAGATACTAAATGGCCCAAAAAGCCTAAAACATTATTTAGATTTTTACCAAAAAATTTTGATGATCCCTAGAGGATATAAAATGTGGGAAAGGCTGTGTTGTAATCTGTGCTCCAGAGTTAGTTTCTCATAGGATCATACTGAAGCTGAGCTCCAGCCAAGACCACATTACTCTTTAGCTTTTCTCTCTGTTTTATTCTGCTTCCTTCATTCCTTTCCTGAGAACACCCCCTGAATAAATCATTTAAATAGGATTCACTGATCCAAATTCTACTTTTAAGAAACCTGACCTAAGAGAGTTAGTACCTAAAGTAGACAGCAGACATTAAAGGATGAGATTCTGGAGTTGATTTCTTGCTGGAAGGATAGCAACCATAGCCCCCTTACTGGCTGCGGGAAGAGTTTTGATAGTCCTTTCATCCCTTACATGTTGCAGCTGTGTGATTTCTAGGCTAGGACTTTCCCACGTGTGTTGGAATGGGAACAAGTAGAAAAGGATGCATTGGCTGGTGCAGTATTTGAAATAGAAATGACAAGCATTTATGGAACTGGATGGCTATCGCTATGTATCACTGACTCTGTGAAAAGAAAAAAAAAAACTAAAAATAACAGGCTTGGATCTATTAATCAACAACCTAAAGCACAGTGTGAGAGTTGGGACTCTTCAGACTCACTGAGCAAGAATCTATCTCCTACAGGAAGAAAACAGACTTAGCTGAAGATCGGGCACAGCTAAAGATCAGAGATGCTAAATTCTCAGCCAGGGCAAGTCTACCATGCCAAAAATCAGGGCTCTGATAGGGAAAGAACAGACTTTGCGACCAGATACAGAGATATCTGTAAATAACTTTTTCTATTCAAGGACCTTGAATCCCCAGGTTTTCCCAAACCCTCTGGACCTGCTGACGTGGCCTATGTCCCTTATTGGAAGAAAAAGTCCTCCCTTTTGCTTGATGATTATGCGGAAGCCTCAAATCTACCAATGTCTTGAAAGACAACATTTGCTCTCCTGAGGATCTGTTACCATCTTACCTCCCAGGCAGCATATTCATAATCAGTCACAGTTCAGCAATCACCTGAGGACTTGCTGGTCCTATTACAAGAAGGAAGATATTATTTGCCAAGGAGCAGTAAGATTGGCCAGCATGTGTGTCAAGGAATCCAGAGGGAACCTCAGGAGCAGGTTCTGAGGGTGCTGTTTCAATGCAAGTGGAGAGAACAGTATATTAATGCCTGATAAAGGGGAATTAATTGATATTTGGCCACCAGCAAGGGTCCTGTGTTATATGTAACACACTGTTGGCCTGGTCCCAATCAATGGCTTAGCTGGTTGGCCAGTGACCTGGCTGGAAGAACAAGATTGGAGAAGTCATCAACAAGGCGATCTGGGAAAGATGCACGTGGGTACAAAGGATGAGTTTCATTCCACTAAACATCAATGCCCACCAGAGAACATTCATGGCAGAAATGGTACTAAGTGAAGAGAATGACTCAGTGAATAAATATGAGCCAACTTCTTTACGTGGCTATTAGCCACACAATGAACTTTTGCAAAGAGTAGCCATTGCTAAGGAGGCAGGTATTGTGTGAAATGTTTTTATCACACACATACACACACATGCACACACAAAGAATATTAACAAATTAAAAGGGGAAGAAAATGTTCGAGGTAATAGATGGCATATTATAGTGATGTTTTCATAGGTGTATACTTATTTCTAAACTCATCAAATGGTGTTATGTTAAATATGAGTAGATTTGTTTTCATATCAACCATACCCAATAAAGTGGCTTAAAACAAAGAGAAAACGAGAGAAAAAGAGTGGTCATGATAGCAGGGATGAAGATAAGCATTGTTTTAACAATACAAAGAATCTCTCACCAGGTCTGAGATGCCACAGGGAAATGAGAAAAATACCCGTATCACCATCTTCCACACACACTGCCATATTTATAATGATGTTTTAAATGGGTTTAATGATATGAGGAATGCACAATCCAAACCTCTCTAAATATGCCTCTGCACTGTCTTTGATGCATCTGTGAAAGTTGATTCTCAGCTTAACCCTTAACATTTTGCTAATTCCTACAACCTTAGCCTGAGGTTGCACCATAAAATAGGCCCAAGCTATCTGTTATTTCAGCTTTTTCTTTGATAATATACCATTTCATAAGGGTAAGAATTTTCCTGTAATTAGATACACTTGTGATGAAAGCTTCTGCTATATTTCTGTCGATAGACAATAAATTTAAGAATAAGATCATGGGTCCTAGCCTTGAATCTGTGCACAGAATGAAACATGGGGAGGAGAGAATCTGTTTTTACTAATCATCATTATTCTGTAAAAATGTCAACTCTCCTCCCATTTTTATCCCATGTGGACTTTATCACAGTCTTCTGCCTTTCATTAAATGAGATCCCTGCTTAGTTGTCCTTATGCCCTAAAAATAGGTCATCCAAGGTCAAGGCTAAATTGTAATGGAGGCAGAGAAACTGAAGGAAGGCTGCCCTGGATTTACTCCCCTTGAACTAGAGTTTGAAAGGATATCTTGATCAAAGTAGTAATTTTGGAAGATTCTGAAAATTGGGATGTAAGGTTTTCTTTATTGTTCTAACATAAAATGAATCTAGAAATCCACAGTCGTGATATAACTTATGGCAAACATTCTTTTTGAGGTACAGAACAAAAATTTGGAACTTAACAGACCTACTTTTAAAATGTGAATGGAGCATTTAAAGAAATATATTCTGAAGCATGATACAGTGGAATATTTCAGAAGAAAATTTATGTGTTCTGCTAAAAAGTGAGTTCTTAATCATCATCTGAAGTACATTTTCTCCTTTTGAGAATCATTCAGCTTGAAATGTTATAAAAGGTGTAAATGTAATAAATATGTTTGGATGAGATTTCTCTGTGATTTCCTCCAACACTAAATATTCACGCAAATTCACTCATATTTCAAGATGTAGATAAAGCAAAGGTTTTGAAATCAGAATTGATTTTAAATCCAAGCTTTGGAACTGAATACTCTAACTAAACTCTCTGACCTTTATCATCTCTAAATGGGGATACTCCACCTTAAAATTGTGCTTTGACTATAAATAGGATGATATACATGAAAGTGCCTTGCACAGAAATGGTAGGATATCAGTTAATCTTTATTTTTCTCCAATTGTTCTTCTCCTCCTCCCTTTCCTTAGGAAAATAAGAAATAAAATGATTACTGGATTATCAGTACATGAATATGCGGTAATTTGACAACCTCTTCACAATTTTTTGAAAATCCAATTTGAACTTTTTTTCCTTTTTTAACAATATAATCATGCCGAGATAGATATAAGAAATGCATTTTATGTGATGTTGAAGTTCAACTTCTGAAACAAACTAAAAATACATATATACATATTAGTAACTTCTTAGGTATTATTGTTGTTTTTTTATCTTGGTCTTCCAACAAAGTCTGGCTTTGATTCACAATCTACAGAAACTATTTAGCTTCAGATTTTTTGTCTAGGAAATAAGGACAATATAGTTAGCACTGGGCCAAAATGAGTTAACGATAAAAAGTGCTAAGAAAAAAATAGAATATTAGTTACCTTTGAAATAAAAGTTAGCTACCTAAGTGAAAATTAATTTCCCCACATACTTTAAAATAATGATAAGATTATATACTTTTAAAAATTATTAAGATTTTGACATTATTTTTAACCTAGTTGCTTCTCTTACAATCTTCCAAGAAGAGCTGATTAAACAAGAATATGAAGGGGAAAAAAAGTATTGTCATTTTTACTTTGAGCTCAATAACTAGTTTATATATATATATAATAATATATATATATAATATAATATATAACATTACATAAAATCAGCTGATCTGATTCTGATGCTTGAGATATAGTCATCTCCATAAACAGCCAAACAAAAATGCTAGAGAATACTACCATCATGTTTTCCCAGAAAACATTAAATTAAATTAAAATTTTCATTTGTATGTATCAATTTATTAGATAATTTTGAGAAAGTATCTGCATTATAATCTTAGATGTTTTGTATCATTTAACCTAAGAATCCTAACTGATAAAACATTGACCACTTTAATATCAACAGTAACCAACAGACAGATAGATGTCAACTACCTAAATATAGTTTGCAGCTATTTTTAAGTTCAGTCAGTTTCTCCTCCTGGATATATGGACACAGAACCAAAAAATGTTTTTCTGTGGGCTACTAGGAGTCTTCTTTTCATTACACAGTGAGTTGGTGAGGCCAGAAATACTGAGTGATGTCATAAGACTTTCATCTCCCTTTTGAAGTGCGCACGTGAGCTGGATGAGTTGATTTAGAATTTTCAGGTTCTTCTGGGTTATTTAAGCACACAGAACCAAAAGAGAAGAGGAACTAAGGAATATACTTTCCTGTAAGACACTGAATAATCAAAATAATAGTGAGCAAGCACAGATGGCGGGTCAGGTCTTTGGTTCAAATTTTTCTTTATATATTCTTCTCATTACATTTCATTTTTAATTTGAACACTGAGATAAATTCCACTTATATCTAATTTTCCTGATGAATGTGATAGGAAACATGGCTATATTATCTACTAGATGTTGCACTATATTTCTTGGACAATCCTTAATAAAATAAATGAGCACCATCCAACAGATTTCTTCAGAGCCTTCTCTGTATGAGGGGTAGACAACCGTTGTGTTAAAAATGAGCTCTATCTGAAAAATATGTGAACTCTGAGCATAAGAATCCTGGGAGTCTGGGAGTGGGTTTGGTAGTGTGCTACAAATGTTATAACATGGATGAACCATGAGGACATCACACCAAGATGCTAAGTGAATAAGTCAGTCACAACAAGACAAACCTTGTATTATTCCTCTTACCTGAAGTATCTAGAGTGGTCAAAACCACAGAGACAGAAAATACAATGGTGGTTGTCAGGGGTTGGAGATAGAAGGGATGGGGTGTTGTTTAATGAGTATAAAGTTTCATTTTTGCAAGATGAAAATTTTTCTGGCTGCTCTGAGTGCCTATTGATCACTTCCATTTCACATATTAATTCAGGATATATGATCAGCTAGATCTTTGTATTTCACCTTCTATAGCCACTGCCATTTTTTTAACCTTACTCCAGCACTTAATACTTCTAGAATTTTGGGACACCTGGGTGGTTCACTGGTTAAGTGTCTGTCTTTGGCTCAGGACGTGATCCTGGAGTCCTGGGATCGAGTACCCTGTCAGATCCCTGCATGGAGCCTGCTTCTCCCTCTGCCTGTGTCTCTGCCTCTCTCTCTCTGTGTCTTTCGTGAATAAATAAATAAAATCTTAAAAAAATACTTGTAGAATTTTCCCTAATAAATATAGTACACCTCTTGCACACCATCTCTCCTTCTGATTCATAGTTTTATTCCTTGACTGCACATTAGAATTGTAATGAGAGAAAAAAAAATTGTGATGAAGCTTTCATTTAATTTATTTTTTTAAAGATTTTATTGATTTATTCACGAAAGACACAGAAAGAGAGGTAGAGACACAGGCAGAGGGAGAAGCAGGCTCCCCACAAGGAGCCCAATGCGGGTCTTGATCCCGGGCCCCAGGATCATGCCCTGAGCCAAAGGCAGATGCTCAACCACTAAGCCACCGAGATGTCCCAAGAGCTTTAATTTTAAAGGTTAGTCTTACCTTAGACTATTTGAATCAGATATACTAAGGGTAGGGTCAGAGCATTCTCATGTTTAAAAGTCTGATCAGGTGACTTACATACATAGGATAGCTTGAGAACTGGTTTAAGCCTTTCCTTATCCTTTCTCCCATTTAGTCTTACCTTTCTTTGTCCCATTCCCTCTAGGTCTTACTAAGAAAAAGATAGATTAATAGTTCATTAATCAATTCTTAAGTGTTAATAATTGATATTACATAAAAATACTATCTGTTCTTAGAAAAAAAAAAAAGTAGATTATAGACATTTGCACTAGGGGTGGCCTGGATGGCTCAGTTGGTTGAGCCTCCAAATCTTGGTTTCAGCTCAGATCATGATCTCATGGTTCTGGTATCGAGCCCACTTTGGGCTCCTGGCTCAGTGGAGAGTCTGCTGATTTCCCTCTCTCTCTCTGTACCGCCCCCCCTTGTGCACATACTCTCTCTCACTCTTTGAAATAAGTAAATCTTTTTTTTTTTTTTTTTAATAAACATTTGTGGGACACCTGGCTGGCTCAGCGGTTGGGCATCTGCCTTCGGCTCAGGGCATGGTCCCAATCTGAGGATGGAGTTCAGCATTAGGCTCCCTGTGGAGCCCTCTGTGTGTCTCTCATGAATAAATAAATAAATAAATAAATAAATAAATAAATAAATAAATGCTTAAAAATAATCATTTGTATTAGTAAAATATAAAACAATTAATAGTAACTGCTTGTATTAGAAAAATGTTATATTGTCTTTAACCAAGTAGATTATTTTTGCTCCTTCCCACAAATAGGTTAGAGTTGATTACCTACCCTATCCATAATTAAGCCTATCCTAAGATATATGTTTCAGATGTGGCTGATTTTTACTATTCTTTTTTTTTTTTTAAAGGCAAGCATTAAATATGTATGCAATAGCCTTTTCTAAACCACAAGGTCAGTTTCTTTGGTCAAATAAATTTAGGAAAGCTTGCCTCTTTTAATCCTCTCCTGGAAATTACCATTTCTTAGTTTGCAAAACGACCCACAAAAATCTCAAAACCAAATAAACACACACTTCTTTAAATTACTTAGCATTTTCCTAATATACTTCTCTATTGTAACCTTTTATTAAAGTATATCTGAATAGTAGGGTTCAGCAGAAAACCATCTGAAAAATGTCAGTATACAGTGTTACGGGTTGAACCATTTCCCCCAAATATTTATATGTTGAGATTCTAACTTTTAGTATCTCAACATGTAACTGTATTTGGATAGAAGGTCTTTTGAGTGGTAATTAAAGTAAGTGATCTCATTAGAATGGTCCCTAATCTTCTGGTGTCCTTATAAGACAAAGGACATTAGGACACAGACAAGACCATATGAAGACAAAAGAAGACAGCCATCTCCAAGGAAAAGAAAGAGCCCTCAAAATGAAATCAACCCTGCAACTACTTTGATCTTAGACTTCTACCTTGAGCTTTGAAAAATAAATTTCTGTTGTTTAAGCCACTCAACCTATGGTACTTTGTTATGATAGCCCTAATAAACTGATATATATGATAAAGTCATATACTGCAAGTTTTCAGAATTTTTTTTATTTTTAATGAAGATATGTGTTGAGAGGTCAATTAAGATACAGTTAATGATAATTTAATATCATCAATTATAATATTAATAACACTATATATTTCCAGTGCACTGCAGCCTATAAAAAAAGGACATTCCTTATCATTTCCAATAGCTTACTAAAGTCAAGATAGAAGGTATATTTCATCCATTTCATAAATGAGAAGAAAATCAGACAAGAGGCTGAGTGATTTATACAAAACTACATGTCCAGAGAGTGCTGTTGACAGGACCAGAACCTAGGCCCTCTGATTCCATGTCCAGGATTAAATCATAGAATGAAGTCATTACTACAGAACTGTCTCACCATAAAAAATCAATAACCCCTCCCAAAGGCAAATTAATAGCCTACTTGTTCACTTAAGAAGCACCCCACTAAGAATAATTAACAGGCTTCCATCCGTGGGAATTTTTTTTCTGGAAGCCATGCATCTATAAAGAAAATTTTAATTAATCATTTAGAGCTTAGATAAGAAAAAAATATCATCTCATTGCTTGTTCAATATACAACAGAATTCTTTGCACTGTATTTGCAAATATTTCTTGGGAAACTAGATACCACACCACCCAGTAAATGTGTGAAGGTATGGAATGAGGGATGAGAAAATTCAATATATGTTACACAGTGACCTAAAAGAGAATGGAGAAATTAAAATAAGTGTACAAAGAATGAGAGAGATTGTAGAGTTTGGAAAAAAAATGTTATTCTATAATATTAAATATAAACTATGATTTTATTTTACTTGATATATGAATAATTTTTTTAAGTTTTACATAAATTCTGGTTAGTTAACATACAGTAAATTATTACCTTCAGGTACAGAATTTAGTGATTCATCATGTACATACAACATTCAGTGCTCATCATAAGTGTACTCTTTAATTCCCATCATCCTTTTAACCCATCCCCCCATCTACCTCCCCTCTGATAAGAATCAATTTGTTAATATATTGGGAATTCAAACCTATTTAATTCAGTATACAATGCATATAAATATTCAACAAATCAGGATATATTTTAGTTAAAACAAAACACTGTAGAGGTTCATTCTAATAAAAAAGAAGGCATTTGCATAATATAATTTTCATTGTGACAACAATTCACCATCACCATCTATACAATTATCACTCTGATCTGATCTATATATACAAGAGATAAGTAGGAATCCAGATATCTTCACTAGTGGACCAATGAACATGTTATACAACTTATTAATACCTAGATTTTGGAATATTTAAATTTCTGATACAGTTTTGAACAGGACAAATTACACACCAACTAATCAATATATTATGTGTCAATAAATAATCAAAATTACATTAGTTTTTTAAGATAATTAATTAATAAGATTTTCTCTGATGAGGAAAACAAAGGGAGGAGAACTGTAGCTTAAATTAAATCTCCTTAAGCTTTCAGCCCACTGATAGATACCTGAAATATGCAGAGTGTGACCTTCCTCAAGGTACTCATGGCTGCCTCAATGCTTTAATGTTTATGTTTTTTAAAAACTAAAAGTAATCTTATCTTAGCAGCAGCTAGTCCCTCAAGGTCCTGAAAGCCTTGCTTCCAAATTCTTTAGAGACTTATGCTATTCCTAACCTCCACTAATTAAAAAGTATATAATCAGGGACTCCTCATAATCCCAGTTCAGCCCTTTCTGCCCACGGGTCCTGTCCTCATGCAATAAAAAATCATCTTTTTGCACCAAAAACATCTCAAGAATTCTTTCTTGGTCATTTGCTCACAAAAGCCAAAAACTTCCAAATTTCACCAGTTTCTATTTAATTTTTCCATATTTATTAGGGTTAACAAACATTTCTGTTTGAGAAAAATGCAGAAGGAAATTAAAAATGCTATAAAAGTTATAAGTGGCCCTAAATATACCACCTGTCTTCAGAGTAAAGCTTCTCCTTTAGAAGAATGTAAGGTATTTGTTTACTTTTACTATAATAAATCACCATTATTATCTACTCACTCTTGTCCATTTGAATCATGACAGGAAGAGGTGTCAGCAACTACATAAATATGAACATTCTACATATAATCAAAATTACAACATAATGACTAACCTCATCCCTAAAGGGAAAAACAAGACTTCCAGAAAAAGATCCATGAAGGTATTCGGTTCAGACATGTTTTAACTAGAAAGCAAAAGTTATTTCTGAAGAGATTAGACTTAATTATACTAAAAAGTATTTGTAATAGTATTGGCCTATATCACCAGGTCTATAGGATTGAACAAATTTCAAAATGTTGGAATCAAAGCACTTGTAATTTCATCTATACAGACCCATCAGCTTTTATTTTACTTCAGTGAATTATTTCATAATATTGGCAATTTCCCATCAACTAGTCCAAACAATGGGCTTTTAAAAATGGAATTCCCTTTATTCCTGATTGTGTCTACTTGAATAATAAATGTGAGGAAATGTTACATAATTTAAAAAAATGTCTTCCACATTTAAGTCTTAAGGATTTTAAATGTAACACTTAATCAACATGTTCACCACGGTTTTGTTCACAAAAAATGTGAGACATACTAAATCTCAACAGAAGGGCAACAAAAAAAATGTATTATAGAGCAGTTATGTATGATGTGATAATACTTATTATCATTATTTTGTGTATTAACTAACAAATTTTAGTAAGTTGATAATACATTTAAAATAAAATGTGGCAATAAATAAAATGTGGCAGGAAACAAAAAACAAATATGGGATCAGTGGTATAAAAAAACGCACTGAAAGTATGCCACAGATATCTTCCATGGTGTCTCTTTTTAAAGATTAGAGATGATTTTCTTATATTTTGAAATATTCCTCTATTTTTGACATTTTTTTTCAGGGGTCATTAAATACTTGCAACATCAGAAAATATGTCTTTTTATTGATAGCTCTTCTATGTGCTCTTGGGCCTGGCCCATTCATTCATTCATTCACTAATTCATTCATTTTTAAAGATTTATTTATTTTAGAGGGATAGCATGAGTGGAAGGGGCGGGGAGAGAGAGAGAGAGAGAGTGGGGCTCAATCTCATGACCCTGAGATCAGGACCCAAACTGAAACCAAGAGTAAGACACTTAATGACCGCATCACCCAGGTGCCCCAGGCCTGGTCCATTTTAATTCAATGAAGCACCACCAAAGTTGAGCACTTTTATGTGCCCTGGCAAAATTTTAATTCCTTAGAATTCAGACTTTCAGAACTTCCATTGTTTTAAATCTACATGCAAAGAGCATATGTAGGTTGCAGTTAGATTTGTCAGAGTCTGATAAGCATCAATGGTTTGATTCTATTTTCTTACAGTGATTTTTTTTTTCATGGACCTGTACTAATTGCATGACTTCTCTTAATCAGCATGCAACAAGAGGAAGGCCATGGCCATGTAGCAGGAGAATCAGCCAGTCATTGTAAGAGCTGGGTATACTGAAAGGTGATGCCATAGAAAGATCTTGCTATATGCAGCTAAGAAATGGGTGCTTAAACCTTATCCTAGTAATTATTCAGTCAGAACACCACTTAACTTCTCTGAGACTGCTTTCTTTGTGTAGTGTGGGGAAAACACTGTCTATATCACATGCACTATTTTGGACCTATCACCACATGCCCAAGCACTGGATAACTTCATTTCCCATGGAGAAGCAAGCAGTCCCCACAAATGCAACACTATCATTCTGCAGTAGAGAAATGTGAAGCTGATTTCTTGCCTTTTTCCTGCAACTGCAAAGATGAGAATAGTTGCTTAATATTAATGAAATCTGACTTTCTGACTTTCCTCTACTTAATTTTGCATTTAAAAATAAACACAATTATTCAAGTCTTTTAACAAGTGTTATCAGCCTTCCCTTCATGTTGATGACTGCGTCCCAAATCTATGACTGTGTGTAATGATTCCAAAACCATTAATTTGATGAAGCCAAACAGCAATCAATGCAGAAAAAAGAAACAAAGGCAAAAATGCAAAAGCATTCCAAGTTAAATTTGACAAAAATGACTGTATCTACAAAATAACTCAACTTCTCTAATTGGTTAAGGAAATGCACAGGAGGAAAAATATCTACTGAAAAGAATTCTTCAATAAATGAACTACCCAGAATCTCATATTTTAAATGATTTGATTAGAAGAAATTTTAAAGCATAATTAAATGCTCTCAGTGAACATTTCAACTCCCCACGTATTGCATGTAAGACACTTTTTCAATGGCACATTAGATAAACTGTTTAGGATGGAGAGAGAGAAAGGGAGAAGAGAGGAGAGAGAGGGCTGTCAGGACTAGATTAGAAAGAGGTGGAAAAGATGGAACTTGAAATTATTTTCTTTGAACCATCCATCACAAGATTATAAGTGACCATAGCAAGTGATTCACATGTTGGTAATATTTTCTCCTCTACTACTGACTTTGGTCTTCTACTGTTATAAAGAGGAGAATCAAAACTTCCACCAGAAAATCACTGTCATTCCTGGTCCATCTGTAACAGTTCTCTGTGTTGAGGAGAGATGCAGACTTAAATGCTTCTGCTATTCTCTATATTCCACCTCAGTCATCTCATTCAGTTCAGAACATAAATAGTACCTTATGCTCATCACTCCTAAATTTGTCTAGTAATAAATTTTCCTTGAGTGTGACTCAAATGATCAGTTGCCATTTGACATCTTCGAGTGGATAAAATTTAACTTAGTCTCTACCCTACAAAGCAATCCTGGTCTCATATTTATCCTCAAAGCCCTTCCCATCTCAGTTACAGGCAACTGCTAAGTCCACAATCTTGTAGTCACCCTTAATTGTCTCTCTCCCTTGCCTTCATCCTTCATTTATGACCCAGTTCTATTCATTTTGCAATTAAAAAGATATTCCAAATCTAGACACTTCTCCCCATCTCCGTTATTATATGTGCCAAAAAATAAGAGGAGTCAATGCTATTAACTATTAGTTTTAGAGGAATAGGCAAATCACATAAAAATGGGTATTGGACTAGAATGTAGCAGAGGAATAAAAGTTTTGGGGCCATGGAATTAATCAGCTGCTATTAAAAACAAAAGGCTTCCATGATCAAAAAAAAATTTTGATGCTGTGTTGAACAGTTTAAATATGTTCATTTGTTATTGGGTTTCTACAGAACTTTTTTTTCTAATATTTTATTTATTTACTCATGAGAGACAGACAGAGAGAAAGGCAGAGACACAGGCAGCGGGAGAAGCAGGCTCCATGCAGGAAGCCTGACGTGGGACACGATCCCAGGACTCCAGGATCAGGCCCTGGGCTGAAGGTAGGCACTAAACCGCTGAGCCACCCGGGCTGCCCCTCTACAGAACTTTTAATATAGAAATATTCATTCAAGAATTTCATGCAGGGCAATATAATACAAAGGATGCTGAAAATATATTTGAACATAATATCTACTTATTGAGGAGAATTCTACACTAGTTTAAGAAATACAGCCTTGACTAGAACTTTCAGACATGTTTGTTTACACTTCTAAATTTTAGATGTTTATCCAGCTTCAACTTTGTTGTTTTTGCTATTGTTGTGGTTGGGTCTTTTCATTTTCCTGAACTCTAAACTCATTGAAATGTCCCAAGACTTAGTTTTTTAAATTATTTTTTTCTAATCTTTACAAGTTATTATTTCACTCCCATTAGTTTAAACAGTGTGATAAGTTAAAAAGTCTCATGTCTTTATCTAATAGCTACTCCTCACTTTCTACTGAGCCTCTCTACTTGGATATTCAAGAAGCATCTCCAAATTAACTCTTTACTCTCTCCCATCCCAATCAACTCTGTCTTTGCTTTACATTTTAGCAAACGATAATTCTAGTTTTCTAGTAATTTAGGCTAAAGAAACATGTGAGGTCATCCTTGGTTTTCTTCTTTTTTCATGGTGCATATCCTATTCACCAATTACCATTATACTCGAAGACAAACTTATTTCTGCTGGAGTCACTAATTTACATCCTTTATGTACTAGGGGTATGGCTTGCAGTAGATATCTCCTCTGCTCTACATCTACCATCCGTTCCTTATCTCACTCAAAATAGAAGCCAAAGTTTACCATGACCTAGAAGTTCTTACACAATTTGTCCTAGGCTACTTCTCTTACTTTATGTTCTTACCATTCCCTCTTTTATTTACTCCTTAAGTGAAATGTTCTCTTTGCTATTCATAAACTGTGCTAACCATGTTCCTATCTTAAGGCCTTTGGACTTTGCTGCAGGTGAAATGTTTTATTCAACCATCTGTCCATAGCTGACACCTCACTTAGTTCAACTTCTGTTGGAACACTGACTTATCAGAGAGGTCTTCTTTAACTAGCCTATTGGAAATAATACTTATATTTCCCCATCACTTCATTTCTTTATCATGCGTTATGCCCCCCCACCCCCACCCCCGCCAAATTATTGTGACTTCTGTGTTAGCTTGGTTCCGATACTGTGCCCAGTTGCTTGGTAAAACACTAAGCCTAGATGTTGCTATAAAGTCATTTTGTAGGCATGATTAACATCTACAGTTAGCTGATTTTAAGTTAAAATCACCCTTCATAATATGGGTGAACTTCATCCAATTAACTGAAGGCCTTAAAAGCAAAAACTGAAAAACAAAAACAAAACAAAAAAAGAAAACAAAAGCAAAAACTGAGGTTTCCTGGGGAAGAAGAAAACTGCTTCAAGACTGTAACATAGAAATCCTTCTGAACCTTCAGCCTGCCAGCCTTCCCTACAGGCCTTCTGCACAAGCCTGTAATATCACCTCTTATCTGACTTTCCTGCCCTATAAATTTTGGTCTTGTCAGCCCCCACAGTCACATCAGCTAATTCCTTAAAACAAATCTCTTTATTCACACACACACACACACACACACACACACACACACCCTATTGGTTCTGTTTTTCTGGAGAACCTTGACAGATACAACTATCTATTATCATCCGCTGTATTATGTGTTCCTTTGTATATCTCTTCTCCCTGCACCATTAGGATATAAATTTGTGAGACAAATTTTGTGGGGTTGTTTTTGATTCACTATTACATATCACCTTCTAGAAATGTACCAGCAACATAATAGGATCTCACAAAATGTGTGTTCAATGAATAAATACTGTTTTGTGTGACCAACTTAAATTAGGATAATTAAAGCAAAATACCAACAGAACAGGAAAATAAATAGCACTTATTTTCGGAAGTCATTATTATATCTGTTATGTGATTTTCACAATATTTGTAGGAAATGGGCTGTATATGTCCATATGCAAAGGGTGAATTAATCAGCAATATCTTCTTGTATAACTCCTTACTTAACCACACAGTGTCTCGGTATACATTTAATAAATGCCAAGAATCTTTACATGCATTATACTTAATACACATAAAACATCTTGAAAGGTAAGTAATTGTATTTAAAATACAAGAAAACTAAGGCTCAATTTGGTAATCAGTATAAAATATAATTTTGTTGGGATTCCTGGGTGGCACAGCGGTTTGGCGCCTGCCTTTGGCCCAGGGCGCGATCCTAGAGACCCAGGATCGAATCCCACATCGGGCTCCCGGTACATGGAGCCTGCTTCTCCCTCTGCCTGTGTCTCTGCCTCTCTCTCTCTCTCGATCTGTGACTATCATAAATAAATAAAAATTAAAAAAAATTAAAAAAAAATATATATAATTTTGTCATAGAGCTGACTGGAATATTACATTCAACGAGAGAATCAGGTTAAAACATAAATGTTATTAAAGGAGAAGGGGAGCCTGGGTGGCTCAGAGGTTTAGGGCCGCCTTTAGCCCAGGGTGTGATCCTGGAGACCTGGGATCGAGTCCCACGTCGGGCTCCCTGCATGAAGCCTGCTTCTCCTTCTGCCTGTGTCTCTGCCTCTCATGAATAAATAAATAAAATACTTAAAAAAATAAATGAGTAAATGTAAATAATCAGATGGAACAAACATTCTCACTTTTTATTAAATTCCAATGCAACTGAGCGCACTCTGCCTTGCTTCATCTTGCCACAAAGGAACAGTAATATTATGGGATGAGGCGGTTGTAAAGAATTACGGGAGATAATTTATGTGAGAGACCGTAACATAATTTATTAACAGACGTAGAATTTGAAAATCTTAAAGTTTGAATTCTTCCAATTCATTGTTGATTTTAAAATCCAACCAAAGATGCAAATATTAAATACACATGTTGACTGACACAAGACTATGTGAATGAAGCACACACTGACCTTGGGGACTGATATATAAATAAGGACAAAATCTGAAAAATATTAATGAGTAGGTACCTTGATGTACCTAAGATTATAATTAGCCACAATGGTATCACTTCATACCAATTTTACACATATTCTATTGTAAAACTGTAAATTTTATAAGAATTTCTCATGTGACCTTCTGCCTTTACTCAATGACTAGCAGTTATCTATCATCATTTAAACTAAGGCAATAGCTCCTATTTATTTTTGTAGGAAATTATATTTATTCATATATATCTGTTGTAGAAAGTTTAGTTTTGTTTATTTAACTCACTAGGACTTGGCTGATTGTGTTATGATGAACTCAATAAGCATAAAACCTAGTGATTAACCACCTGTTTCCCTCCATGTAATAATTATCATGCAAGGTAAAAAAATGACTATGGAAAAGACATTTTTATTGCTCAATGCCAAATTTTGACTTTTTCTTTGATAGTACCTACCACATTGTGCAGAAGATACTCAATAAATGTGAATTCAACCGAATTGCCTCAAAATCAGAGTTCACCATGTCAAAGAAGCAAATTTAATTAAAAATACAACAACAGTGAAACAGTTTTGTTAGTAATTTATAAAAAGTGAAGGTCGATATCAATAACCCTGATGATTTTCTTCACACCAGCAATCAATTTTCCATTGTTATAGTTTGGATGCATTTTCAAACATTCAACTATTCTACTGCAAGAATTGATAGCCTATTTAAAAATCTGAACTTGCTTGAAATTTTACTAATACTCAGAGCCAAGAATTTATCAAATACTTACATTTGCCTCATAATGTTTGGGGATATTTGGAAAACATTTTACAATCACCACTGTTCAAAGGAAAACATTGTCTTTGCTTGTAATGACCAAAGCACTTACTTTTTTTGGAAATGTTTTCACCCAAAGAAAAAGGTTTTCATTTAGAAATGTAAACATTTTCGCTGTCAGGGAGGTACCAAATAAAAGATTCCCTGATTGCTTTAAATGAGCCATTTAGAAAACCCTTGCCAATGTAGACACAGTTAGTCAGTATTCTACAATGTGTCAAAGCGTTCCACCTTCTTTGGTGCTTTGTAAATCACACCAGGGATTTGAGTAAATTAAGTTAGCTTTTTCACTAGAAACCAGATGTTGTACCTCCGCTGAGTTTTATTTGGGAAAACAATGCATTATTAAGTAACTATGAGCCATACAATTAGGAAGAAATATTGCATCTGGGTGTTAAAATTTATGCCAGGTTTCAACCTGCTGCAATAGAAAGTCTCCGAGGTATTACTCAGCCTCCACTAACAGAAGTCTGGAATGACATAAGATGATTACTAAATTTTCTAAATTCCAAAGATGTGTGACAGGCCGTAGAGTGAGGTCAAAAACACCCTTATTAGAGTTAGCAAACAGAATGAGTTGTCTAAAATGAAGCAGGAGGGGTGTGTGTGTGTGTGCACGTGCATGTACATGTGCACACATGCATGTATATCAAAGAGCCTATGTCAATAAAGCCAATTGGAATCATAGACCTAATTCAGCCAGTGCATCCAGATTCTAGAAGGTGACTAATCAAAATATGTAGAATAAAAAAGGAAAGACCGAAAAAAAGGGAATGAGGTTAGACACCAGGAAGAATGAAGAGAAACAGATAAAAAGGAAAAGCTGGGATGGGGAGAAGGAAGGAAAGAAACATGAAGACGGGGAGAAAAGGGAGGAGGAAGAAATGAAGAAAGGAGAGAGGAAAGGAGAAAGAAAGGAGAGAGACATTTAGAAACTGGAAGCATATTTATGAACCAGAATGTGTGTCTAAGACCTCTGAGATTGCAGCTATAAGTAAATGCACTTTTCTCACCCACAAGATTTCTAACAACCAAGAGATTTGTCCCCTTTAGAATTCCCAGGTTTTCTAGGTATGCTCAAAGGAGTGTCTCACATGAGCAAACAACCTGTCCACTGCAAATCATGACACGGGGTCCACCCCACTCCTTTCCTCTTGCTTTTATGTGTACTTGCCCCAGTTATGCCTGTCAAGCCAAATGCTAAAATCTTCCTGCCACTGCCCATTATGTTACTTTCAACTTCCTTTCCCTTAGGATGTTGTACAAGGCATCTTCCATGTACCTCAAGGTATTCCAAGATATGTTGAAATACAAGATATTGATGGTTTTTATGAAAGAGTCATAACCTCTTTCATAATTAGGTTTCATATTCTATGCATCTCTAGGCAAAGCACAGATGATTATCAGTCTAGGTGATACACTCTTTCTTGATGTTTAAGTCAGCTTATGGCCCTTTCTTCCCTACTATAGGAAATCAAATATAATCCAAGGAGCTGGCCATGAAACACACACTTTCTCAGATTTTACTTAGTCTCTTACTATTAGCATCATTTCCCAATCCCAGACTCTTTCCTTTTATAAATCTTCAAAGAAAAAAAAATGTCCTCACATGCCAGTATAGAGACACAGGGGAAAGATGCTCATGTGTCAGTAAATTTGCATTAATAACATCTTGGACCAGGAAACTCCATACTTACATACTTATATCTAATTTTATATATATTTATAGTTTCTCAACTCTATACTTTTTATATTATAATTAAACATGGAGCCCTTCTCTTAATTGCCCATATCATAAAACTTACAAATTCCTGAAAATACATTCACAAGATTTCATGGAAGGAGGAAGAATACATTTAAGACAAACTACTCATTTTTTTAATTTTATAAATTAATTTTATTGGTGTTCAATTTACCAACATACAGAATAACACCCAGTGCTCATCCCGTCAAGTGTACCCCTCAGTGCCCGTCACCCATTCACCCCCACCTCCCGCCCTCCTCCCCCTCCACCACCCCTAGTTCATTTCCCAGAGTTAGAAGTCTTTATGTTCTGTCTCCCTTTCTGATATTTCTCACACATTTCTTCTCCCTTCCCTTATATTCCCTTTCACTATTATTCATATTCCCCAAATGAATGAGAACATACACTGTTTGTCCTTCTCCGGTTACTGTGGCCAAGTTCAAAAAGGGTGTTGCCTGAGTTCTCCTCTGGGATTTTGATGGAATCTTGTCTCACATTTAGATCTTCCATCTATTTTGAGTTTATCTTTGTGTATGGTGCAAGAGAGTGGTCCAGTTTCATTCTTCTGCATGTGGATGTCCAATTTTCCCAGCACCATTTATTGAAGAGACTGTCTTTCTTCCAGTGGATCGTCTTTCCTCCTTTATCGTATATTAGTTGACCATAAAGTTCAGGGTCCACTTCTGGGTTCTCTGTTCTGTTCCATTGATCTATGTGTCTGTTTTTGTGCCAGTACCACACTGTCTTGATGAACACAGCTTTGTAGTACAACCTGAAATCTGGCATTGTGATGCCCCCAGATATGGTTTTCTTTTTTAAAATTCCCCTGGCTGTTTGGGGTCTTTTCTGATTCCACACAAATCTTAAAATAATTTGTTCTAAGTCTCTGAAGAAAGTCCATGGTATTTTGATAGGGATTGCATTATACGTGTAAATTGCCCTGGGTAACATTGACATTTTCACAATATTAATTCTGCCAATCCATGAGCATGGAATATTTTTCCATCTCTTTGTGTCTTCCTCAATTTCTTTCAGAAGTGTTCTATAGTTTTTAGGGTATATTTTGAGAACCATTTGAATGGTAAATGGTTCTCCAACCTTTTATTTTCAGGTTGTAGGTGTCCTTCTGTCTAAAATGAGTCTCTTGTAGACAGCAAATAGATGGGTCCTGCTTTTTTATCCAGTCTGAAACTCTGCGCCTTTTGATGGGGTCATTAAGCCCATTCACATTCAGAGTTACTATTGACAGATATGAGTTTAGCGTCATCATGATATCTATTTAGTCCTTGTTTTTGTGGATTGTTCCACTGAACTTCTTCTTAAAGGGGAGTTTTAAGAGTCCCCCTTAAAATTTCTTGCAGAGCTGGTTTGGAGGTCACATATTCTTTCAGTTCCTGCCTGTCTTGGAAGCTCTTTATCTCTCCTTCCATTTTGAATGAGAGCCTTGCTGGATAAAGTATTCTTGGTTGCATGTTCTTCTCATTTAGGACCCTGAATATATCCTGCCAGCCCTTTCTGGCCTGCCACGTCTCTGTGGAGAGGTCTGCTGTTACCCTAATACTCCTCCCCATGAAAGTCAGGGACTTCTTGTCTCTTGCTGCTTTAAGGATCTTGTCTTTATCTTTGGAATTTGCAAGCTTCACTATTAAATGTCGAGGTGTTGAACGGTTTTTATTGATTTTAGGGGGGATCTCTCTATTTCCTGGATCTGAATGCCTGTTTCCCTTCCCAGATTGGGAAAGTCTTCAGCTAGGAATTGTTCAAATACATAGTCTGGCCCTCTGTCCCTTTCGGCGCCCTCGGGAACCCCAATTAAGCGTAGGTTTTTCTTCTTTAGGTTGTCATTTATTTCCCTTAATCTGTCTTCATGGTCTTTTAAGTGTCTGTCTCTTTTTTCCTCAGTTTCCCTCTTTGCCATTAACTTGTCTTCTATGTCACTCACTCGTTCTTCCACCTCGTTAACCCTCGTCTTTAGGACTTCTAGTTTGGATTGCATCTCATTCAATTGATTTTTAATTTCTGCCTGATTGGATCTAAATTCTGCAGTCATGAAGTCTCGTGAGTCCTTTATGCTTTTTTCTAGAGCCACCAGTAGCTGTATAATGGTGCTTCTGAATTGGCTTTCTGACATTGAAGTGTAATCCAGATTTTGTAACTCTGTGGGAGAGGGGGCTGTTTCTGATTCTTTCTTTTGAGGTGAGGTTTTCCTTCTAGTCATTTTGCTCAGTGCAGAGTGGCCAAAAACAAGTTGTATTGGAACACGGGGGAGTATCACTGGTCCGTCCAGCTGGTCTTCTGGGGGAGGGGCCTGCTGTGCTGATTTTCAGGTGTTAGCACTTGGGGGAGCTGCTCTGCCCCTGCCTGCTGCAGGGCTCAGCGGGGGTTGTTTACCCCGTGGGGCACCAGGAGGAACAGCAGCAGTTGCTATGGCAACTCTGGAAGCCTGGATTCAGCCTCCGCAGGAACTACGGGGCTCGGGGCTCTCGGGGCTCGGGGCTCTCGGTTCTCCGTCTGCAGGGCCTGGAGGCTCCGGGCGGGGCCGCTGATCTGCTCAGCTCGGGGCAGGAGCGTCCTTGCTGTCTTGGGCCCTCCCGGCCTCTGCCTGTCCCGGGGGAGGCCGGATCCTGGGCTGTGTCCCGGCGCCCTGTGCTCCGGGGCCTGCGCTGGTGGATTCGCGCTCCCGCCCCGCAGCCCCCTCCGCGGAGCCGCCGCCCGAGCCCCTCCGAGCTACTCCGGGTCCCGCCGTGCGCGCTGCAGCCCTTAGGGAGCTCGGAGCACTCTCCTGCGCTCGCAGGTGTCTGTGAGTGTCCCCGGGAGCCCGAGGGCATCCCCGCCCTCCTGGGTCCTGCTCCAACTCCCTGCGAGCCCCTTGCCGCCCGGGAAGGTTGGTGCAGCTCCTGCTCCTCCGGGACGGGGCTCTCCTGTCCTGGGGACACTCGCCCCGGCCTCAGCCCGGCTCCTCGCGGGCCCCTCCCCCTCGGAGGCCTTTTGTGTCTTTATTTCTTTTTCCCCGTCTTCCTACCTTGATAGAAGCGCGGACTCTTCTCACTGTAGCGTTCCAGCTGGTCTCTCTTTACATCTCAGGCCGAATTCGTAGATTTTCAGGATGGTTTGAAGGTTATCTAGGTAATTTGGTGGGGACAGGTGATTTGGGGACCCTGCTCTTCCGCCATCTTGCCCCTCCCCTCCAGTCCAAACTACTCATTTTCAAGAGAGGTAAGGTATTAGCAATTAACATTGGAGAAACATTTTTATTTGATGGTTTTATTAAATTCACTGGTTGCTCTAGTGGATGTATTAGTTACCTATTGCTGTGTAACAAATAGCCTCAACAGATAATTATTTAAAATAATAAACATTAACTATAGAGAACAAACTGATGGTTACCAAAGGGGAGGTAAGTGGGGGAATGGGTTAAATAGGTGATGGGGATTAAGAAATTCATTTGTGATGAGCACTGGGTGTTACATGGAAGTACTAAATAACTAACTATATTGAACACCCCTAATATTACACTGTATGTTAACTAATTGGAATTTAATTAAAAACTTAAAAAATAAAACGATAAACATTTATTATTGAACTATATCTGTGGGTCAGAAATTCAGTTTTGCTGAAGGGTTGTGGCTTTGGTTCCTTCATGAAATCACAGTAAAAATGTTGGTAAAGACTGAAGTCATCTAAAGATATGACTGGGGCTGGAAGATATGTGTCTAAGATGGTCCAGATGCTTCCAAAATGGTTGTTGAAAGGAGACCTCTTTTCCTTGCTACATGGACCTCTCCACAGGATTGCTTCAGCATCCTCACAACGTGGCAGTTGGCTTCTCCAGGGGAGAGCAAGAAAGAAACCACAATGCCCTTTAGGACTGTCTCAAAAGTCACATGCCATCACTTCTGCCACATTCTCTTTAATTAGAAAATAGTTACTACATCTAGCCGACAGGGTAAGAATTAAGCTATGCCTTTTGAGAAGAGGAGAACCAATGACTTTTGGACATATTTTAAAACACCATAAGAGGAAAATGTAAAGTATTTCACAAAGGCTCACTCAGAAAAAAATATGGTCAAGATTGGATGAATCCAGGCTTTCATCATTGGAAATTCTAAGATACTGTACCTAGAGAGAAAGAGGAAAGTATTAATGCAAAACAGATATTGGATGTGTATAGGTTTTACTCTATTTCAAGGTCTTTACTTGACTGATATAAAGATAGACTCCATTCTCAATCCCTTCCTTTTTGTTGTTGTTAGTATGTACAGAATTCATTTTCTAGTAAATTATGAGAAACTTCATTTCATTCCTTCATTACAGTAATAATGTCTACACTGGCAGATGGACTTTGGAGTGGCTTGGACAGAGCACTTATATGAGATGAGGGAATCATGTACATGATTTTCTGATCCAGGAATATCCATTGGCAGGATAGTTCAAAATATCAGATGGCCTAGAAAAACATTAGAAGACAAGGGAATATTCACCAATATAATAAATTATATTATGATAAAAATCTGTCTTATCCTTACATCTTAGAGATCAACTGTAATAACAACAACAAAAATAAGCTATTGCATTTTTTTTCTTCCCCAAGATTAGTAGTTTAATTTGTAGGTGCAGGATGGATATTAGACATCTGGCTTAGCAAGAGTAAGTATAAACAGTGGTAGCATAAGCAGAAAATTTTTATAATATTAGCAATTCAAATTCAAGTATCAGATTAGTGTGGTACTGGAATCATTCATTGGAATATGTTTGGAGGCCACACTTTTCTCAGCAAAACTTCTTTTCTTAAGCAAAGTAATATGGTGTTTCTCAGTGTGTATATCAAAATATGCCATTACATGATATTAAAATGACTTGATGTTCAATCATAACTTTGGTATCACTTATAACATCAAAATTTATTGAAGCTGTGGATCGAAAAGGATGTTCTAAAGTTGAGGTCCCACTACTATTATTCCAACTTTACCACACACTCACAGCAAATCCTGTAATGTCAGCATCTAGGAGAAAACCTGCCTTTTATCTATTCTAATTCTACCTCTGTAATATTTAAATTGTGATTTGTTTCTGGTTTTTCACTTAAATATCACCTATGATATACATAAAAAGTGACTCATCAAATTCAATTATATCAAGACAAATCCTAATCTTTCCTCTTCTGTCAAACAAATGAAGCATTTCACTAACAGAGTCTTCAGGAATGGCCATTGCAATATCATTTCTTTGTATCTCAGTTTAATATTTACATTTTAAGAAGCTAACTGAATTTGAGGCACCTGGTGGCTCAGTTGGTTACGCATCTGCCTACAGCTCAGGTCATGATCTCAGGGTCCTGGAATTGAGCCCCATGTTGGACTCCCTGCTCGGTAGGTGAATATGCTTCTCCCTCTCCCTCTGCACCTGCTTGTGTGTTCTCTCTCTGTCTCAAGTAGAAGAAGCTACTTGAACTTACAAGGGCATGGTTGTAGCAAGACCCGTTTTTATTTTTTCCATATAGTCTATCAGTTAGCTTTTTTCTATGTAACAAATTGCCCTCAAACTTAGTGGTTAAAACCACCACCACCATGTATTTGACTCATAATTCTTTGGTTTAGCTGGATAATTCTTCTGGACTGAACAAGCTCAGTTGATAACTGCTGAACTCAGTCTTGTGGCTGTGATTATTTGGAAGGTCAGCTGAAGGATGGATGATCCAAAATGATATCACCCCTATACATTTGACAGTTGACAGTCAATCTTGGGGCAATTGAGGGGACTGTGCCACATGTTTCTCAGAATCTAATAAAACAGCATTGGCTTTTTTAAATGGCTGTCCTAGGGTTTTCCACAGCAGTAAGAGGAGGAAAGCTACTCAGCTTGCCATCATGTTTAGAGTGACTCATCATGCAAACATTTGATATGGCTCACCCATATACAAGGAGGAGGGATAGGTTCCACTTATTGACAGGAGGAACTGTCATGTCACAATGCAAAGAAGAGTATGAAAGAAAAGAATTTGCGACATTTTTTTACACTGTACAAACATTCTGTTGTCTCAAACTTGGTAAGAGCACAAGGGTACAGTTGAGTTCAGAGAAAAAGTATAATTAGTGTGTAATAATGAAATGACCATAGGCTTTGGAGTCAGAAAAATGATGTGACCTTTCACTTATTCATTCATTCAGGCAGCCTGCGTGGCTCAGCGGTTTGGAGCCTGCCTTCAGCCCAGGGCGTGATCCTGGAGACCCGGGATCGAGTCCCACGTCATGCTCCCTGCATGGAGACTGCTTCTCCCTCTGCCTGAGTCTCTGTGTCTGTCTCTCTCACTCTCTCATGAATAAATAAAATCTTTTAAAAAAAAGAATGTATTCATTCATTCATTCAAACATTATATATTTATCAAATATGTAGATTATTCCAGATAATTCATTCAATAGTCATTGATTCATCAAATGTTTATTGAGTGTTTCTTATGTTCTAGGGCCATTCTGGGCACTAGAGATTTGGCAGAAGACAAGGACAATGATAAAAAAGACAAAGTTCTGGTCTCTTTTTCGTGGCACCTCCGAGGTGGTAGGCCACTTCAGAATAAAGCTGAACATCTTTTTCCCAGCCACTGGCTGCCAGAAACTCATTGAAGTGGATGATGAGAGCAAACTGCATACCTTTAATGAGAAGCCTATGGCCACAGAAGTTGTTGCTGATGCTCTGGGGGAGGAATGGAAGGGTTATGTGGCCTGAATCAGTGGTGGAAATGACAAACAAGGCTTCCCCGTGAAGCAGGGTGTCTTGACCCATGGCCCCGTCCACCTGCTGCTGAGAAGGGGCATTCCTGCTACTGACCGAGGAGGACTGGAGAGAGGAAGTGCAAATCTGTTTGGGGTTGCATTGTGGATGCCAATCTCAGTGTTCTCAATTTGGTTATTGTGAAAAAAAGGGGAGAAGGATATTCCTGGACTCACTGATACTACTGTTCCTCATTGCCTGGGGCCCAAAAGAGCCAGCAGAATCTGAAAGCTTTTTAATCTGTCAAGAGACAATGTCCACCAGTATGTTGTTAGAAAGCTCCTAAACAAAGAAGTTAAGAAACCTAGAACCAAAGCACCCAAGATTCAGCGTCTTGTTACTCCATGTATCCTCCAACACAAACGTCAGCGTATTGATTTGAAGAAACAGCGTACTAAGAAAAATAAAGAAGAGACTGCAGAATATGCTAAATTTTTGGCCAAGAGAAGGAAGGAGGCCAAAGAAAAATGCTAGGTACAAATTGCCAAGAGACAGAGGCTGTCCTCTCTGAGAGCTTCTACCTCTGAGTCCAGTCAAAAATGAGATTTTCTAAGAGTGACAAAATAAGTAAGATCAGACAACCAAAAAAAAAAAAAAAAGGACAAAGTTCTGCTCTCAGGGAATTTGTATTACAAATAGACCAACACGCACATACACATACATACCTCAGAAAATATTTTAAAAAGAAGTAGAAACAAAATAATTTATTTGACATAGATGGTCAATGAAAATTTCTTTGAGGAGGTGACATTTCACCTGAAAGCTGACTACAGGGGCACCTGGGTGGCTCAGTGGTTGAGTGTCTGCCTTTGAATTAGGTAGTGATTCCAGGGTCCCGGGATCAAGTCCCATATAGGGCTCCTCGCATGGAGCCTAATTCTCCCTCTGCCTGTGTCTCTGCCTCTTTCTCTCTCTCTGTGTGTGTGTCTCTCATAAATAAATAAATAAATAAATAAATAAATAAATAAATAAATAATCTTTTAAAAAGAAGAAGGAAAGAAGGAAACAGCAAGCAAGGAAGCTAGCCAGCTGACCTCAGGAAAGTATTTATTCTTCTGAATGGAGATCCTAGTATAGAAAGCAGAGGTAACTTCTAATGCAAGATCTTAAGGCAAAGATGAACCTGACGTTTCAAAGAATAAAATAAGACAAGTGCTTGACCAGAATTGTATGAGCAAGGTAAAGGGGACAGGAATAAGACAGGTTGCTTGACCATACCCAGACCTTGAATCCTGGATTTAGGAATTTATGCTCATTTTCAGTTATGAGAGGCTAGTCAGAGGGTGAGTATATCCAACTGGCCCTATGGACTTCATGGCCCATGGGAAAAGACAAAGCTCAATCAGGACTAATGTAGGGTCCTCTACAGTACAAAGTCTAAGAAAGTGAATCTTATTACCAATCTAAGAGTATAATCCCTGCCTATAAGGATTTCCTTCAAGTCTGGCTGAAGGAACAGTATCTTAAACACATGATAGAAAATTCTATTTTTTTAAAAGAAAATCCTTGTTGAGGAATATGCACATAATTGCTTGACCCATAAAAAATATTACATGGGCTATAAAAAGGTTATAAAGAATATTTACTTCACAGGTTATTCTAAAAAGACCCATGGCAAGACCTTATATGTATTATATTCCTTCCTTTAAAAATAATAAATGAAAATACATACTTTATACAGTATGGAATAAGAATCACAAAAGAAGGTTTTACAAAATTGAGTCATTGCCTTCACTCCCCAAACCTATTCTTTAACACTACACTTGGATGTCTAGTTCCATCATTCCCTAGCTCTCTGTGTCCCTGGAATCCACACCTTACTATCAGAAACATGCATGTCAGCTTAATCTCTTTATATTACACATCTGTCCAATACTTCAGATCACACTTGCCAACATTAGTGTGAAATATCTATTTATGATTACATTTGTAAGATATGGATTCAATCTCCCTTTGATTATCAATTACAAGCAGTAGTGTGATTGAAAAACTGCATGCCAAGAAAAATTATCTAATTTATGGTATGTGTTCAAAGGCTAAAAGAAAATTCTTTATATTACACAGAGAAAATGAGTACAATTTTACAAAATAACAAAGATTAAAATTTTAATTTATATCAGGTAGTCATTCTTTTTATATTTAAAAATTCCAGCACATTATCATTGTAATTCAGTTTTTCTTGTTTTTAAAATTAAAAACAACAATTTGGGTTTTACGTTCCTATTACTTTAAGATGAATGACTGATTCAAACATTTTTGTACCTCAAATCTTGTTTTACTCTTCTTGATAGATTATCAAATCTTGAATCTTGTTTTACACTTCTTAGTAAACATCAAATGCTCTCTGAACCAAAATCACTGGTGAAAAACATGAACACTTGTTTTCCTTTCATAAAGTCTTCCTCTCCCATTCTCTATTATGTTTCTGATAGCAATGCTTCTCACTCTTCTCCCCACAAAAACCCACAAACACACATGACATAGAAACTATTTATAAATACACAAACAAATCATTTCCCTTCACTGTTCTGCAGACTAAAATAATAACTCATCAAGAACAGCTTAGACAAGCAGTTATTTGAAGGGCTCAAAGCATCATGTCTACTAAATGATGATGATTTCCTTATATCACGTAGAAATTCATTTTCAATTTTGCAGTGCTGGCATATTAATCAATATTTATTTAGTTTTGGGAGAAAGGAGCACAACAATCAAATAAATGTGTCCAGCAAATATTAACACCTTTATATATATATGTATATAAAGATATATATATATATACATATATATATGATTATAGATGTTTATTCATTCAACAAATATGTATTAATCTCTTACTATGTTCTAAGTGCTTTATTGTACACTTGGGGCAAGAAGCTATGTAAGACATAATGGTAGAGACAGCAGAAGGCTGAAAAGATGAACCATCTTACCGTTGCTGGGTGGAAGGCATCAGTGAAGATTTCACATAGGAGGTGAAACATAAAGACCACTGAGATTTAAAGGAGAAATGGAAGGTTTACTGGTTTACAAAGAGAGAATAAACAATAAATGAGAACAGAACTGAGACTAAACATAAACGTGTGAAATGCTCTCATGCAATCTGGTCCAGCAAGTGTTTTGGTTTTACTGAATCCTAGGTCTTTGTATAGTAATGATAGGAAATAGAGCTCAACATATTGGCAAAGGCCAGTGGCTAAAGAATTTTTTTTTTATGCCAGATTAAAGTGTTTAAAGTTAACCTTAGCCATATGGAGAATTATTAAACTGTTCTAAGCAGAACTGTGGCTGGGAAAAACTCATCTGGAAACACCACAGAAGCTGAATTGATCAACAAAGAAATAATTCAGAAAGCTCCCCTAAAAAAAGAAAGAAAGAAGAAAGAAAGAAAGAAAGAAGAAGAAGCTCCCCTGCCTGACCAACAGAATACAGTTTACATCACAAGGGGGATAGGACGGACTCCAGAGACATAGAAAGTAGAACAAATCATGTTCCTAAACAGAAGTCCCAAAAGTTAGACTAAGAAACCCCATTATTGGGTGTCCACACTGGGGGGTTTTATCAGTTTTTTCCATGATAATGTCCCAGAGAAATGTTAATTTTTTTGCCTCCATTCATACAGAGATTTTACTTTATGATTCCTACGTAAGTCTCTACCATCGCTCAACCTCCCACATACATCTATGGCTCAAACACATTATTTCATAAAACTGTCATCCTTAGACCTGGAGACCATTTAGACATTGCCAGTTCTTTCATTTCTATGTCACAGAAAATATGCATAAGATTCCTAAATTGATTGCATAACCCTATCCTAGGTAGTGATCAGCATTCTGAACAACAGCAGTTTAGAAAAGAAGAGCATCTCGATTGCTTGAATTAAAGGTTGCCTTTGTCCACGTCCAGCCACATGTATGCTGGCTTTAAAAAACAAAAACAAAAACAAAAACTGCTAAATAAACAGATCTGGAGCAATCAGCACATGTCCAGTCAGCTGCACCTGATCCCCAAGAAAAGCCACTGTTTCTGAATTAATTCTATTCTCTCTATTTATAGACACCATATCACTACCTACCAAAGTATCAGTGATTACAATAACATACCTTCTGTTTTACTAAATCTTCCCTGGGCATATCAGATAATCATATTTTAAAGTGTTTTTTTTTTAATTTTTTTAAATAAATTAATTTTTATTGGTGTTCAATTTACCAACATACAGAATAACACCCAGTGCTCATCCCGTCAAGTGTCCCCCTCCGTGCCCGTCACCCATTCACCCCCACCCCCCGCCCTCCTCCCCTTCCACCACCCCTAGTTCATTTCCCAGAGTTAGGAGTCTTTATGTTCTGTCTCCCTTTCTGATATCTCCCACACATTTTTTCACCCTTCCCTTATATTCCCCTTCACTATTATTCATATTCCCCAAATGAATGAGAACATACACTGTTTGTCCTTCTCCGATTGACTTACTTCACTCAGCATAATACCCTCCAGTTCCATCCACGTTGAAGCAAATGGTGGGTATTTGTTGTTTCTAATGGCTGAGTAATATTCCATTGTATACATAAACCACATCTTCTTTATCCATTCATCTTTCGATGGGCACCGAGCCTCCTTCCACAGTTTGGCTATTGTGGACATGGCTGCTAGAAACATCGGGGTGCAGGTGTCCCGGCGTTTCATTGCATCTGAATCTTTGGGGTAAATCCCTAACAGTGCAATTGCTGGGTCGTTGGGCAGGTCTATTTTTAATTCTTTGAGGAACCTCCACACAGTTTTCCAGAGTGGCTGCACCAGTTCACATTCCCACCAGCAGTGTAAGAGGGTTCCCTTTTCTCCGCATCCTCTCCAACATTTGTTGTTTCCTGCCTTGTTAATTTTCCCCATTCTCACTGGTGTGAGGTGGTATCTCATTGTGGTTTTGATTTGCATTTCCCTGATGGCAAGTGATGCAGAGCATTTTCTCATGTGCATGTTGGCCATGTCTATGTCTTCCTCTGTGAGATTTCTCTTCATGTCTTTTGCCCATTTCATGATTGGATTGTTTGTTTCTTTGGTGTTGAGTTTAAGAAGTTCTTTATAGATTTTGGAAACTAGCCCTTTATCTGATATGTTATTTGCAAATATCTTCTCCCATTCTGTAGGTTGTCTTTGAGTTTTGTTGACTGTATCCTTTGCTGTGCAAAAGCTTCTTACCTTGATGAAGTCCCAATAGTTCATTTTTGCTTTTGTTTCTTTTGCTTTCGTGGATGTATCTTGCAAGAAGTTACTGTGGCCAAGTTCAAAAAGGGTGTTGCCTGTGTTCTCCTCTAGGATTTTGATGGAGTCTTGTCTCACATTTAAATCTTTCATCCATTTTGAGTTTATCTTTGTGTATGGTGCAAGAGAGTGGTCTAGTTTCATTCTTCTGCATGTGGATGACCAATTTTCCCAGCACCATTTATTGAAGAGACTGTCTTTCTTCCAGTGGACCGTCTTTCCTCCTTTGTCGAATATTAGTTGACCATAAAGTTCAGGGTCCACTTCTGGGTTCTCTATTCTGTTCCATTGATCTATGTGTCTGTTTTTGTGCCAGTACCACACTGTCTTGACGACCACAGCTTTGTAGTACAACCTGACATCTGGCATTGTGATGCCCCCAGATATGGTTTTCTTTTTTAAAATTCCCCTGGCTGTTTGGGGTCTTTTCTGATTCCACACAAATCTTAAAATAATTTGTTCTAAGTCTCTGAAGAAAGTCCATGGTATTTTGATAGGCATTGCATTGAACGTGTAAATTGCCCTGGGTAACATTGACATTTTCACAATATTAATTCTGCCAATCCATGAGCATGGAATATTTTTCCATCTCTTTGTGTCTTCCTCAATTTCTTTCAGAAGTGTTCTATAGTTTTGAGGGTATAGATCCTTTACCTCTTTGGTTAGGTTTATTCCTAGGTATCTTATGCTTTTGGGTGCAATTGTAAATATGACTGACTCCTTAATTTCTCTTTCTTCAGTCTCATTGTTAGTGTATAGGAATGCCATTGATTTCTGGGCATTGATTTTGTATCCTGCCACGCTACCAAATTGCTGTATGAGTTCTAGCAATCTTGGGGTGGAGGCTTTTGGGTTTTCTATGTAGAGTATCATGTCATCGGCGAAGAGGGAGAGTTTGACTTCTTCTTTGCCAATTTGAATGCCTTTAATGTCTTTTTGTTGTCTGATTGCTGAGGCTAGGACTTCCAATACTATGTTGAATAGCAGTGGTGAGAGTGGACATCCCTGTCTGGTTCCTGATCTTAGGGGAAAGGCTCCCAGTGCTTCCCCATTGAGAATGATATTTGCTGTGGGCTTTTCGTAGATGGCTTTTAAGATATCGAGGAAAGTTCCCTCTATCCCTACACTTTAGCACTAACTATAGAGATACTATGTGTTACATGAATTGGATCAAGTTCTAATTGCACTAATTTTTATTTATAGCACTTGAAAAATATCTACAAATATGTGATTGTCATGCATATATATACATATATAATACATAAACATGTATATATGCTATAGATATTTTTAATACCAACTATAAATTTCATTTTTATTTCCACAAACACAAAGATTTATTTTTACCAGATAGTCTTATTCTATGGAAATTTTATTATTTTTTTGTCTTCCTGAAATATTGCAAATAGCTAACAACAATTATTCCTCTTCCACTAGAACACCAGTTACATGGAATCATCTGGAAATATTTATTCTTTAACCATAAGTTTCTCTGTATCCATTAAGAGCCTATCTTTTTACTTAAAAGGAAGCTTTAAAAAGCTTTTCCAACCTGTTTCTATAGTGGAAACTTTTCACTATCTTCTTAAAAAAAAAATCACCTGCTTACATAAAGTAAAATACCTTACTGTATATGAATAACCAAACCTCCTCATTGTCACCTGCCTCATCATATACATATATTTAGTTAGATTGATGACTGAATATGATTTAGATTGTGTTTAATCCATAAACCATATTCTTCTTTTCTTAAAGATTTTATTTATTTATTCATGAGACACAGAGAGAAGCAGAGACATAAGTAGAGGGAGAAGCAGGCTCTCTGCAGGGAGCCTGATGCAGGACTCGATCCTAGGACCCCGGGATCATGACCTGAGCCGAAGGCAGATGCTCAACCACTGAGCCACCCAAGTACCCCAAACCGTATTCCTCTTTTAATTAATTTATATCTGTATTATAACTTAGTGTTTCAGACCATATATCTGTAATCAGACAATTGAAAACTTTGTGCCCCACTTAGCCTTACTTGATTATGCTTATATTAGCTATTAATTTTCTAATTAATAATAAGTTTAACCCTTGTCTGTTAAAAATGGAAATAATGAAAGTATCACCTTATGGAGTCATTATGAAAATTGAATAATTCATTGCATATAAAGCACTTAACAGAGTGTTTTTCACATAGCAGGTGTTTATTAAATGTAAGCTATAATTCTTGTTACAGAAATGTGTGACCTGAGTGCCTTGGCATAATATGTATCTAAATGTGTCAGCTTCCGTTTTTCAATTTGCTCTGACATTGAAAAGCTTTGGTGAACTGCTAGAGTTCACACAAAGACTGAAGGTTGTCGATGGATTCTATCATTTCATTAAATATTTAAAATAATTTCTAAGTATTCAAGTTCAAGTCATTACCTGTTATTATGATTTAGTATTAATTTCACAAATACAAATGCTTATATTACTTACATAATGTGTTTTCTGTGTTCATTCTTCATCATTCTCAGCAAGACTTTGCAAACCAGCAAAGCCCAACTAAATATATATATATATATATAGGCTTACCCAATGTACTATTTTCTATAGCTTTGCACATTGAAAGCCATTTTGGTTTACACAGCAATGTTTTCTGTAATGGAGAAATACAGATTAGAAAATTTAAAAATGATAATAATAAAAACCTGTAATACCTGCTTTAATTCTTCAGATTCTTTTATTCTATTCTCTCCATTTAGTATAAAGCCAGACATATTGTGTCTGAATAACTGTAGCATCATAACGGTTTGACTTGGAACATGATGTATTTCAAAAATACTTTCATTGTCATTATTTTCTTAGATTCCTAGAAAAATCGTCATAGAAGCTAATGGAACTTCTATTACTCCTCCACCACCTTGCCTCATCTTTGTCTTTTTTTCTTTATCCCTTTCTGACAATATTTAGTGGCTCATTTGGTAAATCTTAGTCACAGGCAGAACTTCCAACTACGGCTTAAAATTCTTAGTTCTCAAAGTCAAAGATTTTGCAGATTGTTCCAGAAGCTTTGGCATGGCACTGCTCCCCAAGAGGAGCTCAGGGGAACGCCACAAGAAGAAAGAGAACATCTTCCTCATTCAACTCTAAAGGTAAAGCCCGCACCAAATTATCTTTAGTAGACTGAGTGAAGTCCTCAGATATTTTTCAAACCCATTCACATTACCTCTTGATTTAAAAGTGTATATTCTTTACCATGTGGAACAGTATTTCCTAGTGTTTGCTCTTAAAGTCACACACTCCCATTTCCAATTAAAAAAAAAATTAAATTATTCTTTTAAAACTTTTGATTTTTAAAACTCTGTGAATTCGGTGGACCTAAGGTTAAAGAACTTACTCTTCCTCTGACCTGTGGTCAGATTTCTCATTACTCAAGACTCAATTTCTTCTCCCATTAAGAGAAAAAAAAATATATTCTGTTTTACATGCTTATTGGGAGAAAGTAAGTGAAGAAGGAAACGTTTTTTTAAAAGAATACACAAAATAACTATGAATATTAGAACATTTTTTTTCATTCTAGAGCTGGGCTTCTTGATAGAGTAGCCACAAGCCATTTAAACCTCAGTAATTTATGATGTATTTTCAACTGTCACCTTCAGAGATTCTTTGTAATTTTATTGTAGAGCACCCTTGCTCCCTTCTAACCTATTGCACATTGCTTGCCATGTCTTTTCATTTTTCTTATCTTCTGAAAACGCAGAAACCATAATAGTACACACCATTACAACAGGTGCATATGAGTAACTTATCCCTTACCAGCAGGGATGTTTCCAGTGCCCTTTCTGATAATTGCCATACTTACACAGTCATGGGTAGAGCTGAAATGACTGGGGGGAAATTTGTTTGATTTAAAAGACGTTTCTTGATCCATTCAAGCCATTGTGCTGGGCCAAGCTATGCAATGACAGATCAGGACAACATAGCGATAATAAAGACTCAGCAGAGGCAAGGCAAATGTTCTAAGTGTGAACTATGAGCCAAGAATAGGAATCAATACCTCAGAGGCCTTTTTTAATGCATACAGTTTAAGTGTTTTATTTCTCACCACTTTACACTGCACTAGCTGACTCTGAAACTCATCAGGTACTTTTCTGCTCACTCACCCAGATACTTAGGATATTCTTATAATTTATTCTTACAAGACTGATCCTGCATTTCTAGAATTCGGGCAAGGTCAAGTATAAACTCAGAGATCTCACTAGTGTTTCAGACTACATGTAACGTAATTTCAAAGATATTTATTAATACTTATCCTCAAAAAAAAAAAACTTATCCTCGATGTTTATAATTCTCTATAGAAACAAGTACAGCATTATAGCTATCCTTTACCTAATTCAATTGTCTCCATAAAAAAATCAACAAACAAAAGCTGCCCCATTCCAATATTCAATTTTTAAAATTTACCTTTAAGGAAAAGGATTGTAGCATATTTTTACAAGTATAAGCCGATCATATATCCCAATCCATATTTATCTATGCACAGACATCCCCCCCCCCCACATCCCTGCAAAATGGGTTAGGGGCAGACCCTTCTCTTGAGGAAACAATGTGATCTTCTATGTAATGAGTTAATACATCTAAATTCTTATAGGGTTCACAGAATTTGTTAGATAGCTATGGCTGAGAGAAGGCAATCCTCGGCATCAATCTGCATGAGATTGAATCTTGGCTAAGGATTTATCAGATGACTATTTCAGAAAATCAGGAACATTCCTGATAATTTGCATCACCACATTATCAGATACATCACATCTTAAAATATTTCTCCTTTTTTATTAACTTTCTTTTCTTTTCCTACAAGTTTGGTTTTTTTAAACCTAGTCTGCTTACTTTTACTGCTCTATTTTTAACAATTCATCTGTAATCATCCTCTCAGTGGTCTCTAAACTTTGCCTTCCTGTTTCATGCATAGAATTTTCTCCATTCTTTAATTTATATAGATTTTTCTCCACTCTTTAATTTGTTGGAAATATTTAACTTATTCCCTCTTTCATGAACTCTTTCAGGTTCCTTAAGAAGCCTGCACACCGCTCCTGTCTGCTTTGCTACATCACTTGAAACCTGCTTCTTTGGCAACTGCTCTGAGATGCCCCAGCAAGCAGCTGAGGTGGATGGCCCTCTTCCTTTAGTGACGGCCTAGTGACAAAGCCACCCTGCCCAGCAAGTTAAACTATTAAGAAGTGTTTTTATTTGAATTTCTTAGAGTCTCACATCATTCTTGAGTAATGGAGCAAAATGCAGTATAAAGAGCAAAACCCAAACAGTACGCTGTATGGCCACTCTGCCTGAAATCAATTATTATTTTTCTTGAGTCTGTAACATTTCGATAGAGTCCTTACGCCCAGTAGTGACAACTTTATAAAGATATTTACATTTTTAAAAATCCTGAAGGAGGAAGTCTATACTTTCAGGGATCGTTTCTATAGTTTGTTACTAGAGAAGTTTCTCTGAACATATAGAGCACCCAAAATCTTTGTGGCTGCTAAAAAAAAAATAAAAAAATAAAAAAAAAAAAAAGGAAAAATCCTGAAGGAAGAGTCCAAGTGAACTTTGACCTCCATAGCAAAGGGCTGTTTTCAAGGTCTTCCCAATGGTCCCTTTTGAAAAAAATCACCTGCATTTAGACCAACTCATACTTGACTAGATTTACTCAAATCCAATCATATTTTAGGTGGGTTATGGTCTTCCTTTGCATGCTTTATGAAGCACTGGCTTAAATTTGTAGTAAATCCCATCTTACTTTTTCCACTCTTTAACACTGTCCCATGACCACTGCCCCACTACATATATCAGTACTGGTTTTGCCCTGCACAACTCAAGAGAGCACTGTGGTTATAGAAAAAAAAAAAAAAAAACAAAAAAAACTGTGTATCTTTGCCTATGGGCTTGGCATGGGCAGTAAAGCCATTCTCTTTATTTATTTATTTTTTCATAAATTGCCCTGACGTACCTCTCTAGCTCTACCTCCTTCCACTTGTCCTCAATATACACTATATTTGTGCCACACCAAACTACTTTTTTCTAAATGTGTCATGCTTTAATGTTCCGTGACTTTGCAGTACAGCATGCTGGAACTGTATGAAATGCTGCCATCATTTTATCTGCCATTTTCACTTGGTCTTTAAGTTTGACTCGTCTCCTCTGTAAAGAATTCTCTATAAAGATTAATAGTCTTTTCTCTCCTGATTATCTTATGCCTAAATCAAATTTGCATTTATCTCAGTGTTTGTTCAGTCTCCCCTCTAGATGTTAAGGCCTTCAAGAGTGGACTGTGCAACATTCATTTCTGACCCATAGTGTGTGGCATGGATCAGACACAAGGGCTGATTTGGTAACTTCAGGAAGCAGGCACCTTTGTTGGCTCCAGTCTCTCTCACTCACATTATTACTTAGTCAAATTACTTAACTTTTCCATGACACGTTTTCTTTAGTAGTAAAATGGAGTTTGCAATAGTATCTGCCATATAGGGTCACTGCAATCAGTAAAGGAGTTAATACATGTAACATGATTAGGATTGTGGCAATAATCAGCACATTTGACATTTCAATTACTAGTAATAATAGTGCTGTAATTATTACTTATTGTACTATTGTCTCTTTCATAATATTGCCAAAGTGTAGTTCTTAAAATCTGGCATACATAAAAACTATTAGAGATAAGCTTTTAAAATTCAGAATGATGATCTTTAGAGTCTTGGGATTTGCAGTCTTACAAATAACTCATTTTTAGACATATTTCCAACACTGCGATGATTGGGAGGGCATAAAATGCCTTGAGTGATTCTAAAATTCTAAATTATCATACTTCTTATGGTGATTGATACACACATGCACATACACACCATTCAGATGAGAAATCCTTTTGATGTTCAAATTAAAACAAACTTTTTGTCCTAGATTATCCCCAATGTCAGGAATTTATATTTACCTGAATATGCATTCTCTTTCTTTACCATATTTGGTTATTTTAAAATCTATTTTTGGTATCTAGCATTTATAACATTAATAGTAACATCTTACATGCTTAGTTGAAGCACTTTGCAATTTAAATTCACTATTTTACTTGCTTTTTTAAGTGATATTAAACATCTTTCTATATAAATCCAGTCATTCAACTAAGCAACAACAAAATGAAATTAATTTTGGAGTGTTAATGATTAAACATGCATGGAGAAATCAATAAAACATCACTATCTTGCTAGTTTTCTTTCATCATAGATAGAAAATAAACTATCCTCCCCAATATTTGCATTTCAGTGAAGTTTTGGAAAGTTCTGTCTTCATCATTATTATATTCAAATCCAGGTTTGTTTGCTCTAAAATGCTATATTACCAAATGTTTAAGGGAGAGAGAATTTGTAAAGCCTGCAATTTTGAACAACTTTGGACAGAATTTCATATTGATATTTATTTGGCATATAAAATCCAGTATAAAACTCAGACAAGATATCCCCCCCTCAACAAGATATAGACACATACATCTGCAGTGTGTTATATGCTTATAGGAATAGCCAGTAAATAATTATGTAGAAAATACAAGTAAAAGAAAAATATAAGTTCACTATCAGGACTGAGAAGTACTATGTATTTCTGTTGCTTTTGAGCCAAGACAACAATCCCAGGCCAATGTTTCTTCCTTCAGACCCTCTATGGTAGCCATATGCAGAAATGATGAGAAATTAGGGACTACAGGAGAAGTTAAAAAAAAAAATCTCTATTAGGAAGAGATGGTCCAGACTTAGTGTTAAGCTATGATTTTCTCTACATTGAATTTTAATTTAAAATTATCCATTTAATATCAAAGGCACAAATATCTAAGAGATATGAAATATAACATATAATATAAAGATATGTTAAAGATAATAATATAAAGATATATTAATATAAAGATTATTTGTAAGTGGAACAAATTAATTTTCATAACATAACAGTTGTTTATATTGTTTAGCATTCTATTTTAGATTCCACCTTATTTGGCTTTTGCTCCTAACAGCATCTTTTAAGGATCTATTAGAGTCTTTCTCCTTTTCAGTACATATGTTTTCAGCAACCACTCCATGCTGAGCACCGCAGTAGGTGCTGAGAAAGAGGAAAAGCCGGAGGCCTTGCCATCATTGAGCTTATACTCCAGTGCTTGAAACACATGTCAACATAAGGATACCTGAAAATAAATCAGATTCCATGAAAAATGCTATGAAGGAAACTAATTCAGAGTAATGAGATGAGGGAAGGATAGCAGACAAGAGAGGGGAGTATGGACCACCCCCCCAAAAATGTCATTTTATTGGAGTTAAAAAAAAAAAAAAGAAAGGGAAGGAACTGGTCTTGTAACCATTTGCGAGAATAGAGACTGAAGCCATGGGACTATGTGCAAGGGGGCGGACTAGCAAGGTGCAAAGGCCTGAAGGAGACATATGTTTATGAAATTCAAACTTTGGACTTCTCCATTTGCTGCCTCTGGCCACCCTAACTACTTGGATACTTGGACACATTAATCATCTTCTAGTTTTATATTTTTTGTCTCAAATGCCTAAATTTTATCTTCTTTTTTCTTTTTAATAATTTGCCAAAAATAATACAAAATTACCACATGACTTCTGGTAAAAATTAAAATTATGTAACAAAGTTCCCCTTTGTCCTAGGCCCATTTCATCTCCCATTTTATAAGTAAACACTTTGCCTACTTTCTATACTTTGTTACCTCTCATTATTTTTTCCTTGCATGGATATGCATACCTATACATACAACAATATATCTGGAAGGTTTCTGTGTGTTTTGGATATATATGGCCTTATTTTTTAATATCTAAGTCTCTATCTATGTCAGATCCCTCAAGCTATGTATACTCTAGAATTAGCAGTCATTTATATTCAAAGTCAAGTAAGAAAAATAAATCCTACTGCTCAGACCCTATTATTTCTATCTCGTTTGTTTAAACATTGAATTTACCATATTTATTCCAAATAGGTACTAAAATTGAATCTCTAATTATATATACCTATGAAAAACTTTATTGTGGGTGTACTACCATTGTGATCCCCCTCTGTTCATCTTGCCTTCTGACTCTAATTACTAAATCTCTGTTAAAATATTTCCTATCAGAAAATATCTGCATGTTCATGATGCTTCATGTGGTATGATCTCATGACCCCACATGCTATGATTTTCTCTTTCTACTAACTAGTAAACACTGCCTTGTATTAGACTCCATCTGCATTATTTCTACAATCAACCCAAAGCAGCCAGTTTTGTTTTATTCTGATGGTTACAGGCTTGAGAACAACAAAATAATTTTGCATCTTTTGTTTGCTTGGCTCTTTAAACTGCCCAAGGCTTTGCAAAACAATTTTAAAATATAGTTATGGTGGTTTTCTCAAAGCATATTTTAACGTTTCTCATAAATAGTTCTTCAGATTGTTCTACCTGACTACTACAGAGAATCAAAAAGCAAGGGATCATTTTTTAACTTCCATGATGAAAAAGTTTTAGGTTTTAGTAGGCCAAAGGATTCTAAAGAATTATTTTTCTTCCAGTTTCATGTGCAACTTACAAAAGGCTCCTACAGTATTATAAATAATGCTTACAATTTCTTCCCACTACTAAATGAAATACAAAACTTGTGCCCACAAGCACCCACAATGACCACGGAATGATGATGAAGTGGCCTATGGTCAGCAGTGATTCATTATGCCTAAAATGTTTGCAATTAAGCTTAATGGAGGGGAAATAGGCCTCTCTTTATAAGCAATTGTCCCCTTTTTCCCCCACTGATTCAACCACATTATTAAACACAAATAAGAATACATTTTCCCTAAAATTCACAATTTGATTAAAGTATCTGTTAACTCAGGTTAACCAAAATTAACTCAACTGTCTATTTTCAGCAATATTTAGAGAAATAAAAAAATAGCTGTTGTTGATTTAGATTTTTAAAAACTGAAAGATGTTAATATGGAATAGAGTGGAAAAAATCAGGATGAAGGTACAACCCAGCAGAAAAGAAGCTATAATTATCTAAACACACTGTGGCAAATCCAGTTCCAAATTATCATCATAGACACCATAAAATATAATTGTTTACAGTCTTTGAATAGAAGTGCTGTGATCAGACATTCCTGTACATACTTTAAAGAATAGGAAATTGAAAGAAAAACAAAATCAATAGAGTAGAATATTCACCCATAAACAATATCAAGAAATAATCAATTAGGCTGACCGTCATAATTTTTATCAAGACTTTAGGCTAACAAAGTTCCCATGAAACCAGAAAATAGACATAAACCACACCTCTGCTGCCAGTATCTTCTTTTGCTCTCCTTTGTTTTCCGTTACACATGACATGAAAGGACCACAGAATGTACTAATAAATTGTACACTTCTTAGATATGTAAAGTGAACAAACAAGTTTCCCTTTATACCCAGATCACACACAAAGAAAAATTCCTGTTGCATTTATTCAAAAGAACATGGAAAAAGTGTCACTCTTTTGGTCTCATTATTGGATTCTCACTGCTACCTTAAATTCTAAGAATTTAGGGGATCCCTGGGTGGCTCAGTGGTTTAGTGCCTGCCTTTGGTCCACAGTGAGATCCTGGAGTCCCATGATCGAGTCCCATGATCGAGTCCCATGATCGAGTCCCACATCGAGCTCCCTGCTTGGAGCCTGCTTCTCCCTCTGCCTATGTCTCTGCCTCTTTCACTCTGTTTCTTTCTCTGTGTCTCTCATGCATAAATAAAATATTTTTAAAAAATTCTAAGAATTTAGAATACTTTTCAGAATATAGAGTAGGAGTCTGACATTATTTTATAGTACAGTCAACTGTATCCCCAGAAGAGAATATTTAATCTGAAAATTACTGAGTTCTCTGAACAAGGGATAACACAAAAAGCAAAGATAGTTTATAAGTTTTTCAGTTCATATTTGCAAATATGCAAGAGTAATTTTCTGCAGTTGAATTAAGTTAAGGACTTTAATAATTTAAGTACCTAATATGATATCAGAAATACTTTACTCATAAAATTTTAGAGTTTTTGTGAATTTTTAATATAATTTTGTTACTTGACAGCATTATAATACAGACATCTTAAAATATTCAAGACACAATACCTTAGACAAGCTTTCATACAAAAGCAATACAAAGGTTCCTCCAGCTGGTAGGAAGAGTCAGAATGGATTCTCATATCATCTAAGATTACATGTTGTTGTTGTTTTTTTTTAATGTCAAGCATCTGTTATTTCAACTTTTATCTTTTTTTTTTTTTGTAGTTGATACACGAAGTTACATTAGTTTCAGGTGTTAAGATTATATTCTTCATCTTCCTTTTTCTTTGGCTATTCTGTTATGCTTTTCTAATATCTTTATTTCATTTGCATGTTGAACAAATATTTACCCAAGACACATATCTTGCACCCTGCACTGTTCAAGCATCTGGACATGTAATATAAGACAAGAGTTTCTGTCACTACATTTTAATGTAACAAAATGAAACATATATTGTGTGGTATTGTCAGAAGCTGATAAGGGTCAGAAAACTAAATCATGAGTTTGGACAGGAGGTGCAGAAGAGGGAGTTGACTAATTATAATTAGTGGTCTAAGGATACTCTTTGTTTCATGGGGCCAAAGGATTGGTTAGTCAGCTAAGAGTAACTAAACATTCTTCTATGGTCATAGGCCTGCACTTGAGCAGATCCGTTTCACCTTTAGTAGTACACAGACATGGATATTTATCCCACATGGCTGTTAATTACATGTGGCTTTTCCCGTAATTAATTAAATATGGCCTTGACCTTTGTCTTTTCTTTGCTTCATGTTACAATCTTTACACCAAGCCAAACCATTTTTTTAAATGGATTCTTAATCTCCCTTTGGTACTCTTGGTGGTATTCAATTACATTTTTCAATCTTCTTGTTTTGCACCTTTTGGTGACAGACATGTAGCACTAATGTGAATTCACTATTTGAAAAATTATCCATTTTCTTATCCAATCTCCTATAGTTAATGAGTTGTCCCATTTTCCAGTAGAACACATGATTCTACAAAGTACATCTTGTCTATTAAGGTTATCATAAAGCTTGAACAGAAATTGGGTATCATCTCAAACAGCTGTTCTCAATTATGACTTCATTTGCATATCATCTAGTAACTTTAAAAATATTGATTCCTGGACCCCACATCAAGAGTTTCATTCAACTGTCTGAGTGGGACTAGGTATTGGTAACTTTAAAAACCTCCCTAGGTGTTTCCATTTATAGCCAAGGAATATGAGAAACTAAAATGAGCCTTTTGCTCAAAGTGAGCCACTAATGCCAGCATAATCTGGGAACATCTCAAAAACACAGAAAAGCGGGCACTATCCTAGACTTATGGAGTCTGAATCTGCATTTTTAACAAGATTCTCAGTGATCTTTATGCATATTAAACTTTAAAAAGCACTGTTCTAGATAATACTCTTCCATTCTAGAGATAAAATAATCAGGAATATAGAAAGATAATTGGCCTATAGTTGGCACAGCTAACTATGAGAAAGCTGGATTTCACTTTGCCACATATGTTCTTTATCACAAAGGACTGGCAATTTTGTAAGTGATAGGAACCTTGATATAAATTGGAAAAAAAAACTGCAGGAACTAATTAAAAAGAATGTATATTACTGTCAAATAAGAATTATGAAATATTTTAAAATAAATATCATGTTATAGATCAAAAGACCCTGAATAATTAATACTGATAATAATTTGGTTCTACTCTTAAGAATATACAGAAATTTGCTTGTTTTAAAGATCTTGTACAAACTTTTAGAAACACTTATGTCAATCAAGTTTTCTCAAGTAGACTCTCATATCCTATTTCTTTTGCTTAGTTTTACTTGGTTAATCTTTTTATCAGAAATTGAATAAACATTTTTGTAGCTATTAAGTATCATAAATTCCGAACCGGTAGAGCTGGCTTTAATGCTATTTTACTCTTCTGGAAAGCTATTTGACTGATGTTAAAACATTTGGATGCAGTTAGGGCATATAGCATGTTATCAAAACCTTTATTCACCAAAGAAATGTCTGGAAGAGTTCTTAGCCTAATCTATCCCCACCCAGCTCCATTTATTACCAAAGCAAAGATCTCTGAGCAGGTAGTTTTGTTAATAACAACTGGCTCTAACACTTTTCTCTGGGAATTTCAGCTCCTTTATCTTTAAGGAGAAATGATGGCTACATCTCACCCACTACCCCAACCAAGAAAAATGTGAAAAATCTATTTTCAAGGTACAGAACTCTAAATATTTAGGTAACTACATTTAAAATGAGGTAGTTCTGTCACTTATAATTCAAAATTATAATAAAATGTCCTCATATGAAGGCAAAGTGTTACAGTCTATGACATATCAGTATTTTTCTTTTTAAATGTTGAATCATTATTAATTTAAGGAAGCAATTATTTGGATCCTAATTGTTGTAAATTTTCATTTTTTTCCTCCAGTGAACCTTAAGAAATAATTGTTCTCTAAGATAGTGTCATTCTTGTCTTATTTGAACTATTATCACCTTCACTGATTTTAGGTGAACTTTCTTTTTAACAGTTATACCTATGTCAAATTAATTTCACATCAAACATGCTTCCCTGAAATCATATTTTTCATCCATATCCTTTACTGTAGGTTTATATGGTTTTTGTCATAATTTACTCTTCACTTGACTCTTATAAGATTTTTTTTCTCATTTTCACAATCAAGTTATGTTTTATTGTTTAAATCTAAGAATCCTTTTAAACTCTTTCTAA